>NC_142348.1:25813863-26135454 GCF_054954075.1 Amborella trichopoda | reverse complement strand
AAAACAATGACTTGCGAGTCACACAGCGATAGAACGAGACCATTTACTTTAGGAAAAAGTTTATAGAAGGATGCAACCTTATAACGTAGAACTACGGATGCCCCTCAAAAAAACGGAAATGGTAGTTTTAATGTTGAAAATCATCTCGACATCTCGAGATGTTTGACCATGAAAAATAAAAAGATTTTAAGTTTTAACATCTTCCAACATATTATTTACACTATCTATTTTTAATATTTTCATATATTTATAGATCTATTTGATTTTAATTATTTTTTAAATTTAAAATTTTATAATTAGATATCAAAATAGATTTTTGAAATAATCATAAGAACATTTTATATCAAAATTATATCATGATAAAATTGGAAGCTGCACCTTACCTCTATGGCTACGAATGCATCCGTATGCCAACTGTACCTTTTACTTTATGGGTACAAGATGGTCACAATTAATCTTGACCATTGGATGTGAAATTGGGTAGTTGTATTTATTTCGTTGACCAAGCTTAAAGTTTAAAAAAAAATTCTCAAGCTTCGTGACACACCCAAGCTATCAAATTTCACATTGGATGGTTATAAGTAATTGTGACCTCCCTGTACCAAAGGTAAGTGGTCTCATTATATATAATCGCTTACTTTATTTTTATTTTTATTTATTTTTTGTTGAGTCAATGGGGGAGAGGGTCCCTACCCTTTGTAGGAATTGAGCCTAGCATTGTGAACCGTCAAGTGCTAACCAGTTAGGCCCGAGCTCTTTTCCTCATACCATATATTTTTTATACAACGGAGTTACAATAAGGAGGTAACAAGCAATATTGATGGTTGGATTTTAAAATTAGGTAATTGAGGATGGATGGTTACTTAAGAACAAAGTCTTAAAATAAAATTTCTTGAATGTTGGATATACTTCCCTATATGGGAAAAGTTTCTTTACTTCCCCTACTACATAGAAAATATATACTTCCTCTCATCCAATCATTCAATTTAAATCAAGTAAGCCACTGACCATTTGATCTAGATCCCATGCTTCTTAATATTATAATCCAAAGTATTGAAAATTTTGCCACGAAAGAGAATAATGGAAAGCATGTTTACAACCAATTATATCGGTGTGCCATATTATGCTCAACAGTGAGCACAATATCCATCCCAAAGTACTTTAGCAATACGATCTCGCAATTCATTGTCATCATTTTTATCAGCCTGAGGGTTTACATCATTATATTCAATATTTGTTCTTTCAACTGATCCACATGCAAGATCCCTATCGTACTCCTCATAGAGCCAATCATCACCACCTGTTATAGTTTGGATATGATTATGTACAGTACAAGCAGCAACGACTATCTTAACTTGTGTTTCATAAGGATATGGTGTTGCCACTTTCAAGAGAGGGAATCTTTTCTTCAACACACTAAATACACGTTCAATAACATTCCAAAGAGATGAATGCCGAAGATTGAAGAGCTCCTTCGCATTTTGTGGGGCTAAAATTCCCCAACCATAAGCCTTCAAATGATACCTCACACCCCTAAATGGAGCTATGAAGTTTCGTGTGTTCGCATAATCCGCATCAACGAGATAATATATATCTGAATGCATATGAATGACACAAGTTTTATATATATATATATATATATATATATATATATATATATATTAAAGATAACAATACTTTTGTAGGAAGTGGATGAGGATTATAACAATTATTAGCAACCTTGAAATGAAATTTAAATATTCCACCAAATATAAAAATTTTGAACGTAAGAAAAATAACCATAACCTCTGGGAACCTTGGAACCAGCTTTTAGTGCAGCTTTTAACATAGAAGAATTTGATGATGATCCCTCCCACCCAGCTAGTACATATATAAAGCGAAGGTCAAAAGAACAAGCTGCCATTACATTTTGTGATAAAAAGCCTTTCTTATTCTGATATGGAGCTTGGTCTCCAATACCAATACTCACATGAATATGGGTACCATCTATTGCCCCAATGCAATTATTTAAAAAGCAAAGCAAAAAAACTTCAATTAAAATCAATCATCAGTTTCCCAAAATTATCGAAAGATACATAAATTTAAAATAAATACCTAGAAAAAAGGATAATACATGCTTTTTTTTGTAAATTTTTGAAGGTGTGTTACTTGTAAATTTAAAATAAATACCTAGAAAAAAGGATAATACATGCTTTTTTTTGTAAATTTTTGAAGGTGTGTTACTTGAAGGTACATGAACATAATCGAATAATAGTTTATATATTGCAGTGAGAACTCTCTCAAAATGGCGATTGACGGCTTCACCAGAGTGTTGGAACCGGTCTTGGATTGTGCGATTCCTTGAGCTCTTTCCTCAGGATGTATAATAACATTGACAACTGCTCTTCAACCTTTATACCTCGAGCATCATTCAGAAGATGTCTACTGAAGATTCTCACAAAAGTTTTGAAATACATTTAACTCCATACGACAAACTTGAAGGCATCGTTTCCTATGATCTTTAAATATTTCTTCCACTTATGCATAGCCAAATAGAGATGAATTAAGAAGAGGAATCTTGTTTACATAAATATCATTAACCGCAAAGAGCAAGTGCACGAATTAACCGCTGCTTACGTTGTTGCTTCTCATGTCGTTTGGCCAATTCTTGAAAGTAAGTCCTATGTGATCTTTTACAGGAGAATATTTTTTTTTTTACCCCTTTTTGTTTTGGCAAAAGTTCACTTACAAGTGGTCTTATTACAATAACATATACTTCAAAGTAAAATCAATAAAACAATAAAATCAAGTTCTTGAAACTTGATGTCATTGAAATAACTATGCATTATGCTTGAGAAGATAAGATTGTAAGAAATAAAAGTGAAGCGTATCGAAAATTACTTCAATCGGGCTTATTACACCCTACACCGAATCACCACCATCCGATGGCATGGGATCGATCATCTAGCTTCAATCTCAAACCGGGAAAGGAATTTTGAGGCCAAAATGTATTATAGAACCCTCTTAGAACTCATCATATCTAAATCCTAACCCCAAGACTTATTTTGACATATCCCATACCACTCAACCCTTAGGATTCTTGAGATGAGAGAGAGAGTAGGGTAAACCTTAGGGTTGGGGCATGGTCCCTTCTATGGGCTAGGATAGAGAAGGACTAAGAGAGAGAGAGGGGCTAAAGAGGGAGGAGAGAGAGTCGTTCGTACCCCTTAGAGAGAGAGACAAGAGAGAAGAGAGATGTGTAGAGAATAGTTGGGTACACATCTATTTATAGTGAAAAATTAGATTTAGGGTTTTTTAAGGTTTCTCATAGTTTGCCTCTTAAGTGAGATTGAACATAGACCGTCGATCAAGGGTGACTTGTGAGTTGAGAGATCTGAGCCATCTATTTCATAAATGAGCCATCAACGTTATGGAAGGTGCATGAACCCTTATCCCCCTTTCCTAAACTACTTTTCCATCAATAAAAATTAAATAAATTAAATCTAATCAAATATTATGCATACTATAAATTTAGCACAAGTCTAGTCAATCTTTCCACAAAATATTTCAAAGATATATCAAGGGAATATATGGTCCATATATTTTCCAACCTCAAGATTCTATTTGACCACATGTTGTAATTGACATTACCAAAAATAAAAGAGCATCCTAAGAGGGTGGGACGTGCCACCCATGAGGAGGCACTCATGGGCCCCACTTTTTAGAACATGGTGGGCTCATATGCAGAATGGGCCCCCATGAAATTTTATATATTTAAAATTAATAAAATAAATTTAAGAATATTATTTGAATATTTAAAATATTGTAAAATCAATGTCTTTAATTTTATAAATCCAAAAGTTTCTATCATAAAACAAACTTAATTAAAGTAATTTGATGGGAAAATGATCTATATGGTTTAGAAATTGAATCAATGATCATTGGGCACTCTACCTTCAATTGCCGACTACAGATTATATTTGCTTTATCAAACCGACTTAGTGTTTCCCATGACCCACAGTTCACGTAGGGGCTCATTAGCGGATCACCAAAATCTGACTGATAAACCAAGGGGTCGCAATCTCGGTATGTAGATTACAGGTTCTTCCCTAAAGACGAGTCAAGGTCATCTAGACCTGATGCGACTACAGCTCTTATGATGCATAGGGGTATCTCTTGCACAGGCATACGCTTCACCCCGAAGGTGGCTTACTTTCCTGAAACGGTCTATCAATATGCATGTCGTGTGATGGTACATGGATGAGGCCTTGACCCTCGTCTCTGTAGGCCACCATCACACACAAAGGTCACACAGTCCCTCGGCACATTCATCCGGGTATACTCCGACCTCATCAAGGAATGACCCATTAGAACCCTTATCAGTTTATACTCAATGCCCAGGTAACATGGGTTTTTTTCAACCGACTAACCTAGACCGTCAAACACATATCGGTATCTGTGAACATTGTTTGCATAATATAGTTCACGAGGGACTACACTCTCACTGAGTTTATATTCCACTATATCAAATGTTTTTATTACAATCACTCGTAAGGCCTTTAATGGCCATGTACAAGAGAATGAAAAGAACCTAAAAAACAGGAGCAGGGATGAAAGCTCTAAAGAGACAAATCAAGTCATAATCTCATCATTAAAAACAAATATTAGGTCTATATTATATAGCACGAGTTAAAAGGAAGAGAAAACCATGGAACCTTGTAAAAAAGAAACAGGTCCAAAAAAAAATCCTAGAGAGAGAAATTACAATCTAGAGTGAGAAAACTGGATATGTGGCCATAAAACAGACATAAATTGGTTACGAAAATTAGGTGCAACCATTGAGGAAATGGGTTCTACACGGTTTATTCCCTTTTGGGTTCAAAAACCCTAATTTGGGTTTTCAGAGGGAATTATTTCTGTTTTGAGTTGGCAGCTATGAAACAAGAGGAAGGATTGAGAAGTTCAATATTACGATGAGAGAGAGTACCCTTGGCAAAGAGGTGAGGTAAGACATCCTTTACAAAACCTTCCTGTGTTTTGAGGCATTTGTAAGTGTCTCTCAGAAATTTTGAACGCTTTTTTACGCGTCAAATTTGGTCTCGCGTCATAATTTGTTTCGATGGAGAATAAAATCTAATGGGGTTATCCGTTCTCGATTGCTATCTCAAATTTTTTTTTTTTGTCATTTGAGAATATTGTAATATAATGTGGTTATCCGTTTTCAATTGCTATCTCAATCTTATTTTTTTTTTGTCATTTGAAAATATTACAATTTTGGATACATCTAAATTGGTCTTAAAATTATGTTCAAGGTTTCAAATCTAAAAGAGCCAAGATGATCTAAGAGATACTCAACTGAAATGAATCTTAAAAGCAACCCCCTTGTTATGAAATTAGTTGATTTAGCTACGTCATTGGTTTTTTTGAGGTTCTCTTAGCATTTTATTGATATTTTCGTTTTTTTAGTTTTTTTAATGTGATGTATTTCTTAGGATGTAATTGCCATGCAATAAAGCCCTTATTTTGTTCGATTGACCCAAAGTCCATAAATATTTTCTCTCTCCTGATACTGTCCAAAACTCTTGTTGCATAGTAAAGCTCGGTATTATTAATGAGCAATGATCCAATGTAACGGATGTATTATAGTATAATGCAACGATACTTTTAGAAAACCATGTTTGTGGTATTTGTATGACCCCAAATTTTACACACACACTCTCTTCATCTCAATAATCAATCCCAAAAAAAAAAAAGTTCAATTTGAACCCTAGGTATGGTCAAAATGAGTTCCTCCAAAAATGAATCTACATTCATTTTGTGAATTTCAATATCTTAGCATTTATAAACTCAAAATCTTTTTCTTTTTCTTTTTTAACATTGTTCATCTATTGAGAATAAGCCATCAAAAAAATTGGAAATAAAAAAAAAATCCTTCTAAGGCCTAGATCTAAGCACCTCACCAAAATGAATGGCATATGTTAATTGGGCTAAAAAAATACTTTCTAGGTTTGTGTTTTCCATTTTTTTTTTTTTGTAATTGTTTATTAAAATGAAAAGAGTGTATATTTCCAACATTGAGAAAGGCTTATATGCTTCCCCTATAGCATAGAAGCTCTATCCTCTCCCTTATCCAACCGTCCATTTTGAATGGAGGGCTAAGATTGCCCTAATCACAATGTCACGTCTCTATACTATTTTCTTCTAATTTGTTTTCTATAAATTGTTTTGACACCAAATTTTGGACATCCATTCCTCTATTAAACTCGCACTAGCGAAAAATATAAAAAACTATTTTTAATAAAATAAAATAACCTGAAATTTTCAAGGGATATTTTGATCATTATATTTTATCGAAAAATTATTTTTAATATTTTTTATAGGTGTGCCCCAATGAGAAGATGACACGTACCAAATTTCATATTCATACAATTTGTATAAAAAAAACTAAAAATAAAATACTTTGAGACCTCGGGTCTGAGATCAAACGATGAGTAACTCTCTTGATCAAAATTAGATGGTTGGATGAAAAGGGTAGGATAGAACTTCTATGCTATAGAGAGAGCATAGAAAGCTTGCCCTTCAAAATTTAGATTAAACAAATTGCCATAAAATGATTTTCAAGTTTATTACATCGTATTACTATACAACGGTTGTCCAAAATGACCTCTTCAAGTAGAGAGAGAGGGAAACCCCAAATTCAAATAACGTTTACCAAGACTTCACAACTCCCACGTGGCCCATCCGCATTATTGGGTTAAACAAGTACCAACGAATATCCATTTTTTTTGTCGTGTCCTTCACTTTTTTTTTTTTTATTAAGAGAAAAGTTTATGTAGAGCCAAGAATCTAAACAATCAAATTTGAGTCTACCTCAAAAATTTCACTATAAGAGGTTGTTTTGATGTTCAAATAGCTTCAAATTGATCGTCTCGACATCAAGAAGCACTGACATGAGCAAAAAATGGATTTGTAAGTTTTGAACGTAGTGTATTTTGTAATGCATTTTTTGAACCATCAATTTTTAAGATTTTCAATTTTTCATAAATATGTCAATCACACTATTTTTAAAGCTTTAAACGTTATAAATAAATATAAAAATATATTTTAAGGCTATCACAAAGACTTCCAATATTGAAACCTCATTTCTCAACACTGGTTGAAGGTAGGCTCTAATTTGAGTATTTAGAGCCTAGGCTCTATACAAACCGCACTTTTGTTTCATATGTTGAGTGGTGGCCTTTATTTTTATTAAAATACTTAATTGATTTTCAAGTCATCCCTTCCTCAAAGGAAAATATCCTCACGTGATAAAATAAATATATCTTCATTTCCTCACGTAAGAAAATAAATTGAGTGATTTTTTTCTTTATTTTTTTGATTATTTTAATATATTTTATATGCAAATATATATATCTTGTATTTGAATTAAGTTTTTTTTAAAAAAAAGTATGAAGTTTTTCCCCAAATTAGCCGAAGCACCGAATTGCTTCATTTTTCTGACCAAACCGAAAAAAGTTCCAAAATGAACCTAATAACATTGTTAAAGCCCTAATGAATAAGGTTTTATTGCATATCCCAAATAGGAATCTCACTATGAAATATGGCTTCCTTACATGCAGGGAATTGCAATAATGTTCTATTAGTTAGATAATGTTTATTTTTAAGTGAATAAGAAATGGTTTGGTTTAGTTTTTCTACTCATAAATTTTTTTGTTTAACAAATATTGAAAGTAGAGATTCAAAAAACAAGCTATAATTATGCAACACGGTCTGAATAAATAAATTTAAATTCTATATAATGAATTTAGATTATTAAATTCCAAGGTCCTTTAACTTTCTTATTTTCTAGCAAAGTAAGGAATATGATACTTTGTAATTTTTTTATAATTCTCTATAGAAACTTCTTCCAAAGTAAAATATGCTATTCATAAAATACTTTGTAATTTGATTGGTTCACATGTGCATCACACAAGTTGTTGATTAGAGTTTTAAGAAAGATAATATTGAATTGACCCTTTAGATTATGTTTATCCACCCCACCCACCCTAGATTAGGGGAACCTTGGGAAGTGAATGAAGTAAAAGAAATCGAAGCGTGTTTATTCAATGGCATTTGACGCACCACCTAGACAAAGATACTACCTAGAATATTGATCAATGAATCATATGTGGATATATCTTCAAAGAGATTCAATTGCAATGTAGTGGTGGATCCCCAAGATCAAATGCAATGTAGTGGTGGATCCCCAAGATCAAAGTTTACACATTGGATAGCATAAGGAAGATAAATCAACTACTATAAAATCGAAATCGGGCTTTTTGGGTTGATGTAAAGTGGATCTAGGCGGCTGATCTAGGGGTCTAAAATTCAAATCTGACTTGATCAGACTTCAAACAAATAGATTTCATTGGGTCTAGCCAGGGAAGCTGAGAAATATATAATTGGCTCTATGGCTGAAAAACCAAGGCCCTAAGATTGAAATCTAAGGGTTCAAGGACTCTTTATCAAAGACTAGATAGAAGGGTATAGGGTTTGGGGTATTTTGGTCTTAAAATTTTATAAGAATTTCAGGTTTTTTATATAACGTGGGATGAGTTTTTAGAACTAGGATCCCCTATGCGTATGCGTGAGGATGATAATGATGCCACCGACAACGACAATGATGATGACGATGATGAGAATGGAGGATGAGAGAACGTATGGATAGGCAAAGCATGAGGTTTGGGAGTCCTATGAATTTTAAGTTTATTCATAAATTCTAAACTCCCTAGAGCACACTATCCAAATATACCACTTGACATATTGAGCCATAGTCATATCCAGATCATAGTCAATCTAGAATATTCCCTAAATATGCCACAGATCCTAAGTCACCTAAAATAAGCAGGTCCCAATGTAAATTAAAGGGAAACTATTTCAATATCTGTCAAACACTATAGAATAGTCAAGAAAATATTTCATAACAAAAATTCTCAATAAATTTTTCAGTTAGAACTAATAGGTTGTTGACTAGGGGCGCGTCGTTGAAACTAAAATCCTCCCCGATACACAACGTGTCACTAACATGTGTCAACATTAGATTGGCTCCAAAGATCAACTTCCTGTTTTGGGGTGTATTCTGCCTATAAACAGACATTTTTTTGACCCTTTTCAACAATCCACAGTTAGAAAAAGCCTACTCAAAACCCTAATGCTAATCCTAATTCATAAAAAACTAATCTCAAACTTCGGCCATTAATACCATAGATCTAGAAACCCCAATTCAGCCATATTTCAATGATCAAGACAATCCTTTACATTCAAACTAAAGCCCTAGAAGCAAATTCCTAGTCATCTCTCTTCCCCAAACTGCAATCGGTTATTCAGGATCATCAATCTTAAAGATCAAGAAGTAAGGACTCAATCTCTGTTGTCTGATCAGGCCCAACTCCCAATGCTAGGCATGAGGGCTAGGCTTCCAAATTATTTCATTTTTTATTTCCTTTTTTTTATTTTTGTTGTTATTTATCTTTATCATCATATTATTTATTTTTATTTTCATGGTAACTCTTTTAGTTCTTGTTTTCCTTTTATTTTTCTATGACCTTTTCGAAATTATACAATTCTAGGCCAGTTTGGTCGTAGATTTGTGAGGAATACGCCTTTTCAAACTGGTTTCTTTGTAGATCTGAATTTGACAGTACTAACATCTATTGACTTTTAAAATATTAAGTTCGGATACAATATCAAACAAATCAGACTTTGATTGTCTAATCTATTGCGGAACTAGGTGTAAATAATTTGGTGCCCACCATGGGGCCCGTCGAGCTTAGATTAGTGGAAAATCTGATAAAAAAACAACTCGTAGACTGCACTCCAAGGGGTTGTTTTTTATAGTTATGTAACATGAAAAGCAATATACAGGAGAGTACATAACGCTTTGTGCACCACTGGATCTATAAATCCTCATGATGTGTAACGCATTGCTAGAGGGTTTTGTTTTGTAAAATACTTGTGTGTATTTCAAAACAACAACATGTTTTAATAGGTCTTCACTAAATTGTTTTTGCAGAGAGAAAAAGTTGTGGGTTTGAGTCCCACATTGAAGAGGAGAGAGTTTATTGAGCTGTTTTAAAAGCACATATTCCCATGCATTATACTCTTAGTACAAAAGTGGGAGAGATGATGCATGTACAGAGCACGTGAAGCGTGCGACGCATACGTGCACATGCATATGTCAGGGCGAGGGCGTTTGATGGTGTACTTTGCATCAGTCATCTAGCCATTGATGAAATGGAGGTAAAATGAGGCTATAACAACCTCTATCAAGGGAGTCACAGAGGTTTATATAACTTGTAGCTATTGGTAGTGCATGTAACCACCACTACAGTAAATGCGTAGCCTCCTTGTGGCTCTATAAGATGGTTTTTTTCCATACAAGATAAGTTTTTACAAGCCATTTGCATCTCTTTCAAAACACCATTCTCTACAATTCGAGGCAGAAAAACCAGTGGGATAACCTCTCTCTACTCGCTTTTGTCTCTTTCTCTATCTAAACTATCGAGACTCTAGTTTCTAGTGTGTGTATGCCAAGCTCGGAAGTATAGAACTTAGGAACATCAAAGATACCTTTATGTTGTCCTGTATCTCAAGGATGAATTGCCCTTCTTATGCACATCAAATTCAGTATCGAAAGGGGGCAAATATTGTTGTGAGATAGCTCTCCTACGTGTGAAGAGTTCTAGATTATAATTTTTCAAAATCATACCATTTTTTGCCCCCATTTCACGCACCAATTTTTAACAGTTTTCCCATTCTAGATTCCCTTGTTCTCTAGTATAGAGTCATATCTAGATTAAATCTTATGTTCAGAGAGCTTTTCTTTACTATTTTTGGATATCTTCTTTATCTAGTTAGGCCTCTGTTGCCACTTAGTGTTTTCATTTTCAATCACCGGTACCTCATGATAGGGTCAAGCCGAAAGCTTTCACCACTAGACTGCCCTTTATTGTTGCTTCTAAGTTTGTGTGAAAGCTTAGACCTTCACCATTCCTCTTTAGAATAGCTCTAACACCTAACTCAAAGGTGCCCAAGTAGGCGATCAGAGACCCTAGAACTTACTAGGAGGACCTGGCTCTGCATGAGCCTAGTTGCTTCCAGCGACACACACTATGTCGCTAGGGCAAACCACTCCACGTAGCACATCACTGGCTCAGTTCAGGTCCCCGTGCTCCTTCCACTTCTTAGGTTCTGAGTAGCTTGAAGTTCTCCACTTGTAAAATCTTATTCTGGCATGATATTTGCTTGATTATTGTGTGCTTGCCACAAATTTGTACCCATTCACAAAATGCTTTTTCCCCAAGCCTCTTGAACACACAGACTGCTTTTATTTGTAAAACCATTCCAATTTTTTTAAAATCCCCAAAATCGATATTAAAGTTGTGAGGGGCACCTAGCTCCTAGAGTCGGGGTGGTTAGGAGTTGCACAACTTTAAAGAAAATCCCTTGCCCTTTTCTCTCTCTCCCCAAGGGATAGTTTTTTACCTTAATGGTGAAAAACCCATTTTGTTCAAATGCCCTCAGTCCTGCAAGGTCCTCATCCGGCTCTTTATTGTCCACCTTTACCTCAAGCGTGAATCCCTTCGTGCAAATATCGTACCTATTCCCTCAGAAAAACGCCCATCTATCAGGATTTGTTTAACTCGAAATTTTACATAAGAGTAATTGAAAAATTTCTAAGCACATACACGTACATCAGTTTGAATATGAACCTTCACTCATGTGACCTGGACTGGGCCCATAGGTCGTGTCCAAATCTACTTGACCTGGCACCTAACCCAGCTTGACCTGGACTCGGCCCATTCACAATTCATACTCATATTTGGCATGTGATAGAGATAAACATGGTATGACCATTTTTTTTTTTTGACAAAGGTTCCAAAATTTTATTAGAGCATTAATCAAAAGAGATTACATCAGAAGAGAATAAGAGGGAAGATAAAGAAACCCCGCCTTTAGCCAGGGTATCAGCAAGAGACATGGTATAACCATTGTTTTGTTATTTTGTATTTGAAACATAGTTAGCAAGTCGAGGAATAGTAAAATATTAGCATACCAAAATATCAGTAATAAATCGGTTTTATTTCAAAAATTCGAAAGAAAAAATCAGGTAAAAAATACAGATCACTAAAATATAAGGTAAGTTAAATAATCGTGAATATTTCAGATTTGGTTAAAAAAAACGTAATGAAAAAATTGAATATGTAAAGATGACACAATATAGACTATGATTTGCAGTTATTGTGTGTGTATAGGGAAAATATCTCTTTATCCCCTATTTTTAACTTCTATTTCTCATGAGACTTAAAGATTCTCTATCTTTTCTATCTTACAACCCTCTGAACTTCTTTGACCATTAATTTTTTACCCAAAGAAATACTAAAATGACATATATCTCTCAAAGCACCATCTCTCTCTTTCTGTCTCAAATCATCGTCTCTCTCTCAACACTTCATCTCTCTCTCTAACACCCAAAGTTGTAGAAAAGTTTCCCTCTATAAATCATCTCTCTCTCTCCTCTCTCTATCTCTCTAAAAATTATCTAGCCCCTTTTGCAGCCCCAATAAACCACAAACTATCTAAAAAAAACCCCAAAGCACCATCTCTCTATCTCTCTCTCTCTCAAACTTCCATCTCTCTTTCTCTCTAGTACCCAAAGTTGCAAATACCCTTTCTACATCATCTCTCTCTCCTATCTCTCTCTCCTATCTGTCTCTAAATATTATCTAGCACCTTTAAAAGTTCATTATTTTTTATTGAAAGAACTTCATTTTCTTGTTTTTGCTAACTCTTTTTTAGAGTCCAGTGATCTCAAAAATGGAACTTTGATTAAAAAAGGACTTCAATTTATTGTTTTTACCTATTCTTTGTGAGTCTAAAGATCTCAAGGCTCCAAAACAAAGAAAAAATTGAAAGAAAATGATTTAATTTATGGTAATCACTTCACTTTGTGCTTTATATTGACATGTATGAGTGGTCATGGGGCGTAACATGTACCATATTTCTCTATTTTATTATTTATCTTAATGATTTAATAGTTATCACTAAAAATAAGGGCATATTAGAGAGAGAAGATGTCATCATCTAACGTGATAACTACCTACCTCCCAGAAATTGTGGGCCATGTTTCTCAGAGATTCCAAGAGGAAGTCGAAAGTTGGAGAATAACCTACTCTCATCCGTCTATAACTAGGCTTTTCATGGCCATGGAGAGGTACACAGAGAGAATTAATTTGTGAGTTCTCATTGTTTTGAAAAACCTGACCTCTGCGATCCACTGTCTCACAACATTGGCTTCGACTCCTGGGAATTTGATGGGTCCATCTCTTCCCTAAAGATTGCACCATTGGTATCAGAACGAGGTTGTGGAAGCGTAGTGGGCTCATAACTTACATGTCTTAGGTTCTATCTTTCGTTTTTATTGGTGTTTTATATCTTTTTTTTTCCTAAATTTAATTTACAGTTACTTTGATATTGTGCTTAGGCATTCACATATATGTTGCTGTAAATTTTTTCTAACTTTAAATTTAATAGTCTGAATTTTTTTTTTAACTCCATTCACCTTTTCTCGTTCATATCCTTTCTTCTGTTGACCTTTTTTTTTTTGAACCCAATAGGTGAACACGTTTATCAAATAAACCCTATTCTCTTTATAAGATATTCTCTGCTTATCCCTTTTAAGATATTATTTGCTCTCTGAGATATTTTCTGCTTATCCCTTTTTTAAGATATTCTCTACTTATCCCTTTTCAAGATTGCTTATCCCTTTTCAAGATTGCTTATCCCTTTTTTAAGATATTCTCTACTTATCCCTTTTAAGATATTCACTGCTTATCCTTTCTGTCTTTCAGATATTCTCTGATTATCGCTTTTAAGAAATCATCAGTATTGAACAGAGAAAGAAAACTTTGAACCAATCCATAACTCTAAGTTCTTATTATTTACTCTTTCTCTCTAATTCAATGAATATCAGTGAAATTCACTGAAATTTCAGTGAACTTAATAATAATAATAATAAAATTAAAATATGTTGCTGTAATTTTTAAAGAGAGAAATAAAGATGTTGCTTAAATTTTAGGGAGAGACAAAAAAAGAAGAAGAAGAAGAAGAAGAAGGAGACATATAACTGCTGAAAATCAGTTGGCTTGCATCTTCCTTCTTCCATTTTTTTTTTGTTGCTGAAAATTAGTGCATATTTTTCTTGAATTATTGAAAATTGTTATGCACCCAACAACTATTTAAGTAAAGGTCGACATATCAATTGCATGTATTATTTGTGGCTTATAATTTATGAATTTTCTACATATTTTATTTGCATCATAATTGCCACTGCCTTACATAATTATCATACGCTTTGGTCTCTTTAAATGAGAAAATTTCATAATCTTGATTTAGTGAACTCAATTTTTTGTGATTATGTTATGCTATATTTTAGTTGCAAAATATTAAATATCATTATGGACTCTCTCTCCTGTGCTAAAACATATTCATATATTTATGAAAATTATTCTCATGTAAGAATTGACATAAAGTAGTTTGTTACATTACTTTATTAGTTTTTTGTTTCATCATAGTAGTGAGAATATAAATTGTTCAAGAAATTTTTCTTTGAGGTTGCAGCTCACTGAGAGTTGGCAACTTATTGATTTGACTAGCAGACGACCCTATTCTTAAATATAATTAGATTTTTTGAACCTTTAGGTATTACCTAAAATTTAAAATGACATCTAGGCTAGTCATGTCAGAACTATCAAAACTTAAAAAACTCAATGGAACCAAGGAAAAGAAAAATTGGATATATTCTCGTCCAATATATAGTGGATTATATTCTAGATACAGAACCACCAATTTTAGAGCCTAATGCCAGTAGTCTAACCAGAAAGAGATTTAAAAAATGGTTAGAAAATGACAAAGTAGCTAGGACTACTATGTTGAGTTTTATGAAAGATGATTTAAAGAGAGTCTTTGAGGATTATACCACAGCTCAAAGTATGATGGGTGACCTATTTAAAAAGTATGAGACTACTTTTGAGACCTTTGTACAATTGTCATTCGAAAAATACAATTCTTGCAGAATCAAAGAATTAAACTTAGTGACCAGGCATGTCAATAAAATGACAATGCTTGCAAAGGACCTTGTTACAGCTGGGAATCCAGTCCCCGACCGTATGCAAGTATCCATTGTTCTTAATAATCATCCTCCATCTTGAGAGCATGTTATAATTGCATTGAACCACTCTGCACGATAGATAACTATGTTTAATCTTCTCATGTACCTCAGTATTGAAGCTGATAGAAGAATTAACAAGAAATCTAATGAGCTCCACTTTGCTCAGAGTTCATTTTCTCTGATCCCCAATAAACCTTACAATAATCAAAAAAATAATAGGTATAAGGGAAACGGGAGAAATTTTAAAAATCAAAATAATAAGATTGATAAAATATGTTTTTATTGTAAGGAAATTGGGCACATCAAGTTTAATTGTCTTAAGCTGAAAAACAAAAATAGAAACCAGAATAACAACCCTATTGAAATAATCAAAATAAAAGAAATGACTTGATATGCATAGTCCTAGAACCAATAGTTGCCGAACATGACCTAAGAAATTAGTGGGTTGACTCAGCCTCCACTCGACATGTCTCGAGGATCAATGATAGATTCACAGAGTTGAAGGAGATTGCATTCGGTAACCAACGGATTTATATGGGAAACGACACCTATTGCGATGTACTAGGTGTCGATACTTTCAAGTTGTGTTTACTTGGAGGAACAAATCGCTTATTGACTGATACATTGTATGCGCTCAATATAAAGCACAATTTGATTTCTGTCCTTAAGCTAGGAGACAAGGATTATGAAATAAAGTTCAGGTCTGGTCGGGTCACCATTGGGAAGCATTTTAGAGTATTGGTGTATGGTACTAAAATTGACAATTTGTACCGATTGAATATTAATGAACGTTCATATTTTTCTGG
The DNA here is from genome assembly GCF_054954075.1 of Amborella trichopoda. Taxonomy (NCBI): domain Eukaryota; kingdom Viridiplantae; phylum Streptophyta; class Magnoliopsida; order Amborellales; family Amborellaceae; genus Amborella; species Amborella trichopoda. The sequence goes on along the minus strand of NC_142348.1, from coordinate 26,119,461 downwards.
CTACTTTGATGCCTCTTTTGATGCTTTTGTGTGTGTGGATGATTCATATTTATAGCACTTAAGATTATGACATATAAATAATGATAAAATGAGTCACACATGGTTAAAAGAAGTTTGCTCCCCAATTTAGGAGAAATTATGTTCAAAACATGCGAGCCATGTATTTTTGGTAAATTAACTAAGAATCCTTTCCCTAAAGGGAAACGGTCTAGTGAACTACTTAGTATTGTTCACTCTAATATATGTGGCCCATTAAATGTAAAAGCACATAGAGATATGAAATATTTCATAACATTTATAGATGATTATTTAGGTTATGGATATATATACATAATTAGTAAAAAATCAGACGCTTTAGAAACATTTAAAGAATATAAAGCTGAGGTAGAAAATGAGTTAGGCAGATATATTAAAATTCTTCGAATAGATAGGGGAGGTGAATATTGCTCCACCTTATTTACCAAATTCTGTAAAGAGCATGGTATAATTCACCAAACAACCATGTCATATACACCACAACAAAATGATGTAGCTGAAAGAAGAAATAGAACTCTAATGGACATGGTTAGGTCTATGATGAGCCATTCAAATTTATCACCTCATTTTTGGGGTGAGACTCTCAATACTGCAATATATATTATTAATCATCTTCCAACTAAATCTATAGACTTAACCCCATATGAATTATGGACAGATAGAAAACACGACCTTACTATATTGAAAGGTTTCTTGGGCACATGTACATATACCACCACAAAATAGAGATAAATTACAAAGTAAAACTATAAAATGATCATTTATAAGTTATTCAAAAATTTCTAAGGGCTATAGATTCTATAACTATAAGACTAGATCCTTAGTAGAGAGTCGTGATGCTCATTTCTTAAAAAATATAGATGATGAAAATATTTTAAGTAAGCCTATAGACTTATACAAAATTGATAAAGATAAGGGTATCTAAGACCCTATTTCTCAGTCTCCCTCTATATTTTGTGAGAATGATTCAATTGAATCAAGTATACCAGATAGGCCTAAAAGAACTAGAGCACCACCTACAATCTTTAGAAGAATTTTATGTATTTATAAATGAAGATAATTATTCTTTAATGAATGAGGATTCAATAGATGAACCTCGAAGCTACAGTAAAGCTAGTAGCTCACATAACTCAACTGAGTGAACTTAAGCCATAGATGATGAATTTGATTCTATTGAAAGAAATCAAGTTTGGGAGTTGGTTGATCTTCCTAAAGATAGAAAAGTCATTGGTTGCAAATGTATCTTAAAGAAAAATCTTAATGTAAATGGATTCATTGATAAATATAAAGTTAGGTTGGTAGCAAAAAGATTCACCCAAAGGAAGGGCATAGATTATGTAGAGGCTTGTTCTCCAGTAGCAAAATTTTCATCTATTAGGATCATCATATTATGATATAGAATTATTTCAAATGGATGTCAAAATAACTTTCTTAAATGGAGAATTAATAAAATATATGTGTAATTAAAAGCCAAGAAAACAAAGTACATCAACTTAAGAAATCTTTATATGGTCTAAAACAATATTCTAGGCACTGATACATTATTTTTCATAATTCAATCACTGAAATTGATTATGTAACCAATAGGTTAGAACATTGTGTACATGTCTGGAATAGTAGGAGCAATTTTGTTATATTATCACTGTATGTAAATGATATTGGCATGATTAGCCATACGAAATCATGGCTAAGTTCCCATTTTGAGATGAAAGATATGGGAGAAGCCTCATATGTATTGGGCATTAAAATAATAAGAGATAGAAATTTGATACTTCTATGTTTATCTCAAGAAAATTATTTAAAATTTATTTTAAAGAGATTTAAGATGAAAAATTGTAAGCCCATAGATACACCGGTTTGTAAAAGCTTGAAATTGTCAAAGAAAATGTGTCTATTAAATGATCATGATAAAGCTGAAATGGAAATAATTTCATATGCTCAAGCTGTAGAATGTATAAATTATGTCATGTTGTGTACAAGACTTGATTTGAGCCATGCATATGATCTTGTAAGTAGATTTCAGAGTAATCCTGGGATGTCTCATTGGCAAGCTATAAAAAGGATACTCATATATATTCAGAAAACGAAAACTTAAAAGTTGTGCTTCCAAGCTGATAACTTAGAAGTTATTGGGTATTCTGATGAAGACTTTGCAGGAGACCTAGATGATAGAAAATCAACCTCAGGATTTGTATTCCTCTTTAGATGTGGACGTGCTTCTTAGTCTAGCAAGAAACATGGTTGTGTAGCACCGTATACTATGGAAACCAAGTATATTGATTGTAGCATTGCTACAACTTATGCCATCTTGATTAAACGCTTCATAAATGATATGAAACTGGATATAGCTGATGGACCTGTTAATTTTTTTGTGATAATCAGGCTGTCATCTCATCAATTAGATCATATATGATTACAGACCTTTTAACAAAGGGATTAAGTACAAAAATATTATCAAAGCATGTAGCTTTGATGGAACTTAGGAATATTTAAGTTAGAAACTCTCAAATAGGATAATTTTCTTTGATGTCTTGATCATGAGAGGAAAAGCCGTATTAGCATAAAAATCCCCACGACATGACTTTGGACTTTTTGTTTTTGTTATGAGATACATAACCTCACAAGCGTGAAAAGCCTCATGACAAGGATACACTTATAAATATTAAATCAACTAAGTGGTATAAACATTATGATATCTTAATGTATCTGGTCCTCATGGCCAAGCGAGAGATGTTGGTATGTATGAGTGACCATGGAGCCTAACATGTCTCATATTTCTCCCTCTTATTATTTATCTTAATGATTTAATATTTATCATAAAAAAAAAGGTTTTTTAGAGAGAGAAGAGGTCGTTATCTAACCGGTGGATGATAACTACTAACCTACTAGGAATTGTGGGCCACGTTTCTTAGAGATTCCAAGAGGAAGCCGAACGTTGGAGAACAACCTCCTCCCATCCATTTATAACTAGGCATTTCATAGCCATGGAGAGGCACATACAGAGAATTAATTTTTGAGTTCTCATTGTTTTGAAAAACCTGATCTTTGCGATCCGCAGTTTCACGACATTGGCTTCAACTCCTAGGAATTTGGTGGGTCCATGTCTTCCCTAAATATTTCAACACTTTTACACTCTGCTTCTGCTTTGTAATTCTTCGAATTGTTAAAGATCATGAATACTTTGGATGTTTTTTTTTGGCTTTCAGTCGAAATCTTCAGTTTTTCTTCCATTTTCCACAGTGAGTCTCTGGATCTTAGAAAAAAATAAGAGGAAACATTTGAATTTCTATATATCGGGTTTGCATATGCTCACAGTTTGCTCTGGTTGCAATGTCTTTCATTTCATGGTGTTGTAATTAACTATTTTCATATCCTCTTCTTTTCTTTTCTTTTTGATATTTTACAGCTTAGATCTGATAAGAAATCTGTTGAAAATGTTGACTTGCATTGCTTGTTCAAAACATTTAGAGGGCTCTTTAAGTGATGCTAAAGAAGATGACGCTGCAACCTTCAATACTAATGAAGTCAAACTCTTACTGCTCATGGTTTTTCAGTCATCCCGTTTCTGCTATTTAGTATAGTGGAAAATTTAGGCATCCTTTTTTATGGTTTTGTTGTGAATAGGGCTTTAGATCTATGGGTTTTTTTTAAAGAGTTTGTGGTATATTGAAGCTGCAAAAAGGGCTAGAAAATTTTTTGAGACAGAAAGAGAGGAGAGAGAGACAATGTAGAGAGGGTTTTTGCAATTTTGGGTACTAGAGAGAGAGATGGAGGTTTGAGAGAGAGAGAGAGATGATGCTTTGGGTATTTTAGAGAGTTCGCGGTTTATTATGGCTGCAAAATGGGTTAGATAATTTTTAGAGAGAGAGGAACTTCTCTACAATTTTGGGTAATACAGAGAGAGAGATGGAGGTTTGAGAGAGAGATATGATGCTTTGGGTCTTTTTAGAGAGTTCGCGGTTTATGAGGGCCGCAAAATGGGTTAGATAATTTTTAGAGAGAGAGGAGAGAGACGATGTAAAGAGGGGAACTTCTCTATAACTTTGGGTAATAGAGAGAGAGAGAGAGATGGAGTGTTGAGAGAGAGAAGGTGATTTGAGAGAGAGAGATGGTGCTTTAAGATTTCAAGCATTGAAACCACATTTCTCGACATTGTAGAGATTGTAGAGAGAGAAAAAAGAGATAAAAAGGAATTAGAGAGAGAAAGAAGAGATAAATATTAAAAAGAATTAGAGAAAGAAAGAATATATAAACGTAAATGAAAAAAGGGTTTACGACATTTTAAGTGTCGCATAACATGATTAGTGTTTACGGTACTTAAAATGCCGTATAAGGGTTAGTGTAAGTTTACGGTACTCAAAGTACTGTATAAAATGCCCTCAGAATTATAGTAGTTCGAGTATCGTATAAAATTCTCTAAATATTACGGTGCTTAAAGTACCGTATAACATGCACTTACGATTACGATAATACGACTACTGTGAAGGTCATTTTGATAAAAAAAAATCGAAAATGAGGAAAATGGGTGTCGTCGAGATAAATGAAAGTTTGAGTTTTTTTTTTCAAATTAAGCTTAAATCAGGGTATATTTGCGATAATTTCCCTAAAAGAAGCACAAAGACCCACTTATATAAAATAGTAGTCCATCAAAAATACTATGTTGCATACACCAATGAAATAAAAAATAATATAAAAATAGTGAAACTTCTTTATGTATAAAAAAAACAATAAAATGCTTATGCAAATTCGAATCTTGCACTGAATTCCTAGCTATCTAAATTTGTAGTATCATTGAATATCTCTCTTGCTCTTTATAAGGATACTATGAGTTTAAAGAAAAAGAAAAGATGATTTTTTAGTGGATTACTCTTCTTTTAAATCTACATATTATTTTGAGATATCCGATTGTTTTGATTACCTTTTTTGGGGGATATATTGCTTGTATTTTTTCATACATGTTTTCAAGGGAACTCATTGATGAAGTTTTTGATGGAGTTTCTTGTTATCAAAATTCTTAATTTAATTTTATTGTTAATGTAATTATTTTTAAACCAAAATTTAATAATATTAAGCTAATGAAGTAACAAAGTTTTAGGAAAGTTTTTTTTTAAAATGTATTTTTGAAAAAAATAAAATATGGATTTATATCGGTTATGCTAAAAAGACTTGAAGTTCTTAACGAATCTAAAAAAGGACACGTTTAGCATGCGGCCAAGCCCACACATGTATTGATGCAGGCTTGGTAATAAATATATATTTTAAATATAATATAATTTTTATTTTTAGAGAGTGGAGATCATGAATATAAAAAAATAAATAAATTTTTAAAATTAAAAATAATAATTATATTAAAAAAACATTTAAACCGTTAGTTACTCGATGGAATAGGTATCCATCTTTAACATGGATGGATGCTTTATACCTCTGGACTGCATATTGTACAAATGCGGGGTTCTACAAATGCGATCGAGCTCCGGATGAAACAATTGTTCTTCAAAAAATAGGAGATCTCTGGCTGAATTTTAATTTGAAACATGGGGTGAAATCTGTAAGAGGAGGGGAGGAAAGAAAGGACTAAAAAATAACGGTTTATTTGGAGAGAAACGTTTTACATGGCGGTGTGAACTGCTACAAGCAAGATTCAGCCTCTTCATTATTTTTATTTTCTGAATATTCTATTCTATAAATATAAAGTCCACAGGGCAGAACCCAAATTTGATCTTGCAAGGTCTGAGAGAGAGTTGGAAAGCATGGCTTCTGATTTCAAATCCTTTCCAGTGATAGGTAATAGCACCTCTCTCTCTCACTTCCATTCGTGTGATAGGTAATAGCCCCTCTCTTTCTTTCAATCGATAACTTTCATTAATAATCTCTCCCTCTTTCTATATCCCCTCGGTCACTTTCGTTGTGGACTTTCATCAATACTTTAATTACCTTATTGGCGCTCTGCTTGGTTTTTGCCTTTACGCAGTTCAGCTTTCAAATGGATGTTTGCTTTTGATATTTTGAGTTGTTATACTGCTAACGAGTGTACCCAAGAAGTGGTGATATTTGATCCATGATTGTTATCAATCTTCCAAATTTTCCTTTTGATAAAAAGGTATCAATCATAATCTGCGCTTATTAGAGGAACTTTATGCTGCCATGCTGTTTAATAACTGGTCAAGTAGGAGAGTGTTTCAAGACTTGGTGGAGTCAACTCGAACTCAACCAAGTTACTGGGTCTTGGCCATGTGCCAAGGCAAGTAGTTTAGTTACACCTTGGATAATAGGAGGCGTGCACTACTTGGCTGAGTACTATTTGTACTCGCCCGAGTACAACACTACTAGGCTGAGTAGTAAAAAATGAGGCCCAGTGGTAATGAGTTATTGGGGAATTGGACTGAGTCTGATTGGATTCACCAATTATTGAGCTACTTTTGCAGTGTTGATGCTGCAAAAGACACCCAGTCCAACAATAATTAATCCGATTTATTTCTAGGTGCCCAAAATTCTATAAGAAGGATTCTTTAATAAAATTTGATCATAGATCGGTTGATTTTAATCTTAATCTAGAAGTTTTGGTCAAAAGACTGGGTGTTTTGAGCAAATGTGCCATTAGTCATGTATCTCCCTTATTTCTCAACCTAATTCCTTGAGATTTGATTAAACTTGAAGCTAAGAGAGTCTTTCACAATATCCATGGATTGATTTGTGGGATTACAACCCCTATCATGAGATATCTGGCCCGAAGTGGGTCAGTTCTGTTGAACAGGAAGTAGTTTGTGAAAAAACCCAATCAATTGCCATTTTCATCCATTTTCCCTTGTTTCTCAACCATAATCTAATATGAAGCTAAGAGAGTCTTCCACAATATCCCAATATAGATTTTGGGATTTCAGCCCTATCATGAGATATCTGGCCCGAAATGTGTCAGTTCTGTTGATCAGGAACCAATCCGTTAAACAACCCTACCAAAATCCTCCATTGATCCATTCTACCTTGTTTTTCATCCAAAAAGCTTTATATTTGATTCAAATTGAAGCTAATAACATTTTCAACAATATCCCCCCGTTAATTATGTTGGAGCTGCTGCCTTTCAAGGCCTTGACTCTACCGTTCATTATAGTTCTTGATCACAGTGGGAGTGATCTTGAATGCTGGACTTACTGGATTTTAGCGACTTGGTATCTGGGAGTGGAAATACCGCGAGATATGAGGCAAGTTCTGGGAGCCTGATTCATAACCGAGAGGTTTGAGGGTCTCCTCTAGTTAGAGTCAGTGCGAGAATGCCTCATAAATGTTTTAGCCAGAGTAATTGAGATGGGGAAAAAACAACTGTTGTAGTATATGTGTGAGTAGAAGCCCTGCATGAGTAGAGTAGGCTTGAGCGGGCATAGGTCTAAATCCTTGACAATTCGGTCTGCTCACAACATGTGAATAAGACAACTGCTAATGGGAAGCTGTTCTGATAAAGTAGATCTACTTAATAAGAACTATGCATATGTGCAGAGAAAGGATCCCAGCATCCGCAAGAGTGCATGTTCTTGGGGGTACACTTGTAATCCATTAAACATCCCGAAGCCACACCATCTATTTGTCAATTTTAGTAAACTAAACGTGTGCCCCTATTTAAGACTGTGGACGTGGGTGTATTGGATTGACTTAAGAAAATGGCTCAAGGCCTTGAAGCTAACCCAATGGAGTACCATGATACCATACCTCTTGAAGGATCCTAATTTCCCTAATTACATTTGTATTGGATGCCAAATTAAGTGAATTTGTGAGAAAATGTTTAAAAATGATTTACAATGATTTTTTAGAATCTTCAACATTTTTGTTAAAAGTAAAAATAGCTTTGAAAATTTGATTGCACAAAATTCCACCCAAGGATGCTCACATGTGGGGCATGGCACACAAATGGCCAATGTGTGCCACTACACATGCATGCCCCACACTAGGTGCCACGTCATGTCCATGTGGACATGACATGAACTGTCCAAGTGGGGCGTGAAGGCCTTGTTTGGATGGCCACATAATGTGGATAAGTGTGTTGTGAAAATTAGGGTTTAGCCACATTTGTTTCAACTCTCATAATCCGTTGAAAGCACTTCTTTTGTTATGTGATGTTTTGCTCTCATTGTCTCTGACACTCATCTTCATATCTTTCCCACACGTGGTTCATTAGAAGCCCCCTTTCTTTGAGTTCCTTGATTGTGTACATAAGAATCTTGGTGTGGCATGAACTTAGTAGATGCATGCTTCCCTTATAGATTTGATCTAATCCTCAAATCTTGTGCTATCGATGGAGAGTTTGTATAAGGGTTGTAAGTAAATACGTGGCCGTAAACTCGGTACCTTGAGAATACAAATTGTCTTCCTGCCCAATCTAATCTAGTGCTCATACTTGGCTTTCTTATCTATTGAGTTGTAATGTTGATGTAATGAAGAAGCATTGTATATAATGAACAGATGTATTGAGTTTGATGTAATCTTGAGTTTACTGAGTTTGATGTAATTTGAGTTTATTGAGCTTGTAATTGTGAAGCGAGTGGAAGTAGTTGTCTTGGATCTTGAAGTTCTTCTTTTCTTTATCGGAAGTGTAGCCTTTGAGGGGTTTCCCCAAGGCATCTTTGATGCAAATTTTATATATTAAATGAAATTTAGTTAAATGTTTTTTGTTTGCATGTACCTTGTGTGGTACCCCTTGTGCTACAACAAATGCATGGGATTACAATCCATGTTGTGAGATATCCAGCCTGAAAAGTGATGGAGGTTGAGGAATGGGCGGTGGAGTGGGAGAGCCCGTAATAAACAAGGGGCTCTAGAAAAAGAAGTTCCAAATGATCTTGATGATGTGGAAGTGGCAGGGATCAATCAAAAGGACATGCAAGAGGACTTGTGGGAGGCACATTTTGAGGGGTTGAGGGAGCACATAGTGGTAGGAGCTCCATTGAGGAGGACTGAGGTGGTCGGCTATAGGATATGAGAGAGAGAGAGAGAGAGAGAGAGAGAGAGAGAGAGAGAGAGAGAGAGAGAGAGGTATAGCAATTGTTAGCATAGCCCATTTGGTAAGTGACATAGCTAGTGTCATAGCAAGCAACATACCCAGCTACCCAACCAGGTACTAAAGGAGCATAGCGACATTGATGAGGGAGGAACCTCTGACCAAGGTAGGGGGGATCATGGAATCTGGAAAAGTCTTGGTGTTTGTGGCTCAAGGACCAATTTGACCGACGTTCCAGTCTGGCGCGGGGGACAACTGGGATAGGGACTACTCTTTTTATCTCCCAGAGTTTTAGCAGGGACCCCATCTAGATAGCAAGACCCAAGGATACCATTGAGGTTATCATGATCTCATTTAGCAGTCCCATACAATAAAAGACAATAATAACTATAGGTAATGTGAGCATTAGTGGGGTTTAGGGTATTCTTGGGTCTCGCTATCAGGGTAGTGGTCCCTACAAGAAACCTGCGAGAAAGAGGGAGTAGTGCCCCTATCCTAGTTGTGCCCCTATCCTAGTTGTGCCCCATGCTAAATAAAAATGTTAGACAAATTGGTCCCTAAGCCACAGTGACCAAGACTCGTCCAACCTTCATACTTCCCCCCACCTTAGCCAGGGGTCCCTCCCTCATCATCGTTGTTATGCGCCTTTAAAGCCTTGCTGGGTTAGCTGGCTATGTCACTTGGTAAGACACTAGCTCAGTTGCCGCCTATGTCCCTCATTGGATGGCTATACTGCCAACAGCTATAAGTTTCTGTAAGGACCCAGAGTTTTCCGGTGAGATTGTAGTGCGTCGGCAAGTCATCGGCATGAGTAAGCTGGAGCGCAGATAAGTATGGAAACGGCCATGTGTGAAGCCGCCGTGTGTGAAGCCGTCGTGTGTGAAACCGCCGTCTGTGAAACCGTTGTACGTAAAACCGTTGTGCGTGAAACCGCCTTGTGTGAAGCCGTCGTGTGTGAAGCCGCCATGTGTGAAACTGTCGAGCGCGACGCTGCTGTGCGTGAAGCTGCCGCGCGCGATGTTGCCGCACGCGACGCTGCCGTGCACGACGCTCCAGGGAAAAGCTTTCTTCTCTCTCTCATTATTGCATGCATGCCTCTTGTGTGCCTTGTGGCACATGCATGCCTTTTGTATACCACTTGTCTTTTGCTTGCTGCCACTTGCCACCCCTCGCTTTTGCTTATTTATACCTTCCTTTATACCCCTCCATGGGGTTTTGTTCTCTCTCTTCTCCCTACCTTCTCACCCACGTCCGCCGTCAGCCTTAAAACCATCCTGTGGAGCTTGACACTTTAAAGAGAAACTTGTGTGGAGCACTTGGGAGTTTCACTTAGAGCTGTAAGTGGATCTAGTTTCCATGTTTCATGATTTTGTTTACTTAGCTTATCCAAGTGTGAAATTTCAAGCATGAAAATGGATGTGATTGTGAAAATGGATGTGATTGTGAATATGAAATCTTGTTAGTATGTGCTCTGTTTTTCTATAACTGTGACTCGTATTTGTGTGATCGGTTGAGTATTGATCACGAAATTTTGTGGGAAGGTACCCCTTTGAATCTATTTTAAGATGGAAAAGACCTCCTGTTAATACTTCTTTTGGTTTGAAAGTTATTAGGCATTTTCTGAAGTATGTCATAACTGTGAAATGAATTTCCAGAACTGTTATGTGTTTTTAGGTGGTACTGTTTACTGACCAAAATGAATCAGAATGAGGTCAAACCACTTCTAAATGAAAGATAAATGAGTCTATATTAAAAATGGTTTTGGAACCATGGTAAAATTTCATGTGGATTGGAAATTATGCCCATTTTTATATGAGAATGTCACACTGGAGAATTCTGCTGAGAAGACAGGAATTTTCCAGAATTGTGACTCCCCTTTGTGTGATCAATTGAGCATCAAAAACATCTCTGTTGATCACAAAATTTTGTGGGAAGGTACCTCTTTGAATCTATTTTAAGATGGAAAAGACCTCTTGTCAATATCTTTTTTGGTTTTAAAGTTATGAGCCATTTTCGAAAGTATGCCATAAATGTGAAATGAATTTCCAGGAACTTTATGTGTTTTGCGTGGAACTGTTCACCAACCAAAATATGTTAGAATGAGCTCAAACCACTTCTAAATGGTAGATGTATTAATCTATTTTGAAAATGGGCTTGGAAGCAGGATGAAATTCCCTGTGGTTTGAAAGTTATGTCCGATTTTCTATTAAGATATCACCTTGTATTTTCTGCTCTGTAAAGCCAGAAGTTTCACTCAAGATCACCAACAGTTTGGCAAATTTAGGCCAATATTTAAGGGTTATTCCCTGCACGAAAGTTGTGCTTTCATGAGCCTATATTGTTATAAAAGTGGTCTCAGGTCCAAATGATTTTTGAATCCCATGATACGCCTCTAAAGGTAGACCTTGTTCATTGTGGAAAAACCAGAAACATGGTATGATGATATCTTTTGAGCTAATGAGCATGGTGGTCAGTTTATATGCATGATACGACATGATAATGTCTTTCAAACTAATAAGCATGATAATATGATTATATGCATGGCGTGCTGATGTTTTATGTGAGCATGGAAATGTGTTGCTTATGAGAAATGTGCGCATGATAGTATGACATGCTTTATTGTGTTATGAATGCATGATAATGAGGTAAGCTCTCTGATGATATGGGAGCATGTAGTAAGACATGCTTTGTTACGATATGTGTAAATCATGATAATACATGTTCTATAGGGATATCTGTGCATGATTTTGGGACAAGCTAAGTGCTATGTGATAAGACCTGTGTGGTCAGCTATGTGATAAGACCTGTGTGGTCAGCTATGTGATAAGTGTAATGTGATAAGACCTGAGTGGTCAGATAATGTGCTGACAGTTGAGATATTTCCTTGACTCCCAATGATAGGACGGGAGTTAGGACGAGTGTGTGTTAGGAGGGTTGCTCTCCTAAAAAATTCAGTGAGGCACTATCCATTGGGACCCTTTTGGTAGTGTAACGCCCTCGAGCGGAGATTCAAAGAGAGGGCCGTGTCGTGCAAGGCCAATGCCTATCAAAAGCCCCAAAGCGTGCTGGGGATTGTGTGTGCGCGTGGCGTCATTACGAAATGGGTAACCCATTTGTGGTGTTTTCTCTCCTAAGTGATGATAAAAGTCTCAAGCAATGAGATTTGCTTGGCTTGATGGATAAGACTTCTATTTTGAGAGTAAGTAATATTAGGATTATTTGTGGTTGATATATGCTTGCCTGATACTGTTGATTTGTTACAGTGATCAGGATGAGAAGATTTGATAAACTGTTAGCTTATATGTAATCTGATATCTGATTTTGCGATTGTCCCACCATGAAAGGAATCACTCACGACACATTGTTAAATATAATTGTGATACATGACTCCATGTTTATGAGACTTGTATGAATTTTGAGTATGGTTATGAGTTACTGTATGTAGGCAGGAATACATGGCACCTTGATCTATTTACTGGGCTTTATAGCTCACTCCGTTGACCTTCATCTATTTTAGAGTGATAGCTCGCGGGTTGAGGACGGGAGGTTTGGTGATCTCGGCTGGTGGTTGGAGCCTCGTACATCTTGGGGAAGCTTCTTTAATTTGTATGGATTAGATGACAGTTTGGACATATAGTTGTTTTTATATTGAAGCTATGTATAGTTGTTGGGTCTGTGGTGCCTTGGACATATTTGTAATACTTTGGAGCTTTTATTTATGGTTTGGAATTAATTTGTCCAGCTTTTTGGTGTTTGTGTGTGGTTGGAGTTTTGTTTTTCTTTCGTGGTTTGCTTTGATTCCTTCCCTTCAATCGTTGAGCGCACTTCCACCTGAGTGGCATTAGCTACCTTTGGTCGCGGTCCCGCACCCTGTTGCCTTTCGGCAAGTACGATAGGGGGAAAGGGGGTGGGGTTGTGACAATTTCTCTATCATCCTGTAGCCAACTACCTCTATCCTCATTGGAGCTCATGCCACCATGTTTCCCCTCACCCCCTCCACCTTTTCCTCTTGGACGTCCTCCTGCATGTCGTCCTAGTTAGTCCTTGCCACTTTGATGTCATCAGGATCATTTGCATCCTCTTCTTCTAGGGCCCTCTTGTTCACTACCAATTCCTCCCTCTCCACCACCAATTCCTCAATATCCATGACCTTTAGGGATAAATATCTCATAATAGGGGCTTTAATCCCACAAATTAATGTGGTGATATTGTTGAAGACTCTATTAGCATTTGAGTCAAATATTAAGGATTTTGGATTAAAACATGGGATAATGGATCAAAATGATAGATCATAGTCTGATTCTTGTTCAATAGAGCCGATCTATTCAGGTGAAATATCTCTCAATAGGGGCTATAATTCTACAAATCAATATGGGGATATTGTGGAAGACTCTCGTAGCTTCAATTTGAATCAAATTCTCATGGATTTTGATTGATAAACAAGGGAGAAGGGATCAAAATGGCGGATCGGTAGGGTTTTTTCACAAACTGGTCCTGTTCAACAAAACCACTCTATTTTAGGCCCCATATCTCATGATAGGGGTTGTAACCCCACGAATCAATGTGGGGATATCGTGAAAGACTATCGTAGCTTCAATTTAAATCAAATATCAAGGAATTTGATTGAGAAACAAGGGAGATATACCAATAATGGTGGATTTTCTCAAAAAACCCACTTTTTGGACAAAAACTGCAAGATAAAAATCTAAATTTGCCGATTTGTGATCAATTTTGATCAAAGAATCCTTCTTATATAATTTGGGTCACCCAATAATTATTCATCAAATGAATTAGATGAATTATTGTTGGAACGAAGCTTATTTAAAACATGAAAACTGCAAAAGAGGCTCTGCAAAATTGCATAGCTAATAATTGGGGGATCAAAACTAGACCTGATCTGATTCCCTAATAACTCGATATTCCTCGGGGGCATTCTTGACCAGTCTGCAAGTCTTGTTGTACTCGGGCTAGTATGTACAGTTCTAGCTTGAGAATTGTACAGCTCCCATTATCTAGGGAGGTGTACCTAACTACTCAACTTGGCACATGGTTGAGGCTAAGTAACTACGGTCAAGTCCCAATTGACTCAGCCGAGTCTTGAAACACTACCTATTACTGTTTCAAATTGATTGTTGAGATTATATTCCTTGAAAACATATGCGGCATTACCCTCATTGCAAGTCCTTGTGATTTTTTGCAACATACTCACATTGGCACATGGCCGAGGCCAAGTAACTCGGCTGAGTCTGAGTCAACTCGGCCAAATCTTGAAACAGTACCTGTTACTATTTCAAATTGATTTTTGAGATTTTATTTCTTGAAAACCTATGCCCCATGCCCGCAATGCAAGTCCATAATGATTTTGTGCAACATACTCAGCCAAGAAAAACCATTGTGTTATTCATGGGTCTATTGACACGTATCTGAAATGTAGAACTTTATGACACCTGTACATAACAACCTCACATTTACTTTATACAACTCATAGATCTTCATGAGCCAAATTCACGATGTCTGTAGGCCACAAGTTCAATTTCTAGTTGCTTGAGTTATATAGTACAGTTGTTTTCATTTTTTAGAATGTCATGCAATTAGAATTGACAATCGATCTACCCCTTGGTTGTGTCTCGTTATGGAATGGTTCTCAAGTTGAATGGTTTTGTTCGTACTTATATTGCTTTTGGAATTTTCATACTACATTGAGGCCTGGTTCCTCTTTTTGTCAGTCCCTTTCTGTTAATTTGCCTACAACTTAGAAACCACTCTTTCCTGATTATATGACTCATTTAGATACTCCTGTTTCATAAATTTTGTCAAGAAGAACATGCACTTAATATCTCATGGTTTAATATCAAATGCTTTGCTATTTGTGTTGTTGATCCATTTTAAATGATTCGAAGAATGGTTCACAAGCCTTCTAATGTTTAAAGTCCTGCAAGAGGATTTCTAGAAGTATTTGAGATGGGATGTTGATCTTCTTGTTTGCTATGTCCATAAGGTCTTTCCTTTGATATTGCTGTAGTCTTATAGACTTAGTAATCATGGATGCTTTCCTTTATCATGCTCCTCTGCCAGGTGTTTCACACTAGTAGTATGTACTGGGCACATGCATGTCCTATTCTCAGAAAACCATAGATGTTTTGGAGGACAATTTGTGTGTATTCATTCCGTTTGTTTGCTGACCCCAACTATTTGGGATAAGGCTTGGATGATGATGCATTCTGTTTGTTTAGTTTCTGGTGTCCTCTTCATTTAGCATACACATAATATGCCTATTAAATGTTTGAAACTCAAACAGAAACCTTAGTACATGCCATGATATGGATGGTTTCATTCCTCTGCTCATATAACATTGGAGGTGGGAACAATTCAATTCGTGACATTTGTGTGTTTCTCCTTTACAACTTTAGATGGTCATACTATATGTGCCAAGCTTCTGCTGAGCAACATTTCAGATGCTTGGTGATTTAAACTTGAACCTCTTTCAGTTTCGTTAAGTGGTTTGTTGACATGCTCCATGGCCATGTCATAGCAGAATTTGTGGTTGGAGGTGCACTGCGTGCTTTATTAGCATGTTTGTGTCATGTGATTACTTATAGATGGTGCACCATTTAAAAGTCACTGCCTTTGGTGGAAAACTCATGTACATTGTAATAGGGAACCATGCAGTAATTATGGGCATCTGCTCTCATAATGCAAATGGCTTTGACATGTCATGGGGCCACTTTACATGGGCTTCACATTTTCCATTGAGGGAAAGATTGATCCTTTCATTACCAATATTCCTTGATTCTCTTTCTCTAGTTGGCAACTCAGTAGCAATTACTATTTTATGTTTCAAATGCTATTAACAAACACAATGGATTTCCTCATTTGTATTACTCTGAATTGCTAGCAGAGACCTGTTTTTGATCATGTTTCCTATCTCTTTGTTTCTTTATGAAGTTTTTGGCATGCTTACTTTCCTTTGGTCTGGTTTGTGATAACTTCACCACTTTGTAATTGATTCAGATGTGCGTCCTCTCTCAAGGAAATGCAACGATCCAAAGATGGCTGAAGATTCTGGTGTATTTGAAGTCGTTAACTTGTTGGATCAGGCTTGTAAAGAGTCTGGTTTTTTCTATGTGGTAATTTTTCCATTGCTACTCTGCTCTTGCAATATTGTGTGGTGCAAATAACATCTTGATGAACACTGCATCGGGCACTATCATAACTCCATAAGCATTAAAATTTTCTTGCTGAGACAATGTTCTTTGTGGTTATTTGTACTTTTGAACTATCAGGACATATGCTATGGGCTTTCTCCCTCTTTAATATTAAGCTTATATCAACCATTCACATATCACGTGGTCTTTAAATAATTTTAAACTCTTGCCATCAAAACTTTCCTCTACTTTTTTTATTGATACTCAAAGATGGATCTGTGGAAAATGGAAATATTAAAAATACAAAGTTTCTTGTGCAGATGTTTGTTAAGAGAAAAGGAGATTTTCTGAACATTCAGACTTTATGTAGTTGGGTTGGAAGTTTTCTTGGCTATATTGGTTTTGATCTAATAATCTTCTCTCTCTCTCTCTCTCTCCCGTCCCTCGAAACTGCCCCATCCTCCCTCTCTCAACACCAAGCCATCCCCTCCTCCCTACGCACATCTCTTTGTCCCTTTTGCAATTTAATCCAATTTATTTACCCAATCGCTGCAACTTTGAAGAGAGAGAACCTGCTAACGTCAGCTCTCTCTCCCTCCGCCACCCCCTCCTCTTTCTTTTCCCAAGAACACTCACCACCACCCAACCTTGCAACCCCCTTATTTAACTCTCTGCTCACTCCTTTACAAAAGCAGCGGCAAAGATTCCCATGCACAAACTTAGATCCAAGTTGAGGTATGCTTGACATCCATGCACCTACATGAGGGGGAATGTACAAGATAGTGTTGGATACAGTCTATGTACTATATTATGTATTGTAAAGCGTTGTATATAAGCTGCTGAGTATACTATGTATTGTCTATGGAATGTCCTATGTATTGTGGCACTGAGAATGTCATTGTAGTCTAAGGACACATGTAACTATAGTGAATGAACAAAAGGAAAACTTGTAATAAAATTTCACATATATTCTAATGAAACCCTAGTGGACTGTGGCTTAGTCCATTTTTTATTTTTACAATTTCTTACTTTTCTTTGCACTGTAAACATCTAGAGTACCATATCTACCTAGGTTTACAAAGGGCAACAACTTTGGACCTGCAGTCAATGCGGCCGTTTTTGGGGTTTGTGGCCTTCAGGGCGTGTTACATGGATACTAACACACGTACTGGTAAGTACGTGTTAGAGTTATATGGTACGTGAGGACATACCTCTACTGCTAATATATTAAATATATTTAATGTAAATTCTTATAATCTGGCACTTAAACCTCAATGGTGCGGTGGTAGTGTACATGATTGCCTTAAATCAACCCCTCTGAGACATTCCGTGTTCCAATCCAATGGTTTACTTGTTATGCTTTTGCATTTTAAATGCGCTAGAGGGGCATTGTGGTAGCATGTTGGCCTCTTATCCAAGTCGTCCTGGGTTTCAAGTGTTTCCTTGGTCACTTTGAAATGATATCATTTTTCCCAAAAGGGAAAGCAAATAACATGAATTGAACTCCCATCCACACCAGGTCAAATGGTCACACTATGATGCAAGGAAATTCCAGGGAATAGTAAAATTAACAAGAAACAAATCTAAATGCAAGCATAAATTGAAGAAACCACATATTTCTTCTCTACACCCAAGCTAGGGTTGCAATGGCCTAAGCCTCTCTCTTTCAATTTCTAAAAAATCATGTGGTATTGACCCTTTCAAGGCCTCCACACACCTCTTATAATTACAATTCAATGTTCAAAGATATTTCATGTCCATAAAATGATTAAAATGACCTATATATCCAAGGGAAAATATCTCCGTACCCCCTATTTTTAGGTTTCATTTCACAATAGACCCAAGTTTTTAAAAGATATCTTGGGGTATAAAAATTGTAGATTTTATTTCTTCTAACCCCTGAGCTAATTTAAACCTGTTTTTTTAGGCCAAACAAATGTAAAAAGACATGCATTTTCTAAAACCATCCTCCCTTTCCAAACCTCTCCCTTCACGTTTTCTCTCTCCCCATATGCCAAACCCATGCCTCTCACTTTCTCTCTTCTCGTGCTCCCCCAACTCTTTCTCTCTTCCCGTGATAGACAATTCCCGTGCTCCCCCAACTCTTTCTCTCTCTCCATGGACAAATTGCAGAACCCAACCAATGATTAATGATCAATTTGATAAATAAATTGCAGAACCCAATTTGACTGCCATCCCCCAACTCTTTCTCTCTCCTCGTGATAGACAAATTGCAAAACCTAACCAATGATCAATTTGATAGATAAATTGCAGAACCAAATTTAACTGCCATCCCCCAACTCTTTCTCTCTTCCCGTGATAGAGAAATTGCAGAACCCAACCAATGATCAATTTGATAGATAAATTGTAGAACCCAATTTGACTGCCAACCCATCTGAAAGCTCCAATTTGACTGGCTCCAATTTAACTGCCAACCCATCTGAAAGCGCAGAGGATGTGTTTTGGAACCTTTGAAAGCTCAGAGAATGTCTTTTGAGAACCATATCTATGCTGGTTCTTGAAAATATTTACTGACGTCCATTGAAGCTTTGTACTCCACCTCTGTTCTCCATATAATTTTAAATATTTATGTTGCAGAGAAAGAGTTGGGTGTGAAGAGGGAGTAGGAGACAGGGGGAGAGAAAAAGAATGGAGAATACGAAAAGAGAGAGAGGACAGAGAGAAAAATAAGAGGAAATATAAGGGGAGAGAGAGATTGGGAAGAGGGCACGGGAAGAGAGAGAGAATGAGAGATAGGGGGAGAGAAAAAGAATAGGAATACAGAAAGAGAGAGAGGGCTGGGAGAGAAACAATAGTAGAATACGGAAAGAGAGGATTAGAACAGAAAAAATAGAGGAATATAGAGAGAGCGGTTTGGAAGATGGGGAGAGAGAGAACAGGGAGAGAAAGAACAGGAAGAGAGAGAAGGGTTTAGAAAAATATACCTTTTTTAAGTTTGACAGGAGAGAGAGAGAGTGAGAGACGCAGGAAGAGAGAGAAAGAGAAGCTTGGGATATATAAGTGAAGAGGGAGAAAGGATTGGGTTTAGAAAGAGTATGTCTATTCCTAAGAAACTAAGAACCCTTAGAAATAAACCCTTAAACTAAACCATAATATGCATTTTTTGAAATTGAATAAAAATAAAAAAGAAGGATAATTTGCCCTTCATCATTCTTCCCTGGTTGGAGAAAACTCGTCCTCGAGTTTTGAAATGTGCTAAGATGAATTTCGCATCAAAACTACATTCTTCAACCTTTTTGTTTTTTGGCTCAAAGATTATTCATGATAAACATAATTACTTAAGAACTAGATTCTGATATGTATATTGAGGAATCAGGGCCACAATATGCAGATTTTGACTCGACCATGCTTCCATTGCACTACTTTGATTCCAATACCCTGAATTTCTGGAACGTACTACCTCTTCGATATTAATGAGATTTTTTAAAGATCATTATTTTGATCAATCCTCTTGCTGCCTTTTCTCCATATTCTTCACCCTCTTCTAAAATCTCTTTATCATCATCTTGATCATTATCATAAATCAGATCTCTTAAGAAATCTTCTTGTTTATCTGAGTATATATCAAAGATTGGTGGGGAATCCCAATCCATAATTTGCTGACTTTCTATAAAATCTGTGTCCAAATAAAAAAATCTCATCCTCCAAATAAAAAACCCTAGAGTGATGTTCCCCACATATAGGTTTTCTGCTACTATCCTCATCACTCGACTCCCCACGCAGAGCACAAAAATGAAAAGGTTTGTTGTCGAGATCTTTTTGGTCTGAAAGATCACCGTCTTGCCCATTATTGAGGCTCGTGAATTGCTGCGCCAGCTGCTGTACTTGCTTTTCAAGTTCCTCAATTTGGTCACCTATGGGATCATAAAGTAGATCTACGACAATCCCCCTTTTACGGCCCCTTCTTGCTGCCATGGGTTTGTCGAAAACACAAACCATAGGCAAATAATATATAAAAATTGCTGACATCAACAAGATCTAGGTTGTTTTGGCAAACAAAATCAGCAAACACTAGACCCTACTGTAATTTCTCCCTCTTTGTTGTTGATCTAGGGCACCAAAAAATTAGTGCTACAATAACTCCGTACGTGCTACAGTAACTTCCATATGTGTTACAGTAACTTCCGAACATGCTACCCGTGTAGATCGTGGGCTCTGGTACTACTTGATGCATGGAAATTTGAGGGAATAGTTTAATCAACAAGAAACAAAGCTAAACACAATCATAAGTTGAAGAAACCACATGTTTCTTCTCAACACCAAGCTAGGGTTGCAAAAGCCCAACCTTGTCTCTCTTTCAATTTCTAAAAAATCCTGTCAAATTGACCTGCTCAAGGCCCCCACACACCTCTTATAATTACAATTCAATGTTCAAAGACATTACATGTCCATAAAATGATTAAAATGACCTATATATTCTAACTTAAACTTAAATTTTGTAATAACATTTCTGTCCATGTGAACAGTACTTGTGAACATTACTCATCAATAGTACTTGTGAATAGTACTCATGAAATATATAAAAAAACTCTAAAAACCCTAGAATTCTTGAAAAACTGGGAACCCCCTAGAAATAAATCCTAAACTAGGATTATATTATACATCTTTTGAAATTGAATAAAAATAAAAACTAAGGATAATTTGCCCTCGCTCA
Organism: Amborella trichopoda; assembly: GCF_054954075.1. Taxonomy (NCBI): domain Eukaryota; kingdom Viridiplantae; phylum Streptophyta; class Magnoliopsida; order Amborellales; family Amborellaceae; genus Amborella; species Amborella trichopoda. The sequence continues at coordinate 26,098,619 of NC_142348.1, read as the reverse complement.
CACTACCACCTAAACCCTTATATGCTTGTGATCAACAACGCTGACTCTTATATTTAAAATGCCGATGCATACTCAGAAGCTGATGATGTCATCAAACCGTATGGAGAAGTGTTGATCATGTCTTTGTGTGTCGATACGTGTCTAAGTGTCGACATGTGAACACTGCTTTAAAGGCTTTGAAAGCATGTAAAAACTCATGCTTAAAGTGATATTGTACTCTAGTGGGAGTGTATTCCATAATGGATCAAAGTGGCATATCTTGCTATGCCTGTTGACTCAACTGGGTTGGACGGTCCAGGCCCAGGGGTGAGGTCTAAAACCATAAAGCAGGACCATATAGGGCTTGTAAGGTTATCGCTCATTGAGGTTGGCAAGATGCCTAGGGTCGATTAGCTAGGAGATGGCTAGTCGTTTGTGTGCAGTTGGTGGCTCATGAGGGCGACGGCTAAATACTCAACATTATCACTATACAATATATATACATGAGAATTGCATCTATGGGAAGCGACCCATCACGGTAATATGTGTACATGTGCTGAAGAGAGCCCCCCTGCACCATTGCAATATTGTCCACATGTCTATGTGAGGCATCACTTGTCCTTCAAGAGGAACATGTGATCAACACACTAGACTCGTTTTCCCTTTATTTATTGGCCAATTTTATGGATCAAGCATGAGCCTATGCGACTGATTGTGGATCATGGGTTCTATTGAGTTGGTTTGGGAACATAGATTGCACTAGCATAGGTGGAGTGTTGTAGTAATTCACATAATTCTGACCTGATGGGTCCAATTCCTTTTAATCATGTTTCTTTATGTATCAGAAAATCTGTGAATTACAAAAGTGAATTTTTAGAGTGCATGATATATTTTATTTTGCATCATGAATTTTTTAATTCTAAGTAAATGCGTCTTTCAGCATTAAAAAATTCAGGGACATGTTAAAAATACTTAGAGGGTATTGAAAATTTGTCGAGGGCACCTAAAATGTCTAGGACCCATGTGGGGCCTAGTGGCCATGGCCGACATGTGGGAGGGCTTGTTACGTGTGGGGTGTGGGGCCCACTAGGGCCCCATAGGTCCACAAGCCCATCTATCTTCTCTTTCTTTCTCTTGGTTGACTAGGTCAACCTAGCTAGATGATTGGATGGTTCTAAAAGTTGTTTCCAAATTTAGGAAACCTGGGATAGATGTTCTAGAAGATCTAGAATTCTTCTAGATGATTTATAATAAGGATACACCAAGCCTTATAGATAAACATCTTATCTTTTTGGATTAGAAGAGAATGGCTCCAGGGTACTACGGGATAAGGGTTCTAGATCCTTCTTTCTACTATGATGGCTGATATAGGAAATGGAGGGCTTAGATTAAAAACCTCTCTTCATCCCATAGATCATCAGAGATTAAATTAGTTGTTCAGATTGAATACCAAATAAGATGGCAAACCCAAGCCCAAACAACAATATAATTAGGGGGTCCTACTCCCTCAATTAAGCACATTAGATAACTCTCTCTCTTGCGTGCCCCTCTCTTCACTCTCTTCTCTCTATCCTCTTCTCTCTCTACCTTCCTAGGGTGGCAAGCACCACCTAGAACAGTCTAGGGTGGCTCATGCCATGTATGACATTGTACGGTGGCACACCCCTACAAAGATATGACTATGGTGGGACACCCCACCTAACCCTGGATTTACTTATTCTTTTTGGGTAATCTCTTGTACCCTAACTAGTATTAGGTTTTCCATAAGTACTTCTCATCTTAAGCGGATTTGGCAACGATCGAGATCAGTGTGCTATTGAGCTTGGGTGACTGGAGTGGGGGCATACCAAAGTCCTTTGGAGGTGATCCAGAGGCAACGTGTTCTAGTAGAAAGCTTCCTTTATTCTTGATTCAATTTAGTTTTGTAATATATTTTTCTTTTATGAATAAAAGGTTGGTTTTAATTGCAGAGGATCCTTTGATTGTAGGAGGGTTCATTTTATCATTTTGAATTGTAAGTGGCTCATGTAATCTACCGATATAATTGCTTTAATTTTTTTGAATATGTATATTGTGAGATTGAAAGTAGGACTATGTGACTCGGGCAAGTGTCTATCGATTAACAATTTTCCATTCTTTTCTCTATTTTCACCACCTGGATCTTACAAGTGTCCAAATACAATATATGAATCAATAAAAACACAAAGAATACCAAAGACTCTCACTTGCTTGCCATAAAAAAAAAAAAAACTCATACAATACATAAATCTAAAAAATTACATACACTTTGAATAAAATCAAGAGAGCAGGAAACATGACAAACCGCATACTTTGCCTAAGGTTACCCCTAAGGACTTCATACACCTCACACTGGGTCTCCTCCACCGATGGGAAGCTTTGGGTAGAAACCCTTCAAGAATATGAGAGAATGTGGGACAACTATGGGACCTTTTCTTCACAATCTCTGTGTGCGGGACGTGCCCCTCTAGATCTCTACAATGGTTGGGGCATGACCCTTCTTTTGGCTAAGAAAGAGATTTTTTGAGATGTTGAGAGAAAGAGGGATGAGAAAGAGAGGGAGTTAGGTCAAGGTGTGGAGTGATATGGTCTCCCATAGAGATCTTTTATAGTTTTGTAGTTAGGGTTAGAGTTTCTAAGCTTTAGCCATATTAATGGAGATTTGATTTAGACCATTGATCCTAGGAGACCTATGGGGTGAGAGATCTTAGCCATATCATCCATAGATCAACCATCATGATTTTATAGGTGTTAGAACCTTATCCGTCAGCTTTCTTAACCTAATCCATCAAATATTTAGTGTAGAGAAAAATCAATTCACTTTCTTTTTAGTTTCTTCAAATCTATACACATACCTCTTTGAAAAGTCGAATAATCTTTATTTCAAAACCTTTCTATTTTATTTCAATTTGATTGAGTAGTATATTATTCTTGCCCTCAATATAGAAGGTGTTAGCTATATGTGGGGCATGCCACTTTATGGGGCTCTAGTGGGCCCCATGCACCTCCCCACATGATCTTAATTGGTGGGGTCCATGAAAAATAATGGGCCCCCATATGTATAAGTAATTTGAAAACTATTAAAATGATTTTTAAAAAAAATTTACAATTTTATTTTTCTCTCAAAATAATTAGAGATCTGAAAATTCAGTTTTGGCCTATTTTATAAATTTGTTTGGAAAAAATAAAATATCCAGAGACTTCTAAAAATTCATCTTAATTATCAAAAAAATATTTATAGTCGAAAATACTGAGGCATTCCATCTTCTACTAGGGACCATGAACCACACTCACTTTCTCAAACTGACTCAAGAGTTCCTATGACCCATAGTCCATCACGAGGGTTCATGATTGGTCTACCAAAGTCAGCCAATAGGTGAGGGGATACAATCCTCATTTATGGATTATAGGTTCCCCCTTAGGGACTAGCTTAGGTCACACCGCTTTTGCACACATATTGCAATTGGTGCATAGGGGGCTATTTCTCTTACATATACACACATCACCTTCAATGGTGCTTTGCTTCCCGATATGGCTATTATGTATACATGCCGTGTGAAGATTTATAATGAGGCTTGGCCCTTGTCCCTTCAGGCCCACCAATCACACACAAGGGTCACACAGTCCCTTGGCTAACTACCTTGGGCAACTCCGACTTCATTAAGGGGTAACCCTGCTAACCCTTCTCGGTTGTGCTCTATGCTCAGGTAACTTAAGGTTTTAGTACTCAACTGGCCTAGCTCATCAAGTTTAGTTTGAGTCTTGGCATCAATGTTGCCAACTTCGGTCCCTCTGGACCATAATCCTTTGGTTCCTCTGGATTGTACTCCCATTGGAGTTATCATATCACTATAATCATAGTTTTACATGCTCTCGTAAGGCCTTTAAATAGCCACATAACCCCAATAGAGATGGGGAGATTGGGGAAGATGTCGTACATAGAATTTGAGCCGAGTGGGCGAAGTGCAGATGTACAACCTGTGTTTTATGTGATTGCCGCATACCAATGGAGCTGAAGGGGAAGTTCTATACGACAGTTGTGAGATCAACTTAGCTTTATGGGACGGATTACGAAATGTTGGGTGGTCAAGAAATAACATATCTATAGGATGAGTGTAGCTGAGATGAAAATGTTGAGATGGATGAGTCGCAAGATAAAAAAGGATATAATTTAGAATAGATACATTTGAGAGAAGTTAGGGGTTGCTCCAATAGGCAACAAGATAAGGGAAAGTAGACTTAAGTCGGCTGGCCATGTGCAGTGTAGATCCAATACAACATTGGTTAGGAAGTGCGATTTGGTTCAAATGGAAGGCTCTAAAAGGGCAAGGGAAAAGCTCAAAAGGACATAGATAGAAGTAGTGAGAAACGATATGGGAACTTATGGTCTCATTGTGGGTATGACCATTGATTTATATTATATATAATATAATATAATATAATATAATATAATATAATATATAATATATAATATATAATATATAATATATAATATATAATATATAATGCATAATATATATATTATATTATATATATTAGATATAATATATATAATGGGCTTGCCTAATGGGCCAAGTGTCTTAGGCAGGAGAGTTCTCGATTGTTTGATGTCTTTAGCAATGTTATAAAGTCTTTTCCAGTGAATAAATCTTCAGCTCAACATACTCTTCATTCCTGAATTTTTGAATTGAGGAGCTCCTATGAAACAGTTCAATGTGGTTTTATGCAAAATGTGATTTTACACTGATGGGAATGAAGTTTGATAAGTACCAGACTGAATGCATTCTTTAATGACAATTGCTTCAGTTTTGATTCTAAGATACAATATGAAATTGGTATAGTGCTGTTTTGCATATATCCGTCTGGTTAGCAGAGTCATCGATGTGATCGACTCTATTCAGGAAGCCTTTAAGGAGTCATTTTAATGAGTTAGTGATTACGAACGCTTTGAAATAATGCGGATGAAACGCGTTGTTTTTATATCCAGATGAGTTGCCACCGCTTGCGGGAGGACCAGTTTCGATGATGACATCAAATGCTTGTCTAACAAGAGGATGCTAACATACAGTAGACCAAATCACAGGTCAACATTGATTGGGAGGAAGGTGTCCTTCATGGGCTAGGCTCTGGATTTCAGTTTTTGAACTAGTGAAATGACAGTGTATCGGAGTTCTGTGTACTTTCTAGGAGAGCTTGTAATGTCTTGACAATACATTGCTAATGTTGCTTTGGAGTTGCCATTTAACACTAGATTTAGAGTAATTTATTAGAATTATAGATCTTTGTTATCGGAGGCAAAGCAGCATTTGTTTGCATAGGAGATTGGCTGTGTCACTTCTACGATTTAGATGAAGTGTAACTATACTATGTAACTGAACTCCTATATTCAATGATTTTGCTTTGATACTCATTGTATTTCTTCAATGCCACATTCTAATGTATATCTTACATTATTTTCCAATGGTTTTAGAAGTTGGCTTGAGGCTTTTTTTATTTCTATTCATTCAATTTCACTTTATATACATGTCAAAGTCATTGTTTGAACATAAAACTTGGGAGATTTATCAATAGTGATCTGATCCAAATCGCTTAAATCACTCTGAATGGATCATCCTAGTCATTCTGGTTAGTGTGAAGGAAATTGTCCAACTGGTCTATAGTACATGATTGACAAGAAAATATCTATGTTAGTCTGATGGCTAAGAGTATTTAACAAGTCGAAGCTCAGTTTGTTTACACCCCTAGTTTTCACCAGCATCGACAGATTATATACTGCATACTAGCTGCTCTACGGCGAGAACTCAGGCTTAACAGTTGACAGATGATTGTTTAAAGTTTGCTGGGTACCTCTAATGGATTCTAGATGGACTAATCAGGGCCATATTGCAATGGTGGTTCCTTTGGAGCTTCTTAATAATATCATTCTCCAATGTAACTGGATTGAAAAAAAAACTCTCATTGATAAATGAGTATAATGGTGACTAGACCATTAAAAGATCACCCAGAGTATCACCCTCTACAATAGGATCACTATCATACACTGTAATGGAAAGTGGAAACTCCTCCGTAAACTGATATTTGGTGATACTCCACGAGATCTTCCAATCGTTGTTCATCAACCAAAAGCTTGTGCTCGTTCATCATTCCTTTATTGAGGACATCGACTAATTAAATATCCTTGGATATGTGGAGAAGATAAATGGCATTAGCAATATGATGATAAATGACATGGTAATCAATGTATTATGTGTATCACTTGTTCATGAAACACAGAGTTGTTCTGATCTGAATGGCGTTGGTGTTATCTTCAAAAAAAGGTGTTGAGCAATATTTTAAAAATCGCCAATAGAGATCGAGAATCTCCCATCCAGCTCAGGATAGGAGGGTGACTGGGCTGATTCCCTTGTGGAGCTAGGAGGGAATCGGCCCTAAACAGAGAGATTAGGGCCTATTCTCAGTTCCGTGAGGGTGTCAGCCCTAAATAGAGTGATTAGAGCCGATTCCCATTTCCCTGAGGGAATCGTTCCTAATCTCTATGCTCAACCGAAATTCCCATGCTTAAATATGTAACTGTTTTTGATGATTTAACCTCTAAATCATCAAATAAACATATTCCCTATGGATTCGTACAACTTCTTCTCTTATTTTTTTTCTCGCTGTTTTTTTTGGCTGAATTGCTAATTTAGCTGATCTAGATCGGTGTAGTGAGGGGCCGATCCACCCAGAGAATCCTCGTTTTAGAACACTGCTCTTGAGGATGCCAACTCAATAAGAAGTTCATGGAGTATCACAAAATTGTATGAGCTCATATGGTAGATGATATGCTTTAGTATTTACCTAAATATGATAGTTTTGAAGCATCTCCTGTTTCTTACTCTAGAGCTTCGTATTTTACTTAAATATGATAGTTTTGAAACATCTCATGTTTCTTGGCTAAAGAGGAGCTGAAAAAACATAGCATGCCATCTTCTATCTCCTAATGCATTGAGGTCTTGTGGAGTTGGCATTTACCTATGCTGTCAACTCAATGCAAGATGATAATCAAAACCATATTCCATGTTCAACTGTTTTCCTGCATATGTGGTCACTTGTAAACTGTCTAATGTGGGTAACATGAACTTGTTAAGTCAGGTGGCAGAGACGTAAATAAGGTGTACCTGCGTTCCATTGGAATATCCATTGGATTAGCCTCCTCATCCATTAGACTAGAGGTCTTTGCAAATCTGCCTTTATCTAAGGTATCTACACGAGATGATGTTCCAACTGTTTTTAATAGTAACGAAATGGATAATCCACAGCTTTTATCACTCTTACACTGTCAATATGTGCAACACTTTGTTTGGTCAAGTGGCACAGACATAAATAAGATATACCCACTCTTCCATTGGATCATCCGTTGGATTATCCTACTCCGGGAACAACTAAATGTTTAATTTGAGGGTTTATCTGCCCTCTTATTTTTCATAGGATGTGCCCTTCCCAGGACATTGAGAAATTGTTTGCTGAGCTGCAAATAACGTCATGGAGACCATGTAGTCTCTATACCAAAAATTCTGCATCTAACCCATTGTATGCATATGAATCGATGACTGCAAACGGCATTTGATGAGAATCATGTTAAATCATCTGCTATACCTGAAGTTCATCTACATAGACGAACGGAACAAATCAATCTTGACATTTGTCAGGCAAATAAACTTAGAATGATTGCCTTCAATGTCTTTGAATAAGTGGAACCTTGATTTTGGACTCTGTTGAGGGCCATAAATGGCCTTACAAAGATGACATATGAAGGAGTTGTCCCAGGAGGTGAGCACGTGTATCTCCTTTTTTTCGTGGATCAGTAATCTTTATGTCTTTTCTTTGGCGATGTTGTTTTCTGTGTCTCTGCATGCAGTTATCTGTAAAGAACACATCCTTTATGTTCATTGGGACACCCTTTTCTTGGTTGCAGTAGCAAACGTCTCTAAGCGATCCCATTCTGGAGTGCCCTAATGCCACATGTCTACTTGCCTTATGACATTCTAAAGATTCATCTGACTGAGGTTTCACCTTATAAACATAGCTACTCCTGATTACATTTTTGAAGAGGAAACAAGTCCCTTGTTCTGTTTTGATGTGGTGCATTAAGCTTTTCGTCCATAGCCATATGCTTACATGTGGGTAGGTGCTTCTGGGTTCATGAAAAGAATCATGGAAAGCAAGTCTTGTTGAAGAACAAATCATGTGGAACAAAGATGGAGAAAATGAACATTATAAGGACAATTTGCTCGAATTTCCCACAAATTCGAATTAGACACCAAGATAATTTCTCAGGATAGTTTACTCTTGATCCTGTTTAGTCACATATGATGGACGACATCCCAATTATAAACTTGCGGAGTGCTACCTGAACTTGATCATATCTCTCTTTTTATTGATTAAGCCTTCTTCTCAATTCCTCCCAAATATTTTAGAAACAATAGTATGTTATATGTGGTCCCATGGAGAAACTGATACATTTTGATTGCTCTTTGGCTATTCTCAGTGGTATGAGATTATGGAACTCATGCAACCTATACACATTGTTGTGGTAGATTCTGTTAGGGCCATTTAACTGTTTTATGTCAGGTTGCTCTCCTCTGTTGTGGCTGAGTTTGCTGAGAGCTTGCAGATCTTGTTTACAGCTGTGGTGCCTGTGATTCTTGAATGTTCAGTCTAAAAATTAGGTAAATAAAAGTTGGCCAATTTAGGGATGTGTAGAATTGAGTTGTGGGATTGGAGTTGAGCGCTTGAATTGTGTCTTCTATGACCAGTTTTTTTTTTTGTTTGCTTGTCTGCATAATCTATATCATTTTGATGAGTCATTACATTGTCAGGAGAAAAGTGGAAGAAAATATGTACAACGGCTTTTACTGCTATGACTTCAATGTTCTAGGAGGTAGGGTGTCAGGGGTAACGTGGGGGCTGTCAAGCAGTAGTTTCTAAAATAGCTCTCTCTGGTCTTTGTTAGACGACCAATTGCCATTGTAGATCCTGAATGTCTGTAAATGCTGCAGATTAGTATGTCCAAAGCCTCTAATTTAAGATATTATGGGCTTTAGTTTTAAAGGATTAAGAAATATTTTTTTCTTGTCATTTATGATGCCTATACTAAGTTTATATAAATATAGATTTAAAACCTTTATGGCAGAGGTTTTTTAGTTTATTAAAACTGATATTTCCTTATTTTCTGACCAGAAAGGCCATGGCGTACCTGATCATATTGTCCAAGGGGTTAGAGATTTATCACATGAGTTTTTTGGTCTTCCATATGAAGAAAAATTGAAGATCAAGATGTCTGCTTCCTCTGGGTACAGGTCTGGTTGTCCTTTTGACATCTGACAAATTTTCATATTAGAGTTTCCACTGAGTGCATTTTGGGAGCTTTACTCCTTGCTTCTGGCATTAATGAAAAGCACGCCATTCCATGCAGAGGATATCAAGTAATGGGGGAGAATATAACCCAAGGGAAACCGGATATGCATGAAGCTATTGATGTATGTGCTTCATAAACTTCTTGCTGTTCTATTCGTGTTTCTTTGTAGTAATGTTGTCAAATATGTTCCTTGTCGAAAACCATATTTAGATTAGTTAGCCAAAAAAGAAAACCATTTTTAGATTGAGATGGCATATTTCTCGAGGTACATAAATAATATTTTCAGATGTCAGAGATTGTGGTTCGAGCATTGAGGAAACCTCCTCCTTTGGTAACAGGCTTACAAGGAGGTAGAACCTGGTAGGTATGGAGATCGTGCTGCACCTTTGGAAGGATCAAACTTATGGTAATGATTTTAGATCATTGTTTATTTCCTTTATTTGATTGCACAGAGGTGTATGCCTATGTGCTCAATACATTAATGGCTGCTTTTTTGCATCCTTGTTGATTGATTATGCATGTGCATAAATGCATTTTTGTGAATGTGGCCAAATAGGATTATGTGCTTTGGAGTGTTTCCTGCATTTGGTTTGCTTACAAAAAAGAAAAAGTATGTAGTTTACGATGCTCATAAATGCATGTGCATGCGGGCATTTTTGTGAATGTGGCCAAATATGATTATGTGCATTGGAGTGTTTCCTGCATTTGGTTTGCTTACAAAAAAAAAAAAGTATTTAGTTTACCATGCTCATATGCGCTACTTGTGTATAACAATGGGGAGGTATTGGGTAGATTTGCTTGATAAGGTCTACGTTAATGTATGAATTTTTGTCCATTGTATCAGGGCGTACTTACGTACTTTTCTTGTATTTGTAAGATTAGTTTTTCAAACACACATGTATATCTAAACACTATAATGGATGATTATGGGTCATCAGATTCTCAGTCTTTTATGTATCCTAGGTGATGATCTTGGAGCTTATGGTTTGGTGTAGGGTATGTCTCATGCTATTATTTCGTTCTGTTCTTCTGTATCTAGTACCTAGTCATGAAATCTGATATTGCTATCCATCTAATTTGCAAAACATAAAGTTACCATCATGATGAAATCTGATATCGCTATCCAGATAATTACGCACTGTTGATTGGACTTGGAATCATACCAAGTTTGGGTGGGCTTCACATTAAGTAATTTTACAGCTGCCATTTTCTTGGACAGATGCCCACCTCCACGCATTTGTTTCTTTGATATACTATGTGGCACGTCTATGTATGGGACAAAGGATCTCATGATTCAATCCTTCATCTAACACTGTTATGCTAATTATCTGGTGATTCTTCTCATAATGAGTTAATGCATCTGTGCAAGGCGCATAACCCAGTTTTTTCCCCTTATCTTTTCTAACTGATGGTTGGTGCAAGACCTGGTTTTCTAGCCTGTTTCCGGTTTCAGATTTGAGAATGCGTGAGTCTTGATCAATTTGCATTGTTCCAACTATTTACACTTGTAGGTTGTGTTGATTTTGGAAGATATAACTATTCGGACTGCAGTGATATCCATTCCTGCACTAGTTTAGTTCAATAGTTCTTTTGATTGGACAATGTCAGCAAATTGCTTCTCATGGTTGCTCAAATCTATGTATCTGATTATACCAGTGCTACACATACGTGGGAAATTCAACAAGTTTTGGACTCTTGAGAACATACTTAGAGAAGCTAGTTATGCAAAAATGCTTGAATGTTAATTAGAAATGCCAGATTTAAGGTTTGCATATCTCAACAAATGTAGGCTATGGGTGTTATAGTGCTTGAGGCCTGGGATTGGGGCACTTGGCTTGATGGTTATAGTGTTGAGAGAGTCAAAATACAACACAGTAGTATGTTGGAATTCAAAAAGTACAAGAAAGATCAAGATCTAGGAAGAGAGAAAATTGGAGAGATAAATGAGAGAGAGGGAGAGAGAGTCACATAAGGAAGAAGTGAGGAAAAATGAGCTAAAGTAGTGTCCTCTTAGACACCCACGCCCCACTTACATACTTTTTTTAAGTGCTATCAATTTGATATTTTACTGAATAAACCTATCGACACCCAACAATCCTTTTGCTAGTTGGAAACTTAGTGAGCTTCCATATATCATTCAAGTTGAGTGCATTCATTTCCTCTTTCATTGCTGTCTTCCACCCAGTATAAGAATGTGTTTCCTAATGAGACTTATAAGTAGATGATATAGCTAACGCAAAACTTTGATAGGATGGAGACAAATCTGTAAAGGAAATAAGATGAACAATGGGATGTTGAGTACAAGACCCTATACCTTTATGGATGGAAATAGATACATTATCATCACCTGACACACAATGCAAGTTAGAAGCAAGAAGTGGATCTGTAGGCAAAGATGATTGAGTGGTTGGCTGAATTGATGGAGGGTGTCCATCCTGCATTTTCTTCGCGTGTAAAACCTTTTTGGGCTGCTACTAAGGGACATCATGATGTGTAGAAGTAATAGGTTCAGCAGGGTCAGATACTTAGGGTGACGAAGTATCAATAGAAATAGGAAGAGTAACTGTAGAAGATGAGAACTTTGAAACTTCTTCAAGAGCAGGATAAAAGAAATTTATGTGAAGCATGCGATCGCTTCTAAAAAATAACGTGTATTTTTAGAAAAGGTAACATCAACACAATCAAATTTCTTTATATTCTTCTCTTGAAAGTTCAACACTCACTGACAGCTTCTAGATGATTATGAGTTCCATTAAAAAAAACATCATCACTCTCAGATGTGTATGTAATGTGATTTGCCTAAGCAGGCTTCTCAACCTTATCCCAACTCTTATGAACTGTATGATTTGTATGCACATATTGTGTGCACTTTCAAGTTCCACACCCCAGCTTCCATGACCTCAACCAGGGCCTCTTCTCGAGCCTCGATGCTGCGAAAGGAGCTTAGGAAATTAAATCCGGCCTTCTCTCGATCTTAAACAAGCAAAAATTTGACAATAATGGAGGAAATAAGGTGGTTGTAAATCAATTCATGGGAAGAAACACTGTTTTTCTTCATTAGAAAAAACCTCTTTACATAAGAATACCAAAGTCCCCCCTCTAATTGGGACGTCTCTCCTCTTAAATACAAAATAAAAAAAAAACTTAAAGAAAAGGTCTCTCTTTACGTATCTCTCTATCTGTCTCTCTCTCTCTCTCTCTTCATTTCATGTGATCGCCCATGAATCTCCCCCTAAGACCCATCACTCCCAATAATGTAGGAGTTACTCTTTACCTCTCTCTAACATCCCCATCGTTTAGGAATCCCCACCATATGTCCACTCGCCACTCTAGAAATCCCTTTAAAATAGGATACACCATCAATTCCCTCAAATAAAGGACCCATCTCCCTAATCCAATCCTACTTTTATGGAGCTCAATGTGACCCTCAAGTTATTCCCAACAAGCCAAGAACCCCACATTAATCCTTGAAGTAAAAAATATTACTAATCACTACCCTTACCCACAATAATAAATAAAATTCCATTTCTAACCCCAATGCCATAATTCCTAAAAATTAACCCCAAATAAAGATAAAAAAGTCTACCTAAGTCTTTAAAAAGTAATTTAAGAAAAATAAAAAAATAAAAAATAAACATCTCGAATGCAATTTTCACCATACTCCCCAGGTTGAAAAAAAAATTCGACTCGAGTTTTTGCTGTTGCATCTTCACCCTCCCTTAGTCGATTGTGAAGCCCTATGTCTCACACAATTGTTTTTTGTGAAGCATGAGACTAAACAATTGGGATGCACGTTCTATGGTCATCCTTTTGGCATATATAGCGGGCAGCACATTGTTGACTGAGAGTTTGAAGTCAAATGCCTTCACTGAAGAAGAAGAAGCATCACTTCCAATCGAAGAAGATTGACTTCGCATCAAGGAAGTCTTCTCCCAAGTGTGGTCCAAATCCACCAGAGAATAGAACTAGAGTGCTATTTCAGAAAGATCCTTTTGCCCTCTGAAACTCCATCACATATGGTTGAACCTCTGTGGCCAATTCTCTTAATACCCATTATGTCATCCTTTTCCATCTCAACATTTGAATGCACAATAAGAAGAGAATTCATCGTAATCAAGCTAAAACCAAGTTCCAACTTTTGCACTGTGCACAAATTTACTTCCCATAAATGAGCCCTTTGAGGCAATTACAAGCTTTGATATGAACTACAAGAGAGTTCTCATTGGAATCAAACCCAGTTTTGCACATCTCTGTTGAAGCTTTGACCAAAATAATATCTTCACCATCTCTAAGCTTTCAAGAGAAACAAGAATAGGCTTAAAAAACTGGGAAAGCCTTCAAGTGTTATTTGCACTAGAAGGAGCTACTCCAGAATAAGTTTGTCCAATAGCCATGATCCTGAAACCACCTTTCCCCAAGGAGCTATGGGTTCATTCTTTCGCCTAGAACCATGGTCATCCCCATGAACAAAACCAAAGTCATCAAATACAGAAACTCCATGTTCTTGTAAAAGAAAATTAGCAAGGGTCTTCTCATGATATGAGGCCTCTTCAACTTTATCTCTGCTCATAGGTTTGTTTCTTCTTTCGCTGGTTTACCCTCTTAAAGGAAGTACTAATCGAGCCATGCTAGCAATGCTGCAACATAGGGTAGAATGAAACTGATTGTCACCAACACCACCAAAACTACCACTTTATGGATTGGAATGAGGGACACCAATGACCAAATTAAGCCATTCCCAACACTCGTAGGAAAATAGAACTTCAACATCCATTTGAGTGCACATCTTTATTGCAGAAGAAGGGAACAGGTTGACAACTGAAAATCGGGTGAGGAAAGGCAGATTGAATGCAAGTAATGCTAATGTAAATGGATTTGCATCCTTTTAATAGTGAAGAGTCAGCATTGCCAATCATCAGCACAGTCCTGCAGCAAATTATCATCTTCGCCATATTTTAAACATGTTGAGTCAACAACAATAACCATTATATCCCATACTAGATGATGTTGCTGGACCCACACTTCAAAGTTACCACACCAATCATGAAATGGTTCCAAATAACGATCGAGCCATCCAAATTCATCCCAACCATTTCCCACATCATGGTTAGATCTGTCCCTCACCTCGTCTCATTGGCAGACTTCGACGCTATGGTTGCTTATAGCTTACAGAATCCCGGGGATACAGGGTGCAACGCCTTATCAAAGGCCGTCTCCTTCATACATTGACCAGTTGCTTGCGCCGCCGAATGTTGTGCTTCGAGAGAAGCAAGAAGGACAACATTCGAAAAATTTCCTTCGGTTTTATTACTTTTTTCTTCCTAGCCACAGGACCACAAGAACATTGAGGAGATTCACGCAATGCTGCAACTAGGATGCTTAGACGTTTGGATGCAATATACAAGTCCATCTTTGGAGACTTTAGGGGAAGAAGAGACTTTTTTTGAGGGATCTTGTCGAAGTCCTCACCCTCAAGGGACTGTTTGTGATTCGGATGCTGAGGATTTTGTACGGACCTCGTTAGTCAGAATCAGGCCTATCTGGCAATTGAGTGCCATGGTGAAGGGCATTGTTCCCATTTGGTGTGGGTTTTTTTATCTTGGATGGACAACAAAAGAGCCTTTGGTCTGTCTTGACTGGCAGGGTACCTCAGTTTATCGAGGTGACTGGATTTGGGTATAACCCCTACCCACTGTTAGCAGTCTTGCGTAACAGGCCCAAAGTCATGGCTGACTTAGCCTTCTTTGGGCGTCTTTGGTTTGTCGGAGTGACTTTCTTGTTTGTTTGTTTTGGATGGTCTGCTAAAGAGCCTTTTGTCGGCACTCTTCTACGTCGTGCACCAGTTATTCCTTGGCAGGTAGGGTACCTCAGTTTAGTGAGTTGACGGGCTTTGGGTATAACCCGTACCCACTGTTAGCAGTTTCACGTAACAGGTCCAAAGTCATGGCTGACTTAGCCTTCTTGGGGTGTCTCCAGCATCTTTGAAGTGCGTTTAGTAACCTCCTGGGAATGATGCTCTTCTTCATGAGACTTGTCTTGCTGTCTTGGCGAATCTTCTGTCTTTTGAGTCCTTTTCGTAAAGGGGCTCAGGCCGTCGGAATGTTTTCCTTGAAGCTCGTGTTTTTAGGGTCCTGGTATTGTGATACCAGGGATTTTTTTCTTTGAAATGCGGGCTCAAGCCACTTGTGGAGGCGAGTGCTGCATCAACCTGTTTATTGGTCCAAGCATCCTTTGCGGATTTTCACGTGAACTTGGGAAGCGGCGCCGTAGAGACGGTTTTCACCAACTTCCTTTTATTTGGGGCTCTTTTACCCATGACTGTTTACTTATGGTGCCCTTTTGGGGTTTTCACCTTGCCTTGGTTTTTGTTTTTACCGACTCTTTTACTCATGGTTTCATGACCATGCTCGTCTGTCATTTTTACTCATGGCGTTCCCTTGTCTAGGTATGCACCATTGCCATTATTTTGTGTGAAGTTGTGTTTAGGGTCATGCCTCCGAGACCTGTACGAAGCCTTTTATCGTCATGTGGCCAGGACGTGCACTACTGTTTAAAATCATACAGTTGGACCATGATGGTGATGAATGGCAGTCTATAAATGCCATGGAGTGAGTATAGTAGTGGTTTGACTCACTTTGGGGAGATAACATGAGCGCTGCCTGTGAAAGATGGATGATGTACGAAAGGTGGGTTAAAAATGGTGACCCACTAGCTTACGACGAGTATGGGTGGTGGGATGGTTCGCCGTTTTGTGAGCATGGGTGAGACTCATTGGGGAATGATGAAGATGAAATGAATGGATTCACTGGGGAGGTAATGAAGATGATGCACGTACACGAACGGGTTGGTTAGGGAAGACGTGCGTGAAAATGCACGTAAACGGTGTGTGCGCGTATGAGGGGGCGAGTTTAAAGTCATGCCTCCTGGACCTGTGCAAAGCAGTTTAACGCCATGCGGCCAGGACATGCACTATGGTTTAAGGTCCTATAGCTTGGTCCGTGGTTATACAGTTTAAAGTCATACAACTAGGACCATACAGTTTAAGGTCATGTAATTAGACCTCCGCTACAGTTTAAGGTTATATAGTTTGAACCATGGCGCTAAGCCTTTTAACGTCATGCGGCTAGGACGTATGCTATAGCTTAAGGTCATATAACTTGGACTGTATAGTTTAGGATTGTGCAGCTAGACCTTCGCTACAGTTTAAGGTCGTATAGTTTGAACCATGCAGTTTAGGGTCGTGCACCTGGACCAAAGCCGTGCAGTTTAAGGTCATGCAGCTAGGACCAACGTTGTGGGTCGCCATGTGCGTGAAGCTGTATAGGGAATAGGTCTGTGGATAGCTATCTGACTCCCTGGGGATAAAATGATTAAGGCCAGCAGGGGTTTAGAAGGAGAAGCAGACTTCATCGGGGATAATGGAATAAATGTAGCTCTCTTTAAAGGTGAAATTCATCGAAAGCAACCTGACTCTTTCTGTACAGGCTGACCAGGTATGAAGCAAACCCACTGGGGATTGAAGAGGTAGAGATGACCCTTAACTCCACTAGGGATAATGAGAAACGGGATGATTCTTACTGGGGATGAGAAGTCGTGACCTGGGTACAGCTCTATTTGGGATAACAGTAGTAGGACACACACGGCTTTAGCACGTGGGTGCGTGGTGCTGATCACTTCTTGAACACTTAGGCAGCGTTGAGTCTTTGAAAACGTAGTCGACGCTGATGTCGGCGAACTTTTTCTTGAACGCCCCTGTTGGCGCTGACGTTAAAAACGTAGCCGGCGCTGAAGGCATCCCATGCTATTTCTTAAACGCGGCCGGTGCTGAGTTGCTAAGAACACAGTCGGCGCTAGGGTTTGTAAACGCGGTAGTTTCGTTTGCAGCCGGTGCTGGGCATGACCTGAGCTCGACCTGGTCCTGGTCTGTGTTGCGTAGCCTTTAGTGGGCAGCGGTAAAACTTTACTCTGGCCTCGGGTCAGAGCCTGAACCGGTTCGGTCCATTGAAGTTTGGCCTTCTTGGACATGGCTGAAATGTCTAGTTTGCGGGGGGCTTTTGAGGGAAGCTTCAGCTATATAAAGGGGGTAAACCCCATTTTCATCGAAAGAAATCGTAAGGTAAAAAAAAAATGTTTTAACGGTGAAATTGAGGTTTCCAGCAAGGGCTTCGGTGAGCACTCAGGGGATTTCGGTAAGAAATAACAGGGAAGGCTGCGCTTTGCAGGAGTTTGCAGGGAGTTCGCCGAGGAAGCAGTGAACCCCGACTATTGTTTGGAGGGTCCGAAAGACAGAAAGAAGGGATGGAAGTTGTAGCAGAGGGGTTCCCAGGGGATTCCGTGGGTTTGTGCAGTGTTCCGACGGGTGAAGGTGATTTTCCCGGTGACTTGGAGAAAGGTTGCAGAGGTTTTCTGACAGCGGAAGGGGACTTCCGGAGAGAAAGCCAAGGGTCAGGGGAAATGAACCGTCACTGAGGGTGGACAGTTGCGGGAAGGCGAACGATCATCATTCCACACGTGTGAGGCCCGGACGTGGTGGCAGTTGTTAGGTGGCGTTGCAGAGCTCGAGGTGACACGTGCAGGATCTATAACACATGTGAGAGATTTGATCCCGAGCGGCAAGTATCTTTTAGAAACTCAGCCAGCGCTGAACGTTAGCCAACACAGCCGACGTTAAGTTTTGAGTACTCAATCGGCGCTAGATCTCTGAAGGTACACCTGGCGCTGGGCCTTTAGAGACACATGCAGCATTAAGCTTCCAAAAAAGCAGCCGGCGCTAAGCTTCTAAGATCCCAATCGGTGCTAAGCTTTTGAGAACCCAACTGGTGCTAGGCTTCTGAAAACCCAAGGCGACACTAGGCCTCTGAAACCCAGTCGGGGCTAGGCTTCTGAAAAATCCAGCCAGCGCTAGGCTTTTGAAAACCCAGCCGACGTTAAACCAGTGTCTCAAAAATTTTCCTTCAACGGTGAATCCTTGAATCTCTTACAACGGCTGAGGCTTCTTACCAAATTCCTGACATAAAGAACCTTCTCAGGGAAAGAGAAGTTGACACCAGTGATTTTATCGGTGAGGCTCTAGTAAGGGGCGAGCCCATTTGGCTAACTGCACCTGTATGCAAACCGGAGTGGCCTCTTAGCGTCACTTTCATCACCGACCCGGTTTGTTTTTAAGTCCGGAGTGATAATGATGGCAATGTGAGTATCAAAGAAGGGGTGGCGCTTCTCCATTGCATGCATAGGAACATAGCTTCTGGGAAAAACTTGCCCACCCTCGGAAAGCGAATGGTGCAAACAAAGGGCCTAATATGGTCGAGCAAGGGCCTTCGAATATAGGGGGAGCACCAATATCTAAAGGGATACTCTTTCTGGACCATCGGGGTGTTGGTGTCGCATAGAAGCATTCTTGAACGCGCTTCTCTGCTAGCAGCAGTTTAATGCTCGGCCAGCTACTATGATCGGTGCTCCAACACTGTCAAGGTATTGCTCGAGATGTGGAGCCACGTTAGCAACACCTGGCTTTTTAGGTATGGGGAAGCGGGAATGTCCTTGCTAGATCTTCATTTTATAGGGGGTCTCCCGCAGATTGGGGCCATGTATTACGAATTCGTGCCCCAAAATTCAGTCATCTTTGGTGGTTCTAGGTTGGGGGGAGAGCAGCCACCTGCTTGTCTTCAAAAGATTTTCAAGGTTTATTGATTACTTCATGCTCAATCTAGCAATGGTCGGGTAACTTTCACCGAATGGGTGAAATTCTTCCGGGGACTATCCTGAAGGTAGCCAGGGTACTCTAAGAGGGAAAGGGAAGGCAGTTGTAAAGGAGAGACCTCCCATGTATCAACCTGAGACCACTAACGATCGTGTCTTCTTGGCCGCATATTTGGCCTTATTTTTATGCAAATTTGTGTTCTCTAAAGGGGCAGATGGCAGTCGTCCAGGCACCTTCTATGTAGCTTGTGACATGGTAAGAGGGTGTGAATACGCCCTTGCTCAACCAGTTCTGTGCAATATATACCATGGATTAGGGGCCATCTCTTGCGAAAAGGCTTACAAAGGCAAGGAAGGAGGGAATGGCATTGTCAGAGGAGAAGCGTTCCCTGGGGATTTTAAGACTCCGTTCCCCATCCATTATGTATATGGGTGGTTAGGGGCTTATTTCCCTGCCACTTATGTCTGGAGCCAAGGCTCAAAAGATAAGATATGGCCCTTCTTGATGAGGATTGTTGGCAGGAGGCTATCTTTCATAGCCCGGGGGAAGCTCGGAGCTTGTTTGGGAATGACTTCTTAAATATGCAGTGGGTCCCATTTCCGGTTGGGAGCTTCACCGACCGTGCTTTTATTGACGACCTGGGGAAAGAGCTGGATGACGCTCCTACTACTATTAGGGAGCTCTGTTCATCTTGAGCATTAGAGGGGGAGTTTTACCCTACCGAACCCCTCACAGTGCTAAATTAGAAGGGTATTTCCCTCATCACTTCACCCGTTAGCATGGGCTTGATCAGGGCTGCCCCTTCTCCGTGTTTTTCGAAAAGCGCCGAGGCAGAATAACCATAGGGAAGACAGAAGAGCTTGGGACTCTGCGAGAGTGCTGGCTGCCAGGACATATACGGACCGCATGGTCCACATGTCTAGAGATGACAGAAATAAGCAAATATGTGATACCTCATTTCGGCTAAAGGGTTAGGGTGACCGAGGCATATGCAAATTGGTAGAGGATCACCAGCAAGGGATACTGGGATGAAGATCACCCTTGGAAAGGGGAGCACGGTAACTGGTGCCAGGAGACCAGATAGAGAAGGACGGTGGATACTCCTGCTCATGGCAAGGTTTTTGTCCTAGGATATCCTTTGAACTGGGAGGCTCTTAGAATTTGTTTAGAGATAGCAGCCGATGATACTTCACCACAATTCCTGGCCATGAAGAAGAAAACTGGGAGCATTTTTGACAAGCTCGGTTCCATCTTAGAATGGGGTGAGGGCGAAAGGTCCTTGGTCCTGAGGGCGTCCCATTCAGGACTTAAAAGCACTCATCGGGAACGGTCCTCATAGTAGACTAGCTGGAGGCCCTTCTTAAGGAGGAAGTTCTACAGTGGCTGCTCCTCCTTCTGCAGGGGGAAAGAAAAGGAAACGCTCTACCCCAACCGGTACTTGTGCACCTGGTCAAGTTGGTGGGTGTACTCGAAGACCTGTGATCTCTGCACTAGAAGGTAGCTCTTCCTCCTCTGATCATTTAGCAACTTCACCAATGTCACCTTCTGCGCTTTCTGCACCATCTTCTGTCTCTCCTGAATTGCCTTCTTCTTCAGAGTCTGAGGTGAACGACTCTTGTCCTTCCTAGCCCGTTCTTATTTCTTCTGACCGGGAAATGACTCTAGAACTGGGGGAGGAGCCCTAAGTCCAAGGGTAATTCCTGAGTCAGATCCAGCTCGCATGGACACCAACGAGGCTGAAGGCCTTGGGGCGATTGCTCTAGGAAGGGAATCTGATAATGATGTAGCCTCTGTTCTTGAGGGGTTTAGTGCCTCGACTGAGGCACAGTTGGTGATTCAAGAGGAAGGGCCTGTGGTTCATGATACCCATGAGTGTCAAGCGGCTGCTGCCCCGAGGGCTCTGATCGTGAAGATGAAGGGGTTGAGCTTTTTGTGGTCGAGGTTCTGACTGTTGAGGGCGGAGGTCAGATGGAAGGAACCATGGCGGAGGCGGGATCGGCGATCAGTGAAGGCCAAAGAGAAGAGGCAGTTCCTGAACTTGCCAATGCTTACATGGCAGTTCAGGAGGGTGAGAACAAGGGGAGGAGGCTTCTTTGGAGTCCGCTGGGACAGAAGTGGAGGCCCCAATAGGCGTGGGAGAAGGCGACAAGGCCGATAACGAAGAATCCAGGCAAGTCGAAGCTGTGGCTGCCTCTGGGTCTGAGGTGCATGAAGCTCTGGAGCCTGAGCAGGTGGCTCAAATGGCTATTTCTTCAACAAGCTCAGTCCTTGAAGTCGAAATCTCTCCAGCAGTAGCGATCCCAGCAGCATCATCTAGGCCCATTTTTAGAGGAGTTTCTAGTATGATTGCAGGCATGCTTCATGCAGGCCTTGTGGGTTTAAGGGAGCTGCCTTTCAATGAGCTGGGCGAGGCTTTGGCCAAACTCTAGGAATTTGCTGCCGCAGCCACTGTTTTTGGGAGTGCGCCCGAAGTCCTTTCTCATTTTGATGCAACCCTAAAAGAGTTGGAGAGCTGGCAGTCGGGAATACTACATCATGAGGCGGAGACCAGTAGGCTAGCCTCCTTGGAGGAGTCAATCTTGCGTTGTTGCCAAGACATAGATTCTTGTACTAAGAAGGACACTATGACTGGTCGTCAGCTGGATCACAAGGGGGAGGCACAAGCTTCCTTCAAGAGGATGGTAGATATAAGAGAAGAGATGCGAATATTAAGGCAGGAATTTGCTGAACTTGAGAAGGAGATGATTCAGAGAAGGGCCATGGAGGCCTCTTTGATTTCAGATTTATCCAAACTCACTCGTACCATTCAGTCCAAAGCTGTGGCGATGGAGGAGGAGACTCAAATGGTGGTCGAACTGAAGGAACGTGTCCATGATACGGAGGCTTTTATTGCAGCATGCAGAGTAGAGATCAATAAGATCATTGATCATTTTTGAAAATGTATTTTCTTTTGCCACCACTTGTATAAAGTTTGAACTCTTGAATAAAATGCTTCTTTTTCTCTTCTGACTGACTTTGCTGCATGATTTCATTCTGCTCTTTACTTTGCAGCACCTCATGTACTCTTTTTGGGCTTGAGCGCCTCTCGACATATTTATTGCCCTAAGGGACTAATGCCCTAGGCCTTGTTTACTCCCGTGATGTGCTTCTGTAGCTTCAATAACTTCGAAATGGGGAGTCATTACTTTTTCTCCTCTTAGCGTTTGATTGGCCAAGGGCTCATAATTCATTTTCCTCATCATTTGGTGAGCCTGCTCACTATAGATAGTCCAATCAGGAGGGGCTTTGGCCTCCAATAGTGGTGCATTCACTTCAAACCCATCATAGCTTTTGGTCTCAGGCACGAACTCCTTGAGATGTTTTGAGGCAATACGCACAACCTCCAATTGGCTCTAGAGACTGCGAACTTCGCTTCTTAACTTTGCTAGGGGATCCTGCTCTTGAGGGGAAAAAGACTGTCCTTTCTCATACTGTCCTTCTCTCGCGAAACCAGAGAGGTGTAGAATTGTGGCTGGTCACTGATCTGTACTAACCCTGTTGTGGGACGAGGAGCATCCTCTATGC
Organism: Amborella trichopoda; assembly: GCF_054954075.1. NCBI lineage: Eukaryota > Viridiplantae > Streptophyta > Magnoliopsida > Amborellales > Amborellaceae > Amborella > Amborella trichopoda. Next base: position 26,075,961 of record NC_142348.1, on the reverse strand, counting down.
TTATAGCAACCGGATTTTAAAAACTCGACGGTTGACGTGTCACTTCTGCTTTCAAGAGTGCAATGGGGATCGGCAGAACTTTTTGATGGTCTGGTGTATAGGTAATCTTTAGAGCTGGGAGTTCTATCCCCATAACTTGCTCAATCTCAGCAATGATCTCTGGTTCATCTTCTTGCGAAGGTGGTTGAGAACTGAGGGCAGAGGGTGAGGACTCCTCTTCAAGTGAAGACAAAGTTTCCTCAGGGATGATTGTGGGGATGCTAGAATGAATAGGAGTTAGAGGGAGAATTCTGCCTTGCCTTTTTTCCTCTTTGAACATGTTTACCAATGTTCTCCCCACATCCTCAACATTTTCGTGAGGCGAAGATGCTGTCTTCATTGTTGACTTGTGATCCCCATCATTCAGCTTCTGAGGCGACACCAGATCTGTGAAGTAATTATTAGGATTAGCGTAGTGAGTTTCGGCTACAGGAAACTGTCTTTTGTCAGCATAGACCGTATGCTGTCTCCCATCTCGGCTATACTTGAAGAACTGGTGTAATGTCGATGGAACCACTCCCTGGTCATGGAGCCATGGTCGATCGAGGAGAATGTTGTAAGTGTCGGTGTCGATTTCATGAAACTAAAAGTAATCGTTCAGTTCACCGATCTTAAAATGAAGGCGAACTGTGCCAGCCGACTTCTCTCCTGATTGGTTGACCCTTGAACTGTGGCGTGGGTCGGAGTAAGATCTTCGAACCCTAATCCCAATCGAGTAAGGATCCTCCTCGGGATAAGGTTGACTATCGACCCTCCATCCAACATAATTCGGTTAATGGGGCATACATGTAATTCGCTAGTCATAAAGAGAGGGCAATTGTGAAACTTTTATCCCAATTGCAGATCGTCCTCTGAAATGGTGATTGGCATACATCCTCGTAAAATCACCGGGTCGACCTCGATGGGTTCTACTTCGATCTCATACACTTCTGGGTTAGAGAGAGCCTAAACTAAAGCCATCCGGTAATCCTTTGAGAGCATTAAGGCGTCGTAGATTCTGAGAAGGGCTGGATGCTTCCTCAGCCCTTTTCTTGAACAAGGCTTTGTGCTCTTAGTTCTGCCATTGGTTTGGGTGGTATGTTGGGCTGAGGAGTAGGTTTGGGTGGAAGAGGTTTATTTTGGCCTGCTGGCTGAATTGATTGCGCGTCGGGCTTGGTTTGGGTGATGGAGGTTTGAGGTTTTGGTAGCGATTGAGTAAGAGGTATCCCAGGGATTAGGAGAATAGGTGGATTGTTTGGGGTATTTGGACTAGGACGGAGCCTAGGGAGCTGACTTCTGCGTTGGAGGCTACAACGTCTTCCCCTATCTGGGGCTCATTTGCCCTATGCTAGTATTGCTCCTGAGATTTGTACCATATGACAAGCCTCTTGAGAATAAATGCTCTGCCCTCTTTATTCTCTCAGTTTCTGTTCGAAGTCAGGCTCAGGGGGCCACTGGGGTTTCCTTGGCTTTGGCTTTTTGTGCTTCTTTTAGGAAGGTGGCTCTACTTTGGCTTTAATTGCCAGGGCATCAGCAACTGTTAAGAATCCAGCTGCTTGGGCCAGGGTCTTTTTCAACCGCTTTCGTTGCCGTCCTGCTTATGTTGATTCCTTCAAATTCTTTGTCAAGAGCCTCGAAGTCTGGACATTTCAAGGTTGTACCTGTAGGAGACGTTGGGGAAGAAGGATGAGAAGCAAAAGCGGATGAAGGAGAAGGGTCAGAAGGTGGGAGACTTTTAAGGTCGTTCCCCTCATTGGACCGATCTGGGTAGCTTTTTTTGTCATCACCAGGTTTGGACGTGTGCAGGGAGTCTTTTAGGTCTTTCCCCCTTCTTAGACCGTTAGGGAGTGTTTTTAACGTCGTCACCCTCATTGGACGTGATCTGAGGAGAAGATGTTTCGGGGACGTCCTCTTGATGGGATGAAGAAGAAAGGAGGATCGTGTCAAGGATAAAGTCCATTAAAGTTGGCAATGGGAAAAAGGGCTTGAGGAATTCCTGCTCGACTCGCAGTTGAGCCGTCTTGTTTCTTTGGCGAGCAGCCCTTGGCACACGTCTCTTTCTTGTTTTCTGAGGTGGTGCTTGATTTGTCTCTCTCGGCGTGCGAACAGCCCTAGCTTGGCGACCTGCATTTCGCCTTAAAGACTTGAGTCTACTTTGCCCGTGGTGGACTATCCATGGCTGGGAGGTCGAGGGTTCAGCAATACCTAAATCATTATTACGAAGGTCGTGTTCGGAGGCCCTCTTGCACTAGTGGAGTAGTGGCTTGGGGATCACTTATTGAAACATTGTAAGACTTGACATTCCTGTATTTTCTTTGTGATTATATCATGGAAACTGGTACATTCGTAGAGGTTATGCCCCCATATCTGGTGGTATGGGCACCAACGGACCCCTGGCAAGGCGTCGAGGCTGCCTTGCCGGTTTTGGTGTGATGAGACCTTCTTGAAGCACGATGGCAAAGAAGGCTCGAAGGATATTAGGCGCATCGTCTTCTTCATCGACAGTCCATATGTGAGAGGCTTATGTTGCCTTGAATGCCTTCTTGAGTTCCTCAAGCCTTAGGGATCAAAGCCTCGATAAGGTCTTTAACGTGAAACAGTCATATGTGGGGTGATTGATCCTTCGATGGTAAGCACAATAATTTGCCTGAGTATCGAGCCCAGCTTGCTCAGGGAACATGGTCTCAAGAAGCGGGATCATGTTCTATTCCAGCAATAATTGGAATATCGTAGGGACCCATTCCTTCTTAAAGGGGTAGACCTTGTTCTTATGCTTGGTCCAATAATCTTCCCGATTAAGGTTTGCAGGTGGGGGCACTCGGTTGTACGACTATTGTTGCTTGCCTGCCTGAGGCGTTGTCTTTGTTGTGCTCCCGCCTTTGAAGAGGTCCAAAGTTTGGGAGAGAGCCTTCTTTGGATCAGTGACCATGACAGCTGCACTGATCAATCCTTTTTGTTGGTTGCCTCGGGGTTTAGTCCGATAGCTACCATTGTCCCGGTTGTTTCCTGAGCTTGCGGACGGTTGTCGTGACCTGCCGTGGTGGCGTGGTAGGCTTTCTATGTGGATAGATTTAGAGATTAACTTTGACATGGAAGTCAGATTGGAGGCCTCGACATGCAGAGCAAGTTTAGGTCGCATGTTCCGCATGCAAGTTTGAACTGCTTCCTTCTCAGGCACAAGATTAGGATGGCGAGCAGCTAGATTTCTCCATCTTGATATGAACTGGTCTACGAGCTCATCAGGGTCTTGGGTCAGGGTGAGAAACTCAATGGTTTTAACCTCTCTCTCGACCTCGTAGAAGCGCTGGTGGAAGAATTTCTCCAGTTCCTCCCAAGTATGCACCGAGTTTGGGGGAAGTCGAGCATATCATTGAAAAGCTTGGCCATCAAGGGTTTCAACAAACTGACGGAGTAGGAGTCTTTCGTTAGCCGTTGTTTCTCGGCACGCTGCTTGGAAGTGGGCGTTATGCTGGTTTGGGGATGTGGTTCTGTTGAATAGGGGAAACTTCCCTTTCTTGTAATCTGAGGGAAACGACACCTGGTCAATGTATGAGGGTACGACCTTTGATAAGGCGTTGCACTTTGTATCTCCGAAATTTGTCTGTTCTTTAAGCTATGGGTTACCATAACATCAATGTTTGCCTGTGAGACGGGGTGAGGGACAGAATTGTCCTGTGAGGCCGAGGGAAGGGGTTGCCTTGGAGGTGCACCATCTGAGTGATGGGAATTGACCTCATGGTTTGCTGATTGTCGCGCGGCATTTATACGATCAATCTTCTCCATCATCGCGCGCACCATATCTTCGAACTTGTTCATGCGATCTTCCTGCGAGTTAGGTTCATTTATAACCATTATGCTGACGGTTTCTCCAGGGAGGTCAGCCTTAGTTGAAGTTGAAGGCTTGCGAACTTGACGGGTCGCCGGCGACAGTTCGGTCAGCAGGGGGTTAGCATGCACCGACTGGACTCGATCCTTATATGCCGATCGCATGAGGACCGGTTCTTGACGGTCTTGGGACTGTGGCTGCTGAGTGGATGGGTCATTTTCTTGAACATTCACCGCAGTTTAGGGCTCATGCACTTCTTCTTTAGGCTTCGTCATCTGAAGAGGGTAGAAGGGATTCAGGCGAAGAGGGTCATCAGAGCTGATTGCCTCGACCGCCTTGGTCACTTCCTTGGTCAGAATTCGCAGACCTCTATCGCGTTTAGCTTTGAGGTTTTGATGGAACTCGTGTCAAAACTGTGATTGGGACGGCGGCTAATCAGCCCTTCTTGTACAAGAGAGTGCTGTCTCCATCTGGTGCGGCAAAGGATGAGGGTCAGGGACTGAAGTTAACCTGGGTCAGGGAGGATGAAGGACTTAATCTTCCATTAGGTCTTGGCCCTGAGCTCTCTTATGAGCTTTAGAGACTAGACCGAAATGATGGGGCTGGTTCAAGATGGTATTCTTGGGAAGGTCTTGAAGTACCAAGGCTGGAGGTGCTTGCTCGAAGGAGGAGCAGGCAAGAGCTGGGTTGACTCATGAGGACGCCTGAGTCGAGGGTGAGGGCTGTCTGTGACGGTGATGAGTGTGCACCCCCTGAAGAAGGATCACGGGTGACCTGGGGGTCAACCCGGGCTCGAGCATGTGGATTGGCCTTAGGAGGTCGAGAACTGCGAGCAAGTGTCTGTAAGAGAATAGGTGGAGGTCTGCCTCTTACAGGGTGTGTTGTGTGTGTTGGGTAGGAGTGCGAGAAGGTCGCCTCTTGTGTACTCGGGTTGGCGCAATGATGGCGTTGCCCCAAGCAGTGGGATGCATATGAACAACGATTACAGGACCCGGCCTTGGGAGGTCTGATCTTGGACGCTGACTTGAGGTAATATATGGGTTGCTCCAAGGTGCGGCTCGAGTGGATGACCCACGAGGCTTATGGTATGTACGAGAGGTGGAGGCCTCAGGGTCTTCGCCTCGATGTGCCGAGCCTCTAGGGATAGAGACTCGTGGTGGTGCAAGAATGTGGGGTATAGCCTTGCGGCAACCCACAGAAGCAATGACAACTTGTTTACCTTTTGCAGAAAAGGATTGGGCAGCCTCCGGTGTACCTCGGCAATATGACTGACAAGTGACTTGCCGGTGGTAGGGTGCGTGCTGTGTGTGGCAACAAAAGTGCTGCCGATGCAAGGGGCCTTGGCGGAAGTTCCACTAGAGTTAGGAGACGGGGAGGTAGGGACCTTTGAGTCCCTCCTCACACCAATCCAAGTTAAGACCTGAGAGCAAGACTCGGGGTCCTTTCTCAAAAAGAGGGTTGGGAACGAAGTTCGAGGAACTTGTTTATTGGGAAGACTCGCGAATGCGGGGATAAAAAAATCCCAATCCGGATAAATGGGTTACAGACCCCGGAAGTCATAAGTGCAGATACAGAAAATAAAAGGAGAAACTTAGCCAAACAAGCACGATCCGACTAAGGGGTAGTAAGTCCCTAGTGGAGTCGCCAAGCTGGTTAGGTGTCTTGATCTTGCCTTTTGGATCTGGATGATCTGGCGGCACGCGTCTTGAGTTTCAGGGGAACCTGGGACTTGAGATCGATCTCTTGGGAACCTTGTTAAAAAACAAGGGCCGGTGGACCAACCGATGAGAGATGAATTTAAGGTGGGTTTAGGACTTACTCGGGCTGGCTTGCGTGGGTGTCCTCTTAGATCACGAAGAAAGCCCCTCAGTCATAAAACTAGTTCGGAATTGCCTCCCTTGGCTTGTATTCTTCTGTTTCTGCAATCACACACATATGGCAAATGTTACAAGACTGGTGGGTCAAGAAACCACACCTTGCCTTCAGGTGAACGTAGACAGGCATGCACATTCAAAAGATGAGCAGAATGAGAGGATGAAGATTGGGATGAGAAGAATTTGATCAAGTGGTGAGACCGACACAGTCACTTGACTAGTAGGTAATTGACTTGTCGTGGTAGTAAAACAGGCTCGATAGCTCAGACCGGCTCAACAGAGTTACTGCTAGACAACTGTACCAATACCGAGTAGCTAGACACAATAACTTGTCTGTCGTGGCAATAATGCGGGCACAGTAACTATGACCGGCTCAACAACATTACAGCTAAACGACGAGACTACCATTGAAGGCTAGTCCCAACCCTTCTTGATCAAACAAGAGAGTAAAAGAAAGAAGAGAGATCAGAGAGAGAAAGAAAAGAAGATAGAAAAGAAAGGAAATAAGGGGAATTAAAGAAGGAGAAGAGAAGAAAAAAGAAAAAGGAAACAAAGAGAGTGAGGTGAGACAGAAGGCGATAAGAGAAGAAGAAGATATGAATAGGAAGAAGAGGAAAGAAAAAGAAGAAAGAAGAGCATGAGAGAAGATGAGGGCGAAGAATGGAAGAAAGGAGAGAGAAACAAAGAGCAAGAGAGAGAAGAGAGACACAGATGGCAATGCGATAGGGAGAAGGGAGAAACTCCGACGGCAATGGACCTCCGTCTGCTTGGATTGAAGAAGATTGAAGAAAAGGCATAGGCAGCGCTAAGGTTTTGCCTGCTGGGCTAGGAGAAAGAGAATGGAGAAAACATAGGCGACGTTAAGGTTTCACCGTATGGGACAAAAGAAATGAGAAAACTCAGGCGGCGCTGAGGTTTCACCGTCTGAGACAGAAGAAATGAGAAAACTTATCCCATACCGGAGGGCGACAGGGTGCGGGATCTCGATGACAGAGGTCGCGAACATTACTCAGGTGAGAGTGGCTCAACGCATATGATAGGCGGAATCAGAAACAAACCATGAAAGAAAACTAAAACTCCCACCAGAAATATAACAAAAGTTGAGTAAATTAAAAATCATTCATATCCATAAACAGTCTCCAAGGCCATAACTACAATATCCAGAATATTACAATCGCCCAAGGCATTGTTGGCCCGCCATCAAAATACATAACTTCAATAACAACAACTGCAAGACCGACGACCAAAAAAACATCTACACAAGAACAGGGATCCACTCGTCGAGCGCAGGCTTTCCGTCCACCAAACACGATCGCCTCCCGCCGCTCTCGACCTGCAGTAGTCAATCTACAAGGGTGGAAGCAAAGGGATGAGCTAAAAAGCCCAGTAAGTAGATCACAACATTATGCTTCCCTGCCTATGAGTTTTATGACACAACACAAATCAAGATTCTAAGCCATGCTCATAAAACAGGAGACATGCATCACAATTATGTCACAATTATAAGATGATGCTTTTTCAGGTAGAGCAGGCACAATATAAGATATCAGAACTCACATTTGTTCAATCTTGTAATTATCATTCATATTCCGAGTATAGATAATGGATATCACTTGAATTAGCAGTTCAGAAAGACCTTTCTTCAGGAGTATCATCATATTCATTCCTCAATATTACTCATTCATCTATAATTGGACAATGTTGTACAATATACATACTTATCACAAAGGAGCATACTCTTATTTCATAATAAAGCGTATTTTCATCCCTTAACACTCATAGAGTCAGGCAGTGCATTACACTCCAAGGCATGTATCTTACTGGCATCAAACACACAGGCAGGCCTTGCAATACTATCAAAGCGACGCCCACTCATATAACAAAATCAAAATATCCACTACCAATGGAGGACCCATTGTGTAGTGGCCAGAATTACAATATTAGTCAATGCAGTATGCCTAAAGCATACTGAGAAATCACTTATTATCTCGTGGTCATGCAATACGCTCATAGCACACCACTCAGTCACTTAACACAGTATGGTCACATAATCAGGCCATGCAATACCCTCAAAGCAGGCACCTCACTAATATCAAACAGTCACATATCTCAGGCAATGCAATACGCTCAAAGCATGCCGAGAAGTCGCACATAGCTTATCACCTCATGCTCATCTCATGAGAAGTTACATGTCCCAGGCAATGCGATACGCACAAGGCATGCCGAGAAATTCCCATATAACTAGAAATGTCATCATGTCACAGTTGGTCGTGCAATACACTCAAAGCACACCAATATCTCAGTATGCTGGTATCATTACTCATACAGTAGGCACCCATACACATAACACATGAGCAGCATGATACCATCATTCACACAGTAGGTATCCATTTACATATCTCATATATATCATTGTGCGGCAAGTCCATGCTCACACGTACAAAATCAGAGGGCTCACTACCAATGGAGGATCCATTGTGTAGCGATTAGAATCAGAGTCCATATAAAAAAATCAGAGCTCGTATAACAGAATCAGAGTTCATATGACAGAATCAGAGTTCATATAACAGAATCAGAGTTCATATGATAGAATCAGAGCTCATATGACAGAATCAGAGCTCATATGACAGAATCAGAGTTCTTATAACAGAATCAGAGTTCATACATGTAACAGAATCAGAGTTCATATAACAGTAGTCAGAGTTCTTATAATAGAATCAGAGTTCATATAACAGAATCAGAGTTCATATAACAGAATCAGAGTATCGATGTCACACTTTCTAAAAATTCAGGCAGTGACATCCGAGTCAAAACAAGGCTATAGTTTTCAGTTCATTTGGAATTTGCAGATAGTTTCAAAATCAATTTTATGTTAGACACAACTATCTTTCAATTAGGGGTGGTTTGAGCGCAATTGGACCTTACTTGACCCCTCAAAAGAACCCAAGAACAGAGACACTTAGTCTGAAATCTGTTGTGCAGAGAAAACAGTGACGTCTCTTTAAAATTTGGCCTATGTTTCAAAATCAAGAAGGAACCTCGAAAAGTGCTCAACATGTGAACTAAAGCTTACTCATGAACTGTTCAAATGGCAGTGGTTTGGAAGTACATGGACCCCTTTTGGCTAGTCAAAATCCATGATGACAGAGGCGTAAATTCTGAGTTTTATAAAAGCTGTCCATAGTGACATGTTGTTACAATTAATCATATAGCTCTCAAATTAAGCAGAATTTCGAAAAGTGCTACACATGTGATCTCAAGCTTATTAAAAAATATTTCAAATGGCAGTAGTTGGAAGAAATCGAACCTCATTTGGTTGTTCAAAACTCTTGACATCGGAGACATCAGTTCTGTGTTTTTACCAAAACTGTCTACGGTGATCTACTGACATGTTTCGAAGTATAACTTTACGTAAATAAAGAATCCGAGCAAGGTCATGACATAAAAATCAAAATAGACTCATGCATCTTTCAAATGGCTGTGATTTCATGTCATTTGGGCTCCAATAGGTTAAGCAAAGTCTCAGTACAACAGAAACAATGTTCCTGGAAATTTCCACAGTCTGATAACATTGACATTTATGCACATTTCACATCATATCTTCCAATCTATCAAGAATATCATTTAGACATAAACATCAAACTCAAACTAGACTCATAAAGCTTTCCAATGGAGGTGATTTGAAGCAATTTTGAGATCATTTGATAGGTCAATAGAGAGACACAAAAACCCCAATACTCCCTGGAATTCCACAGTCCAGCCATAACATACCTCAAAGAACAAAGCATAACTTCTAAACTACGTAAGATAATCACATGAGACCAATTCTAGCTTAAACTAGACTCACAAGAGCATCAACCCACCAATTTGCAGGCTCAACAGAAATCACAACAATGCATATCATATTATACAAAGGAGCCTAAATTTCTGGAAAAACAGAGCACAAACACATACATGCAAATCCTATTCTTCCACACAAATTTCTATACAATCTCATGCTAATCTCATGCTTACTTTCAAGCTTATTCATGCCCAAATCATTCTTCATACATGCTTAGATTCATGCTTCAATTCATGCTTCGTACTAAAACACACAATAACATGATCTACTTACCTTAAGCTCTAAACTTGCTCTAAAACTCTTGCACACAGCCACTTCTCCAAGCTCCGCAACATGAGACTCCAAGTGTTTTAGAGAGAGAGAGAAAGAGAGAGCAAAACGTGGGAGAGAGGGGGGGCCAAAGCTTTTGAGAAGGGCTGAGAAAGGTTCTATTTATAAAAGAGAAAAGGGCAGCAAGTGACAAGTGTCGTTCATGCGAAGCTAAATGACATGCATGAGGAGAGAGAGAGAGCAAACATGGAGACAATGATTATGGGTACAACAAGCATAGGAAACAAAATTATTATGAGAGAGAGAGCTCCCTAGACTACAATGCACTCAACCACTCACGCACGTCGGTACACAACCGGTGCTAGGCAACTCAACTGGCGCTGGCCTCTCACACAACTCCAACCGACGCTGGTCTCTTCTCCTCGACCGGGAAAAGTTTGGGTCATTACACGTTAAGGTTTTGCCGTCTAAGACAGAAGAAATGAGAAAACTCAAGCGGCGTTAAGGTTTCGCCGTCTGACACGGAAGAAATGAGAAAACTGTGGCGGCGCTAAGGTTTCGCCGTCTGAGACAAAATAAATGAGAAAACTCAGGCAGTGCTAAGGTTTCGTCGTCTGAAACAAAAGAAATGAGAAAACTCAAGCGGTGCCAAGGTTTTGCCGTCTGAGACAGAAGAAATGGGAGAGTGAGAGCACAGACGGCGACGAACTTGCGCCGTCTGGGACAGAAGAGAGCGAGAGGGGATTTTGACAGAGGCCCGGTCCGCTATTTAGGCTAGGGCCCGACCCACTGCTTGTGCCTCAGAAACAGAAAAAAAAAAGACATCACGCCAGGCAAGAGGTACACCATGGATGGATGGAGGAAAGAAAGAAGAATAGAGGCGTGATAGACCAGAGAAGGAAGAGAGAGAAATATAGAGGAAAGCAAGGAAGAGAAAGGGAGAGATGAGAAAGAAAAGAAGAGAGAGAAGAGGGAGAAAAGGGTAGAGAGAGATAGATGAGGAAAGAGGAGAGAGAAAGAGAGATAGAGATGAGAAGAGAGGAGATAGAGGTGAGAGGGAAAGAGAGATAGAGACAAGAAAAGCGGAGAGAAAAAGAGGGGAGGACTGAGAAAATTACCTTACCGAAGAGTATCGACCCTTTTCTTCTCTCCTCTCTCTCTCCAAGACACACCCACGAACTCAAAGCAAGAATTGAGACTTTATTGATCAATGCGTAAAATGAACCTGCCCATTTTACAATTAGGCATTGCATTGTTATATAGAATTGGGCTCAAACATGGGTGGATGTCCAAAAACTATATAAAATTAAAGATAATTTCAATTTAATTGAATTAAAAGAAATTCTAAAATGGGTGCAAAAGGATTGTTTTGCCCCGGCCTAACAATGTGTGGAATTCCAGAATAGTCTTGGTTGCTGCTCGAGAACTTACATAATCTTCCATGACTGATCCTGGGTCGCTCTGATGCCTGTTTGATCGAAAAATGATTGTTTTCTTGTAGAGCTCGGCATGACGATCGATTTGATACCTTCGAGCCATGAATCATGTTTTTAAGTCATGATCATGATACTTGAATTTTGGATGAATCTTGAAAACTTCGGATCGTGTGCTCGTTTCTTAATCTTTGTTCATGATTTTTTCGTTGTAGTGCATTGAGTATGCCGTCACGATTAGGTTGTAACAAGCGCAACTCGATTTCGTGTCCGGATGAAGATTCGTCATCTTCGATTTTTGGCCGAAATCTTGAAATCCGACGATTGGAATTTACAGTAGCTTCGATGCCTCTGTGTGAAATCCGACTGTTCATCGTATGTTGGGCTCGGACCATAGATGGCGTCGTACCTTACACACATAATGCAATTGGTTTTGCGTCGATCGGTACGCGAGCTTCATGATTTGGCCGCTCGAATGAGGTGTGCTGCTGTTGATATTTCTACAATTTTATTTATGGATAAACAACTTCTCTCTAGTTTTTGTCCCTGCTCGTGCATCGTCACGGGGCGTACCACCTATCGAAACGCTCGTCTCGATGAGACGAACATGCTCACAAAATTTGAGCGCGATCCGACGTGGAACGAGTGAGATATAGGCCCTGAAAGTCACTGTATGTGACTGTAAAACAAACACCTTTAATGGTGTTTTGGTGCAGGTGGCCACACGGGAATCGTGTGCGGCCTACCCGTTTTTGATATTTTACCCATAACTTTATTCTGTAGTGCCCGATTAAGCCGAAACTTGACTCATAAGGGGTTTCGACCGTCTCGGATCCATTGGCAGTGGTCCCACAGCTGTTTGTGCACCGAAAATATAGTTCTAGTTACAGGGTCCATTTCAGGGTTGTGTTCACTGCCTTAGATATGTTTGATTGCGATGAAACTTGGCTGGTGCCCTTTTGAAGTGCTTATGAAGATCTTGACCAGTTTTGGGGCCATTCTGAGACTGTCGAAATTTTCACTGTATGTTGAGGCTTTGTAGACCTGCTTCTCTTTAATCCGCATCAGGGACCAAGGTGCTTAAAAATGTGTTCGAATAGAAAGGTAACCCGACTTCTGGGGATAAGTCATATGGATATGCAACTGACCCACAGGGGATTGAAGGGGTAAGCACGACCCTAGTCGGTCAATAAAGCCTGTCAAAATAGTGGAAATTTTGACAGTCTAAGAATGGCCCTAGAACTGGTTAAGATCTTCATAAGCATTCCAAAAGGCCACCTGTCAAGTTTTGTCGCATTCCGACATGTCTAAGGCAGTGAACACAAAGAAACAATTTTGAAAAAATTGCTTCTAGCACCCTGAAGCGGACCCCGTAGCTAAAACTATGTTTTCGGTGTGTCAAATTGCTGTGGAAACACCGCCATTGGATTCGACATGGTTGAAAACCCCTACGGATCAAGTTTCGGCACAATCAGACACTCCAGAACAAAGTTATGGGCAAAAAATTGAAACAGGAGGAGCCACACACTATTCCCTTGTGGCCACCCTCCACCAAAACACCATTAAAGGTGGCTGTTTTCACGGTCACAGGCAGTGACTTTCGGGGCCCATATCTCACTCGATTCGAGTCGTATAACGCTCAAATTTTGTGAGCGTGTTCGTCTCATCAAGACGAGCATTTTTATATGTGGTACGCCCTGTGAAGACGCTCGAGCAGGGGGAAAAGCTAGAGAGAATTTTCCGATTCGTGAAGAAGTTGCAAAAAATTCGGTAGCGACACGCCTTGCTCGAGAGAACAAATCACGGTGCTCGCGCATCGGATCAATGCGAAACCAATTCCATCGTGTGTATAAGGTTCATGGCTACCATTGGTCCAAACCCCGTACATAATGAACGGATGGATTTTGCACACGAAGGCGATGAAGTAACTGTAACCTCCAGATTTTGGATTTCGGTCAAAACCCAAAAGTTGTGAAATCTTCATTTGAGCTTCAAATTGCCACACGATCTTGACGGCATGCTTAGTGCACTATGATGAATAAATCATGGAAAAACATCAAAGAACAAGTGCACGATCGATCCAAAGTTTTCAAGATTCATCCAAAAGTCAAGTCTCGTGATCATGGCTTAAAAACATGATCCATGGCTCGAAGTTGGTATCAACTCGATCGCCATGCCCAGCCCTACAAGAAAACAATCATCTTTCGATCAAATGGGCATCAGAGCAGCCCCGGATCAGTAATGGGAGATCACACAAGTTCTCAGGCAGTAGCGGGGACTGTTCTGAAATTCCACACATTGTTAGGCAAGGGTGGAAAGAAGACGTTCGTCAAGAGCTGGTCGTTAGAGAAACAAGGCGGCTCAACTGCCAGTCGAGCTGGAATTTCTCAGGCCCATTCCCCCACTACCAACTTTAATGGACTTTATCCCTGGCACAATCTTTCTTCCTTCTCTAAACTGCACGGTCCAAGCTATATGACCTTAAACTATAGTGTACGTCCTAACCGCATGACGTTAAAAGGCTTAGTGCCATGGTTCAAACTATATGACCTTAAACTGCAGCGGAGGTCTAGTTGCACGAATTTAAACTGCATGGTCCTAGTTGTATGACTAAAACTGCATAACCACGGTCCAAGCTATATGACCTTAAACCATTGTACACGTCCTGGTCGCATGACGTTAAATTGCTTTGCACAGTTTCAGGTGGCATGACTTTAAGCTCGCCCCCTCATACGCGCACACACCTTTTGCGTGCATTTTCACGCACGTCTTCCCTAACCGACTTGTTTGTATGCGCGCACCACCTTGATTACCTCCTCAGTGCATCTATTCATTCTCCTTCATCATTCCCCAGTGAGTCTCACCTGTGTTCACAAAGCGACGAACCATCCCGCCACCCATACTCGTCATAAGCTAGTGGGTCACCATTTTTCTCCCACCTTTTGTCCATCGTCCATCTTTCACAGGTAGCCTCTTGCCATCTCCCCAAACTACGCTAAAACCACTACTATACTCAGTCCATGGCCTCTACTGACTGCATTCATCACCACCATGGTCCAGCTGTATGACCTTAAACTGTAGTAGGCTTCGCACAGGTCCCGGAGGCATGACCCTAAACATGCCTTCATACAAAATAACGGGCATGGTGTATACTTAGACAAGGGAATGTCATGAGTAAAAATGACGGACGGGCATGGTCATGAAACTGTGAGTAAAAAAGTTCCGTAAAAACAAAAACCCGGGCATGATGAAAACCCTAAAAGGGCACCGTGAGTAAAAACGGATGAAAAGGGTGGACATGACCGAAAGGTCATGGGTAAAAGAGCTCCAAATAAAAGGAAGTTGGTGAAAACCGTCTTTATGGTACCGCTTCCCAAGTTCAAGTGAAATTAGCAAAGGACGCTTGGACCAATAAACAGGTTGATGCAGCACTCGCCCCTACAGGTGGCTTCAGCCCGCATTTCAAAGAAAAAAATCCCTGGTGTCACAATACCAGAATCCAAAAAACACGAGCTCCAAGGAAAAGATTCTGACGGCCTGAGTCCTTTTACAAAAAGGACTCGAAAGACAGAAGATTTGCCAAGAAAGCAAGACAAGTCTTATAAAGAAGAGCATCATTCCCAAGACGCCACTAAATGCACTCCAAAGATGCTGGAGACGTCTCGAGAAGTCTAAGTCAGCCATGCCTTTGGACTTGTTACGCGAAACTGCTAATAGTGGGTAGGGGTTATACCCAAAGCCGGTCACCTCGATAAACTGATGTACCCTACCCGCCAAGGAATAACTGGTGCACGACGCAGATGAGCACCGACAAAAGGCTCTTCAGCAGACCATCCAGAACAAACAAACAAGAAAGTCACTCCGACAAACCAAAGACGCCTGGAGAAGGCTAAGTCAGCCATGACTTTGGACCTGTTACGTGAGACTGCTAACAGTGGGTAGGGGTTATACCCAATGCCGGTCACCTCGATAATCTGAGCTATCGTGCTTGCCAAGGAATATTTGGTGCACAACACAGATGATCATCGACCAAAGGCTCTTTTGCTGTTCATCCAAGACAAAGAAACCCAAACCAAATTGGAACATTGCCCTTCACCATGGCACTCAATTACCAGACGGCCTGATTCTGACTAACGAGGTCTTTACAAAATCCTCAGCTTCAAAATGACAAACAGTCCCTTGAGGGTGAGGACTTCGACAAGATCCCTCAAAAAAGTCTCTTCTCCCCCTAAAGTCTCCACGGATGGACTTGTACATTGCATCCAAACTTCTGAGCATTCTAGTTGCAGCATTGTGTGAATCTCCTCGGGGTTCACATGGTCTTGTGGCTAGGAAGAAAAATGTAATAAAGCCAAAAGAAATTTCCAAATGTTGTCCTTCTTGCTGCTCTCGAAGCACAACATTCGGTGGGGCAAGCTGTTTGAACATATTTTTCAGCGCTTTGGTCCCTGATGCCGAATAAAGAGGAAGCACGTCAATAAAGCCTCAACATACAGTGGAAATTTCGACGGTCTCAGAATGACCCAAAAACTGGTCAAGATCTTCATAAGCACTTCAAAAGGGCACCTGTCAAGTTCCATCGCAATCAGACATGTCTGAGGCAATGAACACAAAGAAACAATATCGGCAAAATCGGCCTCTAGCATCCTGAAATGGACCTTATAGCTAGAACTATATTTTTGGTGCGTTAAACAGTTGTTGGGCCACCACCATTGGATCTGACACGGTTGAAAACCTTTATGGGTCAAGTTTCGGTTTAATCGGGCACTCCAAGACAAAGTCATGGGTAAAATACCGAAAAGGGGTAGGCCGCATACTATTCCTGTGTGGCCACCCTGCACCAAACCACCATTTAAGGTGGCTGTTTTCACAGTCACGGGCAGTGACTTTCGGGGCCTATATTTCACTCGTTTCAAGTCGGATCACGTTCAAATTTTGTGAGCATGTTCGTCTCATCGAGACGAGCGTTTCGATAGGTGGGACGCCCCGTGACGATGCCCTAGCAAGGAGGCAAAGTAGAGAGAACTTGTTGATCTGTGAAGAAAATTGCAGAAAAATCAGCAGCAGCACGCCTCGTTCGAGCGACCAAATCACGACGCTCGCGTACTTGATTGACGTGAAACCAATTGCATTATGTGCGTAAGTTCCGAGGCTATCTTTGGTCCGAACCCCGCGTACGATGAACAGCCAAAAACTCAAGACGAGAAAATCTTCGTTTGGACACGAAATCGAGTTTCGTTTGTTACAACGTGATCGTGATGGCAGGCTCAGTGCACTACAACGAAGAAATCACGAAAAAACATCAAGGAACGAGCGTACTATCGATCCGAAGTTTTCAAGATTCATCCAAAATTAAAGTCTCATGATCATGACTTAAAAACATGATTCATGACACGAAGTTGGTATCAAATCGATCGTCATGTCGAGCTCTACAAGAAAACAACCATTTTTCGATCAAATGGGCATCAGAGCAACGCTGGATCAGTCTTGGAAGATCACACAAGTTCTCGGGCAGCAACAGGGACTGTTTTAGTATTCCACATAGTGTTAGGCCGGGCAAAACAGTCCTTTTGCACCCATTTTTAAAATTTTTTTTAATTCAATTAAATTGTATTTATCTTCAATTTTAGGTAGTTTTTGGGCGTCCACCCTTGTTTGGGCCCAATTCTATATAAACAATGCAATGCCTAATTGTAAAAGGCCCTCGTTGATTTTACTCATTGATCAATGAAATTTCAATTTTTGCCTTGAGTTCGTGGGTGCGTCTTGGAGAGAGAGAGAAGAGAGAAGAAAAGCTTCGGTATCCTTCAGAAAGGAGAAACAGGTCAAGGGAGGTGATTCGAAACCGGCCATAGGCCAAGGGGGCAGTTCAACGTGATCCAAGAGGGCGCCCAACCGAGTCAACCCGAGCGTGTCATGGACCCACGTGAGGTAAGTCCCGCCTCACGACCCTAATTCCTCTCTCACCAGTTGGTAATACCTGCCCTTGTTCTTGAGCAAGGTTCCCGAGAGAGCGATCTCAAGTCCCGGGTTCCATTGAAATCCGAGATACGCGCTGTCGGATCACCTAGATCCGGAGGGCGAGATCAAGGTACCTAACCAGCTTGGCGACTCCACTGGGGATTAGGGGACAAGTATGACTCCCTGTGGGCAAAATAGGCTTATGATAGGAAACCCGATTCCTTGGGGATAAGGTAGGGAAGGAATAATGACTTGTTGTGAAACAGACCCCTTGGGGATTGAAGAGGTAAGAATGACCCTAACTCCACTGGGGATAAGGGTTGCAGTATGGGTGTGGCTTCTACTGGGGGTGGGGGACAATGGCCTGATCCTGACTTCATTGGGGATGACAGGTCACGGTCTGGGTGCAACTCCACTGGGGATAATGGTGGGACGTTCATGACGATGACATGCTCGACAGTAGGAGAGCACGCCTTGTGAACGCGCATGGTAATAACATGCTTGGTGATGAAGCCCGCACGACGGTAGCATGCTCGGCAATGACATACTTGATAGTGTCATGCTCGGAGGTAGCATGCATGGTGGTGAGGTATGCACGACGGTGGAGTATGCGCGGTGGTGAAGAAGGAACACGTTGGCACTTGGCACAACCGGCGCTAGCCTTTGAGAATGCAGCCGGCGTTGGGCCTTTGAGAACGCAGCCGGTGCTGGACTTTGGTGAACACAACCGGCGCTAGGCTTTGGTGAACACAGCCGGCGTTAAGCCTTGGGAACACAGCTGGTGCTAGGTTTTGATGAGCGCAGTCGGCGCTAGTCTTTTAAAGACACAGCCGGCGCTAGTGAGTGTCTTAGTGTTTCACCCGCGACAGTGAGTCCTTGAGCTTTATATAATGGCCGGTCCTTCTTATATAATTCCCAACGTGAAAAATTTTCCAAGGGGAGAAGAGGTTGGTACCCATAAATTTACTGGTAAGATCAGAGTGGCCCCTCAGTGTCACTTTTGTTGCCGACCCCGTTCGTTTTGAGGTCCGGGATGGCAATGCTGGTAACGTCAATATTGAAGAAGGCGTAGTGCCCTTCACCGAGGGCTTGTGAAGAAGGATGTAGTAGGGGATGTGCTACGAGAAAATCAGCCAAGGCCTAGCCTTTGATGGCCTTTTGTGGGACATAAAGGAGAGAGAAACAGAGGGGAGTAAGAGAGAGAAGAGACACAGATGGTAATGTGATAGGGAGAAGGGAGAAACTCAAACGGCAATGGACTTTCATTTGCTTGGACTGAATAAGATGAAAGAAAAGGCGTAGGCGGCGCTAAGGTTTCGTCAGCTGGGCTAGGAGAAAGAGAGGGGAGAAAACACATGCGGCACTAAGGTTTTGCCGTCTGAGACAGAAGAAATGAGAAAACTCAGGCGGTGCTGAGGTTTCACCGTCTAAGACAAAAGAAATGAGAAAACTCAGGCGACGCTAAGGTTTCGCCGTCTGAGACAGAATAAATGAGGAAACTCAGGTGGCGCTATCTCCATGTTCATACCATCATTCTCATCACCTCTACTAGACAACTCCATTGCGCATACATAATTTTTGCCACCAACACCAACATTAACCACATCATCATCTACAAGCTGGATATCATCATCTTTTTCCTTTTCAAGTTGTTGGATAGAGAATCGAGCCACACCCTCCTCTTTGGAAGATTCAGATTATGAGCTATACTTATAGCAACTTTTTTATTATAATACAAGGATGTTGACCCCTGGAAAACGAAGTTCTCGTAAAATATTTTTTTAGCCAGAATAATTCACACGCACCATGAGCCATGGATTTGTACTCAGCATCTGGACTTGATATGGCTATTAAAATTACCTTGAGTACTTGAGAGAGGAACAAGTTGGGGCATGGCCAGCGAGGGATAGAGAGGGAGTCAAAGAAGAGTAATGTGACTACTAATTCATTCTTTAGTGAGGGGCTGCACTCAAAAATATATTTTTATAGTGTTTCGAACCCTATAAGTGAGGATTAGATAAGGGCAAATAAATACAAAAAATATACATTTGTGAATCTAAATGAATACAAAAACTATACATTTGTCCTTCACAATGAAGATGAACTACAAATGCAATAGTAAGTTACAATGGTATAACAAAGTATCAATATACCCCTGACCAATTATGGCTAACACTAGCTATGACTGACTACTTTTTACTCCTCTAAGTTACAAGATTACCTCCAACTGTAATAGCTTGATGTTGATCTTCGGTCCATAATAAAACCAACCCAATCTGCATTTGTATGAGTCTCAACTCGTAAGTGCTCATAATTAGAAAACAACAGTCCTCTACTTGGTCGTATACTTGAGGACTCCAACTGCAACCTCAAGCTGGGAAGTCCGTAGAGCACGCATAAACTGACTAATCACGCTTGTAGCATATGCAATGTATAGGTGTGTAAATGAAATATATATCACTTTGCCCAGTAAACTTTGAAACATACCCACATCTTTAAGAGCATCACCCCCTTGATCATCAAGTTTGGGATTTGTTCTATAGGATCTTCACTTGGTTTAGCCGCCCCAAGGATTTCTGTCTCTTTAAGATGGTCCAGTACATACTTCCTTTGTGAGATACAGATTCCTCTCTTAGACCTAACCTCTTTTATTCCAAGAAAATACTTTAGTGGACTTTGGTTTATGATTTCAAATTCATTTGATAGATAGGCGTGAAGTTACTCATTTTCTTGAGGATAGTTACTTGTTACAACATATCATCCGCATATGCAATTAGAGCAGTAGTACTTGTCTTGCTATGTTTGAAAAATAAGGTATCGGCAGCATGGCTCCCAGTATACTTGATTATGTGAACCGCCCCACTGAAGCTCTCAAACCAACTCAAGGATACAGCTTTGGTCCATAGATGGCCTCTCTCAGTCTACAAGCTTTTCCCTCATATCCAGGGATCCGTAATCTAGGTGGAGGTACTATGTGCACTTTTGTAGTTCACTATGGAGAAATTCATCAACGGCTAATCCAAGTTAGCTGCCAAAGACAAAGACTCCATTGGAGTTCTTCTTTGTTCCAGGAGAAAATGTCTCTTGGTGGTCCATTCCACAAATCTAAGTGAATCCCATGGCAACTAATCATACCATGTATTTGTTAGTTTTACCATCTTTCATGTGTTTTACAATGTAAACCTGTTTTCAACCCACAAACTTATTCTCATTAGGAAGGTCTACTAGTTCCCAAGTACCACCTTAATTAATGCAATTAATTCCCTTATCTCCTCGCACTAGCCTCTTTCCAATGGGGGTGAGCTAAAGCTTCTGTAACATTGCAAGGAATTGATAGAAACAGAAGACAAAGACGACACAAAGGCATATCAAGAAGGGGATAAGGACTCATAAGAAACAAATTACTAATTGGGTGAGCGGTGCAATTACGCTTACCTTTTCGTACAGCAATGGGTAGTTCCGAATCATCACACTTAGAATTGATGGGATTACTTGGATCAAAGGTAGGTGATGGGGTTAAAGGCATGTTAGCTTTGGTGGTCTACACGTCTTTCTGTTTCTGCCGAGTGTAGACTTTCAATTCTTTCTTTCCATCATTATAGGATTGCCCCCCATTGTCATCTTGAGCTCCAGAATCCAAACAAATCTGGATTGGAAGATGAACAAGAGACTTGTCTTCCTCATTGCTCACTTGAAAGCCCGGACAAAAAAGGCTTGGACTCAAAGAAGGTACATCCATCGAGACCAGTGTTTTAAAAAGTGTTAGCACCCAGGCGGCCATGGGGGTCTTGGCTGCCCATCGCCTAGGCAGGTGCTCAGAACCTGGGTGGCCAAGTTCAAAAAAAAAAAAAACTGATGACTGATAATGATTAATCCATAAGAATTTTGATAATCCCTAAGACCATAATCCCAGTTAAAAAAAAGAAGATAGAAGTCCAAAAGAGAATTTTGATATTCCATAAGACTATAATCCATATTTTCATACAATACTAGAACAGTAAATCCATACAAGCATACATTAATAGTCTGATACACTGTAGACTGTACACACAAAAGTTAGATGGTAGAACTAAAATCTAGAATATAGAAACTAAAAATAAGAAAAAGAAACTATACAGAAATTCAGAAGATATACAGTCTAGGACACAATAGTCAACACTCAACACAACAATCAACACTCAACGCCAAGAGTCTTTAGTCATCATCATCATCATCGTCATATGAAGGAATAGGGTAAGCTTCATCATATGCATTAAATTCGAGGCCATCATCATCAGAGTTATCTCCCTCTTCAATATAACGCTCTTCCTCCTCTGTTTCTTCTGAATCTGCCTCTTCCTCCTCCTCCTCCTCTTCTTCTACCTCCCTCGTACTAATATGTGCAGATGAGGCCCTAAGAGTAGGAGTCTTGGCTTCTCTACCCTTTTCTATCTTTTTGTTCTTCCATGAACTCAACTATTGTATAATTTCCTCCCTGGTAGCCTCAAGAACATTTTTACATGGAGCAACATCCTCCTTAAAATCGGCAAGGTGTTTTTTAAACCCGTAAATACTCCCATTAGTATCCTTTCCACAATAATTACATTTAATACGATTTTTGTCATTCGGATTCGGGTTGTAACCATACTTCCAACCCGAATCACCACTTCTAGAAGAACCTGGAGAAGATATTTCCATAAAACAAAGCTCATTTTCATCATTTTCTGGTTCTTTTAAATTCAGAAGTTGTCTAATCTCATCTCGAGTAGCTTCAGGAACCTTTTTACAAGAAGCAACATTCCCTTTAATACCAGCAAGGTGTTTCTTGAATCGGTTAATACCCCATTGGTATCTTTTTCACAAAAATTACACCTTATACAATTTTTATCGTTTGGTTTTGGGTTATAATCATACTTCCAACCGGGATCACTTCTTCTAGAAGTAGTAGAAATATATCTATTCAAATGACAAGGATTTTGTTTCTGTTTTTATTGAACAGAACTCATATATTGCTTAATTTCCTCTCTGATAGCTTCAGGAACATTTTTGCAAGGGGCAACATCTCCCTTAATATTGGCAAGATGCTTCTTAAACCGGTTTATACTCCATTTTGTAGCTATTTCACAATTTCGGGTTATATCCATATTTCCAACCTTGGATCTCCACTTTGATTAGATCTTGAAGAAGGCATCTCAAAATAAAACAAGCAATCTAAAAAATAAAGTTTTGCACTTACTTTGATTGCTCGAATTCCAAACTCCCGCCTCTGAGATCTTTTCTGGTGCTAAAATAATAAAAAATGCCTTCTAATAGGATTATAAAACTCCAAATCTAAATAAAATCTAGTTGGGTGATGTTTGTATTGGAAAAAAGAGTCACCATTGAGGGTGATACGTGTACATGTGCGAGAGATGATTGTTGTTGGGTATTTTTGATGCACTTGTATCCCGGATGCAAAAAAGGAAGAAGCCAGTTGCAACCTAGGCCCGTGGGTACCAAAAGTCCCTGTGGACTACGGAAGCACTGATTGAATCAGAGAAATTTTGGGTGAATTTGAAAAGGTGTCAGATCGGCCTCGAGAAGCATGTGAAGGTACCATTTGATGCCTTAAGGATGCCCATTAAGTTTCGTCTAAATCTGACAAAGTTAAAGCAGATCAGACTGAAACTTAATTCGCAAAGCCACTTCCTAGCATGTCGAAAAATACCTCATAACTAAAGCTACGTTGCCAAGGTCTCAAATGACCACCAGACCACTACCATTGGATTCAAAAGGTCTGAAAACTCTCCAAATATCAATTTTCAGCCCATTTGGACGCTTCTGGACATAAATGCCTCTCAATGCCCAGTGACATTAGCAATTGTAAGTTTTAATACTGCTTAAACAAGTTTCAACAATTCCAGTAGACTATTGATATGATATATGACATTTTATGGAGATACAGGTGTAGAAACCCCTCAAATGAGTTAATTAGGATATCTTTGGCTCTAGATGGTTCTGATGTCAAGTTTAATATGTGAAAAATAATTTAATCACATGAATGGAAGGGATGGCTTAAATCTCTTACAAGTATGAGCAAAACAATTCTTACAATACTTCTAATGGCTTAACAGTAATATATAGCAGTGACATAAATAATGGCATCTATGGCCCTACTTATTCCTGGTTGTGTTGCCAAGTTTTCTTGAAGGGGTCCTATGTTTGTTCACTGAACACTTTGTGATATCTTGACTGACTGCAGGCCAAACCATCTTCCGAGCTTCAAAGTACTATTTGAAGAGTATATTGATCATATGAAAGGTGGCTCTCCAGATAATTATTTTGCACTACATCATCATCATCAAAGCCTTTTCCCAACTAATTGGGGTCGGCTACATGAGCAAATTAGCTAATATTTTTCTATTAAAACTATTTACTGACTTATGGAATTTATAGATCTTTCCAGGATTATTTTGAAAGGAATAGCTCTTGCCTTGGGTGGATCACCAAATACATTTGAAGGGGAAAGAGCGGGGGATCCCTTCTGGGGGATGCGTATAATAGGATACCCAGAATGCACTGATATTAGGAGAATTGAGATGCAAGATGATGGTATTGGATGGTAATGTTTGCATAAATTCTCTGCATCTTGTGCTTAGTAGCTTGTATATGTTTTTCTTGGCCATTGTTAGTAGCCAGCTGATGTATTTCACATAATTGATTCATGTATACAAATGCAGTGGAGCACATACTGACTATGGTAAGTACAATCTATTAGGTTTCAGATATTTGTGAATTGACAAGGACCTAGCTTAGTTTTGAATTCTTGAATAAATGAAACATCTATCAGAATTGGTTATCTGGATGCTTTCCTACAGATTAAGATGATCATCTAGTTGATCTTGTTTGTTTTGATAGTCAAAACTTAACATATGTGACAGGTCTTTTGACACTGGTTAACCAGGATGACGACATTGCTGCACTTCAGGTAGTTTTAAATTTAGCAAGCCTCATTTTGATGCTTAGTATAATTTCATCTTGGTACTTTCAATGGAAATAATACGATCTTTTGTCATTGTCCCTTTGTAATTTGATCGTCTTAATCAATGCTTGCTGGTCTCAATTGTGACAGAAATTGAGGAATTTTAGAAATTATTTTTGGTCTAAAACAATTCAGACTTGATAATAATCTAATACTTGAAAGCTGCAGGAGGAGCAAAGAACTTTAATTTCCTGTTAGAAGAGTATTTTCTATGATAGCTTGGATTCTAATGTTTGTTTAGTCTGGTGTTTGCCGGGTGTAAACTTGTATTCTCATGAGACACGACTTCTCATTTGCATTAGCCATGTGAGTAGGCATGACTTGATTTTTATTCATTTCCTTATATCATATTTTTAGGAGATTACCTTAGAGGAGGCATTTTTGTACTCATGGTTGATGATTGAACTCTACCCAAATTACCTACGGGGTGCTCCTTCAAGAACACATACACTTTTTTTCCCTTTGATGGAGTTGTACTTTCTTCCTGTGTATATTTCTATGTAATTACATATCCAGCCCTGGGATAGATTACTTTAGTCATTTTGAAATACTATTCTAGAAACCTTTATCATAACGGTTATTGTAGTGTTTTTCTTGTTTAGTGTGTCCGAGCAATTGAGATGAAGTTGGTGAAATCAATTTCTCGGGTTCACAATTTGACTTGGTGTTAGGGCCTCAATTCTTGGAAAGTGTAACCTTCTTCATTGATGTGGCTTGGTACAACATGACAAAACATAGAGAAAACAAGAGAAAAGAGGCACACCAGGGTTACACCCTAATTCTTGCATTATAAGATGTATAATGCTACATCTTGAGTAAGGGCACATTGGCCCTTATACATTATAGCAAAGGAATTTAGAATATACAAACAACTTAAAATACACACAAATTACAGAATTACCTTGCAGTACATTCCAACACTCCCTCTCGAGTTGTGCACCATGTTTAAACGTGTACAACATATTTGCTCTTTAAGAACTTATGTCTATCTTTTCTCAATCCCTTTTGTCAAGATGTCAACTATTTGATGTGTGGTCCCAATAAAATAAGCATCTATCTCCTCGCCTTCAATTTTCTATGAACAAAATATAATCTGAATGTGTTTAGTGCAATCATGAATTACTGGATTTGCTGAAATTATCTCAGCACTCTTCTTGTCACAGTAAAGTGTTGATTTGCATATTTTTGGCCCAAGAACAGAAGCAGTGTTCCGTATCAATTAAATCTTAGAAACTATACCTGCAAGTGCTCGATACTCAGCCTCAGTACCAGACCTTGCAATTATTTTTTGTTGCTTACTACTCCATGAAATTAGATTTCTACCAAAATAAATATAATAATGTGAAACTGATCTTCTAGAATCTGGATCTTCAGCGCAGTTCGCATTAGAGTACCGAATTATAGAAGCAGTATTCAATTAATTCATGTTGTTCCTTTCATAGAGCAGCATCTGATTCACTATTTCTTTTACATATCTCATCATTCTCTTGAATGCTACCATCTGAGTGTCAATGGGAGCATGCATAAATTGGTGCTCTTGGTTAACATCACATGATATTAGGCCTGGTGAGAGTGAGATACTATAATGTCCTTGCTAAACTTCTATATATCTTTGGATTATCTAAAGTTTGTACTTCAAATATTCTTAATCTTTTATCCAGAGCAACTAGTGTATGATATGGCCTGCAATCAGCCGTATTTATTTTTTAAGAAGATATAGAGCATATACTTTTGTTAAGACAACCAAATTTGGTTCTCATTTTGATCTAATTCAATTCCAAGAAGTATCTCAATTGACTTAAGTCTTTCATCATAGATCTATCATGCAAAACTTTATTGTAACCATCAATCAGGTTTATAAAACTCCTCATAATTATAATGTCATCACCACAAAGTAGAATGTTAATAACACCTTTCTTCTTGTGATAAATAAATAATGAATGATCTGATGCTTTCTCAAATATGGCCCTTTTTTTTAACGTGTTATGGAACTACTGAAACTACGTTCTTGGAGCTTGCTTTAACCCATATATAGATCTTTTCAGCCTGAAAACATGAGTAGTTGGATTCACTTCATGAAAACCTAGGGATTATTCCATGTGAAAAGGCAATCTTAACCTCCAATCGAAAAAGCCACCAACTAGAGGCTAAAGCAAGGGAAATAACCACACAAGCTGTCTTTATCTTGACAACATGACTAAATGCTTCATAATAATCAAGTCCATGTTGTTGATTAAACCCTTATGCAATCAGCCTTGCTTTAAGCCTTTTGACACTGCTATCTGACTTATACTTCACTTTATAAACCTATTGGCAGCCCACTACATTTTATCTGCAGGTCTTGGAACCATTTCCCAAGTCTTGTTATTTACATGGCCTTAATTCTTTTGCCATGGCCTCGATCCATTGTCGGTCTTTTCTTGCCTCAAGATAAGTTCCAGTGATGTAGAGAAATTTCAGAAACAAAAAAAAATCGACAAGAAACAAAGCCAAACACAAGCACAATTCGAAGAAACCTACGATTTCTTCTCCACACCCAAGCTAGGGTTGCAAAAGCCTAAGCTTTTTTTTCTTTATTTCTTTCAATTCTGAAAAATCACATGACTGGCTCTCAAAATGAAGCATCCAATCTTTTAGCCAATGGAATCCTAAAATTAACTTGAGATCCAAGTAAACATTTAAGACTCTAAAATACCTCTAAATAATATTAAAATTTCAGAATACCCTTGTGAACGTAAGGCGTGAACATTACCCATGGGCAATAAATAAGAAAGAAAAAACATAAAAAATCCTAGAATCCCTAGAAAACTTAAAAATCCTAAAACTAAATCCTAAAATTATATCTCTTGAAATTAAATAAAAATTAAAAATTAAATTTTTTTTTCTAGATCATTCTCCTTGGACAAAACGCATCCTCGAGTTTTGAAGTGTGTTAAGATGAATACAACATCAAGACCACCTTCTTGAACCTTCTTTTTCTTTTCCTTCTTCAACCTTCTTTTTCTTTGTCGGCTAAAACAATATTCGCGGTAAAAAGAATTCCTCAAGAAACGGATCCTGATATCTATATTGGGAAATCGAGGCTAATTTATCAAATTCAGTTATCCTTGAACTCCCATTCAAAATAATGCATGACACTCCAAACTCAATTTTCTTTTCTTTAGAGGCTTTCTCGACATTTATTTCATTGTTCTCTAAATCCAGAGCCACATTTTACAGATTCTGAGTTGACCATGCCTCCACTACACTACTCTGATTCTAATACCCTAAATTTCTTTAATGCTTTATCCCTTTGATATTAATGAGATCTTCAAAGGCCATGATTTGGACCAGTCCTTCTGCAGTCTTCTCTCCATATTCTTTACCCTCTCCCGAAATATCTTCATCATCTTGATCCTTATAATAGATAGAATTTCCTAAGAGATCTTATTGTTCATCTGAGTATATATAGAAGATTGTTTGTGAATCCCAATCTACAACTTGTTGATTTATGATGCAATCTGTGTCAAAATCAAGTCTTCTATCACTATCCTCATTACTTGACTTCGGATGCGGAGTGCAAAAGTAAAAAAACTTGTACCCCAGATCCTATTGGGCTGAAAGGTCACACTCTTGCCCATTATTGAGGCTCGCGAACTACTGCATCAGTTGCTGTACTTGCCTTTCAAGTTCATCTATTCTGTCATCTCTGGGATCACGGAGCGGATCTATGAAACCCCCCTTGCACGACCCCTTTTTTCTCCCATGGGATTGTTGAAATCACAATTCCTAGGCAGATCAACAAAAAATCAACATTGTTGTTGATATAGGACACAAAACTTGACGCAACAGTATTGTCCTATAGTAACATGCTACAATTCCATGTTGCAGTACATGCTACAATACTATCCTTATAGTGCTACAGTACCTTCCATGCAGATCGCGGTTCTTATATCCAATTTGATGTAGAGAAATTTGAAAAACAAAAAAAATCAGCACGAAACAAAGCCAAACATAAGCTCAATTCGAAGAAACCTAGGGTTTATTCTTCACATCCAAGTTAGGGTTGCAAAAGCTTAAGGTTTTTTTTACTTTCTTTCAATTTTGAAAAATCACGTGACTGCCTCCCAAAATGTGACATCCAATCTTTTAGAAGTCTATGAAATCCTGAAATTAAGTTGAGATCCAAGTAAATATTTAAGACTCTAAAATGCCCCTAAACAATATTAAAATTTTAGAAATATCCGTGTAAACACTATTGCATGAACAATACCCATGAATAGTAAATAAAAAATAAACAATATAAAAAAACCTAGAATCTCTAGAAAACTTAAAAAATCCTGAAACTAAAATAAAAATATACATCTCTTGAAATTAAATAAAAATTAAAAGTTAGAATAATTCTGTCGTGCATCATCCAAGCTTTTTGATTTTGGGAGTTTCACACAAAAGAAACTTGAAAACTATGACTGACGTTGTCATAACATATCCATCGATCAATTGGATGCTTTGTTTTGGTAGACCTACGTCGGTTTTGAGTTCTCTCGTGAATTTCAACTGGTAGATCTTCTTGCTGCCCTTCACACCTTTGATATTTCGTAATATCATTCACTGATTTAAGAGGGTCTTCAATTATATGAGAATCTTCATTTGGATTATGAGAGTCTTCATTTGGACTATCTTCTTGCTGCCTTCAATCCTTCTTACTTGATGTACTATAATATCCTTGGCTGATTTATGAGGGTCTTCATTTTTATGAGTCTTCATTTGGATCCTGGTCCATATATTCCCCGAACTCTTCCCAAGTCTTGGAGGAGTTTCATCAATTATCACCCTCTTAAAACTATGCTGCTCACCACTTTTATCGTGATCAACCAAAAGTGGTGTCTCATTTACAACTTGATTCATGGGTCGATTGTGACTTTCCTATTGCATCACTTGCATCCATAAAATGAGGCGGCATATACATCCTCCATTCGTTAAAGATTACATGTCCTGAGATCAGAACTGTTTTCAATCTAGGATTGTTACACCTGTATCCCTTGCATTCATTAGCATACCCTGTAAAAACACCAATGTCTGCCTTTAGGGATAAACTTATTTCTTCAGCTCTTGTCAACATAAACATAAGCATAACATCCAAATGAACGCAACATGGAATAATCTAGGTCCCTCCCTAGTAGAACTTGGTAAGCTGACTTTCCACGTAGATCATTTGTAGGCAGCCTATTTATGAGATAAACTGATGTATGAAACGCTTCTATCCATAAAAATTTAGGAACTCCACTCATAACATTATGGACAATGCAGCTTCATTTATACGCTTAATTTTTTCTCTTTGTTACTCCATTTGTTCAAATGTAAAGATGTTAAATTTCATATAAACCTATAACATATCTTAAAGTTGGACTATGTGACCTTGGCAAGTATGTACCGATTATATATTTTCTTTCTTTTTCTTTATTTTACCTGGATCACTTACACGTGTCCAAATACCGATTATGAACTAAGAAATTAACAAATATGCCATGGATTTTCACTTTCATGACATCAAAAACAGATTCTCATCATTCTCAAAAAAAAAAAAAAAAAAAAAAAAAACAAATTCTCATTCAATATATAAATCTGAAAAGTAGATAAGTCTTTCAATGAACTCAAGAAAACATGAAATAAAGCAATACCGCACACCTTGCCTCGGGTTACCCCCAAGGACTTCGTACACCGCACACCAGGTCGCCTCCACCAATAGCACACGGGATCTCGGTCCTAACCTAGGCAAAACCTCTTGAGAGCATAATAAGGGATGGAATAAAACTCAAGCACAACACACAATCTCAAAGGGTCAAGTCCATAGAGTGGGATGTGCCACCCTTGTGGATTGGGCACGCCCCCTTTTGGGTTTGTAACGTACCAAACTAACTAAAACCCTAGGAAAATGAAAAAGAGAGAGAGAGAGGCTAATCCAAATCCAAGTGCGTAGAGAACACACTCCCAAAGAGAATATTTATAGAGAAGAGGCTAGGGTTTTGAGGTTTAGGGTTTTGCCATCATTATGGGACTTCATCTTGACCATAGATCATGGAGATCTGTAGGTGAAGAGATTTTAGCCCTTAATTTCTTAGATCAACTATCATGATTAAAGGAATGAGCTAGAATCATTATCCCTCAGTTTTCATAACTTTATTCTCTCCAAATATTTGTGTGGAGAAAATATTTTATAATTATATATTATATTTGCAGTCAATCTCTACACCTTCTTATTTTAAATCAATCAACCTCATTCCATACAAACTTCTCAAATTGACCTAACAATTCCTATGACTCACATCCCTTCGCATGGATTCATGCTTGGACTATCGAAGTCAACCATTAAATGAAGGATATATGATCTTAGCCCATGGATTATAGGTTCTTTCCTGAGGACAAGTCCAGGCCTCATTCTAGCACTATATTCATAGGTCCTTCCAACATAGTCTAGTGTTGTACGGAGACATCTCTTCAGCACATGACACACTCTCACCTAGGGGGCTGCTTTCCAGACGGCTATCTAGTGTACATGTTGTGCCATGACAATGATGAGAATTTGGCCCTTGTCTTCTCTGGCCAACCATCCCACACAGGGGTCACACCCAGACCCCTGGCCAACCACCCTGGGGAGGGCCAACCATCCCACATAGGGGTCACGCCTAGACCCTTGGCCAACCACCCTGGGCACAACTCTGACCTCATCAACGGATGAACCCACATCGAAACCCTTATTGGGCTTGCACAAATACCATGGGCTACGAGTTTTAGACATCAACCTGAGCCATAGCCTGTCAAATCTCAAGTGAGTCACGATATCAACGATGAAGTGCGCCAAAAGAGTCAGATAGTGGGTATGAAAATTGGTTTTAGGGAAAAGTATCAAATCATGGCTTGGTTATAGATTAGTATGGAATCCCATGTAAGTGCTCGTGTTATGTTGCTTGATACTATTAAAGAAGTTTGGGAGGCTGTGTATGAGATGTACTCTTTAAACGATATATCAAATTTTTTGAGAATATCTCCCTTTTACAACAAGGTGACAAGAGTCTTAGTGAATATTATAGTACACTTCAGGGTATGTGGGAAGAGTATCATCCCCTATCAAATGAAATGGAGCTACTAAAGAGGCAAAGACATGAAAAATTCTTGTCTGGCCTTAATTTTGAGTGCCAGTACATTCATAGATAGATTTTAGCTAGGAACAAACTCTCTTCTCAATAATGTATACTCTCATCTTCACGAATTGCCAAATCTACATGTTCATCTACCCGTAGTGCTAGTGATGTGTCTTCCTTAACCTCTTTTATGAGTAGAGATGATGTTAGAGGTTTTGGTGGTGGTAATAAAAGACTTGGCTGTGATTCAAGAGGGTGCCATGGCAGAGGTTGGGGTAGCAAGAAATGCATTCATTATGGATGGAGCGATCACATGGAAAATAAGTGTTGGGATGAGTTTGATAAGCCTACTTGGGCTAACCTAGTAACTTATGTTTCTGAGTGTGATGATATTCATCCAGTTGGCTCCAATGATCATCATCAAGCTCGCAATTCTGCTGGTGACTCAGTTTGGTTTGTATGAGAGGAATGCAAT
The DNA here is from genome assembly GCF_054954075.1 of Amborella trichopoda. Classification (NCBI taxonomy): domain Eukaryota; kingdom Viridiplantae; phylum Streptophyta; class Magnoliopsida; order Amborellales; family Amborellaceae; genus Amborella; species Amborella trichopoda. Next base: position 26,044,142 of record NC_142348.1, on the reverse strand, counting down.
AAACTTATGAAAGGTATTCAACAACCAATCACTCATCCATCTACACCTACTGCTACGTGCTTCAACAATTCTTGCGTCTCGGAGGCCATCTCCTTGGGTCATTGATTCATAAGGCTCTAATCATATGACTGGTGAATCTTTTGTGTTTTTTTTCTTGGTCAATCAGGCTTTACTGCGTCTGTTACATTAGTTGATGATTTCTTTAAGGGATTGTATACATGAGACCATTTACCTTTGATACAAGGTGGTCACAATTACTTACAACCATACGATGTGAAGTTTGATAGCTTGGATGTGTCACAAAGTTCAAAAAAATTTCTTTTGAAGTTTGAGCTTGGCCAATGGAATAATTGCAGCCACCGAATTTCACATCCAATGGTCAAGATTAATGTCACACCATGTACCAAAGGTAAATGATCTCATTATATACTTTCCCTTTCTTTAATAAGTGTTTCTGGGAAGGCATTGTTCATCTTCTCTTTCAGTGTCATTTGTTCTCTATCTACAAGGGTCCCATTTAGCTTATTGTTAGTTAGTAAATTAACCAAATATCTTCAATGTTGAATGACATTCTATCATTCCTTTTGTGTTTTTCGGGATCTAAATATGAAGAGGATGATTTTTGGTGGTCGTGAGTCTGGTGGATTTTACTATCTCAATCATTGTCTTATTGGTGTTGCTCTTCATTCTAGTGTTTTCCCTCTTTAATGGCCATTACAGGCTAGCTCGTCTATCGAGTAATAATATGAAGTTGTTAGTCCCATCGTTAGAGTTTGTGTCAACATCTATAGTGTGACACTTGTGAGTTAGGTTCACCATATATTCGAGAAACGAAAGTCTATTCCTTTTGCAATTGTTCATTCGGATATTTGGTATCTGTCTACAGTTCAGAGTCTGCATGGTCATAGATATATTTAAATATTTGTGGATGATTTTTATCAAATAACATGGCTATATTAGATGAAAGAAAGATATGAGGCTTTGACTATTTTTCAGCTGTTCATTAAAACATTCAATCTCAGTTTTGAAAGAATGTTTGTATTTTGCGTTCTCATAATTCTAAAGAATATTTATCCCACGATTTTCAAAAAGATTTAGCCCAACATGGGGTTTTGCACCAGACTTTATGTGCATACACTCCTCAACAAAATGGGGTTGTAGAGGAAAATTCGTCATATAATAGAAGTGACTCATGCTTTGTTGTTAAATATGTTTCTGCAAAAAGTTGATTGGGGCGATATTGTATTGACTGCTTGTTATTTGATAAATCGCGTGCCTTCCTTTGTTTTAGATGCACAATCACCAAAATCTATTGTATTTCCTAATGCTCCTCTGTTTACAATTCCTCAAATATTTGGCTGTGGTTGTTTTGTTCATGCTCTGGGCCTGGTATTTTTGGGACATTAGCGAATACAAGAAGGTTATTGGTGCTATCATCCTAGTTTGAGAAAAAATTTCATTTGTGCTGATGTCACCTTCTTTTACAATACTCCATATTTTTCTATTGAGGGTGGATTGCTTGACGTTGATTTATCCCATTCAAGGGGAGACTTTACATAATAAAATATTCTTATCTTCCTCTTCCATTCTTATTTCTATTCCCATTCCTATTCCTGTTGATTACTCTTTGTGAGAACCTCAAGTGTCTACTCCTATCGAGTCTGTCTCTCCTCTCATTGCTAATGTACCAGCAGCCCCACAAAGTATATATGAGAAGGAGAGTGAAGGAAGTTCCATTACCACCAACTCAGTTAGCCGATTAGTCTCTATCTTTGTCTACAGATCTACACCTGGTTTATGTTTGCACTTCTGGGCTTGATAATGTTGATCACCTAGTTGCACTTCGTAAAGTTCAACAATCTTGTACTAAACTTCCAATTCTTATTTTATTACATTTACAAATTTGTCTTCTTCGAATTGGAATTTTTCTTTCACTTTCCTCTATTTTTGTACCCAAGTCCTCGCGGGAAGCTCTTTTTCATACTGGATGGTGAAAATGGAAACACTTCAATCAAATGGCATATGGGCGAGTATACTGATCCACCGGCAGGAAAGAGATCTATTCGTTGGGTTATACAGACAAATATCAGCCGAATGGATCTTTGGAAAGGTTAAAAGCTAGATTGGTGGCAAAGGTATATACAAACCTTTGGTATTGATTATTCTGAGATATTTGCTCCGGTTACTAAGCTCAATTCTGTTTGAGTGCTCATATTGTAGCAGCTAACAAAGGGCGACCATTCTGGCGCTTGATGTTAAAAATTCCTTTCTTCATGGTGATTTACAACAAGAGATGTATATGGAGCAAGCACCAGGTTTTTTGCTTAGGGGAGTCAGACAAGGTACGCAAGTTGAAGAATGCCATTGATAGTGTAAAGCAGTCCCCACATGCATGGTTAGAGAATCTCAACCAAATTGTCATAACATATGGGTTTCAGCATAGCCATATGGATCATTCAGTATTTATCCAGAGACAATCCACCAAAATAATTGTTTTAGTGCTTTATGCTGGTAATGTCATCATTACATGCAGTGATTCGGAAAGCATTAATAAGTTGAAGGGGTATCATTTCTAACAGCTAAAGTTTTTTCTTGGAATTGAAGTAGCTGAGTCCAGACATGGTATTAGTCTGTCTCAAAGGAAATATATAACAAATTTGTTGACAAAAACAGGGATGTTTTGTGCTAAGCCACTTGATACACCTATATATCCATGTACTAAATTATGAACTGGGTTCATGAACAGTACTCTGGATGGTGTCGTGAACAGTGCTAACAGTGCAATGAATAGTAATAGTAATGTCAAAGAATGACTTTTTTGTGTACAAAGCCATTTTTGTCATTTTATGTACTTAAGGAGACCTAGTTTCATTGAGGATATTTTGGTCATTTGTAAACTCTAAATGAACATTATAAATGTTTTTTTACATGTTCTCATGGCCTTTAAAGCCACAAACCCCAACTTAAGTATGCAATGCCATTGTAATGGGGAAACACTGGAATGTAGAGCACCATCCACATGGCTACGATCATGATAGTAGAGCCCACCAGACTCACGAATACCAGCAATCATCTTCTTCATTTTTCAATCCTGCAAACACAATATGAGGGATAGAAAGTCATTGAACATTGAAGTGATTTAGTTAATTTATTGACTGAGAATAAAGTGAATGGAAACTTTGGAACATATAGAACAAAAGAACATGAGAAGGAAAGAGCAGGACATACAATGCCTTTACCAGATACACTAGATAAAGAACCATCGACTAGATTGACAGTAGTAGTGCCATCTGGTTTACTGAGAAACGAGAACAAAGAGGATTTACTAATCATATGATCAGAGGCTCTTGAATCAATGACCCAAGGAGAAGCCTTCTGAGATGCAAGGAATGCGGAAGTACTTGTATTAGCCAGAGTAGCAGTGGAAGAGGAGGGTTGAGTAGATGGCTCTTGGCTATTCTTGATTAACTTATTGTATTCTTCTCGTGAGAGCAACATTAAGGCAGTAGTAGAATGTAGAGTCTGGTCTTGATCGTTGGAGCCAACTGGGTGCACCCCATCACCTCCAGAAACATTGGACATCTAGTTAGCCCAAGCTGGCTTACCAAATTTATCCCAACATTTTTCAGCAATATGATTTGTTCGCCCACAAGGGGTGCACTTCCTGCTGCCTCGACCTCCACCACGACCTCCACCTGAATAATAACCACATCCTCTATTTCCACCACCACAGCCTCTGCCATCACCTCTTCATTGGAGGACGTTAAAGTAGACTCATCACTGGTGCTAGTACCCAATGAAGAAGATACATTAACCCATTGAAGGCGAGTGTATACATCATTGAGAGAGAGAGAAGTTCACTACTAGTTAAGATCTGCCTCCGAACAACATGATACTCATAATTAAGGCCAGATAGGAACTTTGCAACTCGAATTCCTCTTTCAGTATTGATGAGCTTTTTCCTTGGATTTGTTATGTCACCATCTTTCACAATCTCATGCTCAAACGAATTTGATTGTTATGAAATTGACTATCTTGAACCTACAAAGGAAAACAGTTTCGTGAGACTCTTTAGAGGAAAGTAGAACCTGTTTTTGTTAGTAGCTTCATTGGCCCTCATGAAATTATGTGGCCAACTTGGGGTTCGTTTCTAATGACCTAAACAAAAAGCAAGGGGAGATTTGCTTGGTCAGTTGACCTTATCTGATTTGTTGCTAGGGTTCCGTGTTCCAAACTACGGCCAGAGTGATCTCCTTTGTGAAGCAACAGGAATTGGGCATGAGACTAATACATACTTTTAGGTTTGATTTTTCCAGAATGGAAGGTGTTGTTATGGAGGTGATGATTGGTTTCTGCCACAGATTTCTGAGACAATTACAGCTGCCAGTCCTCCCCTCCTACCAGTCTTTTGCTCGTATCATTGACCAATGTGAGGCATAGATTAGATTGCATCTCAAGGGGCTTCAATTGAGAGGATGGTTGCGGTTATGTGGCCGTTTAAAGGCCTTAAGAAAGCGTGTACTAAAATTATTTATAGTGATATGTTGGCTCTAGTGGGAGTGGTTGAAATTGGATTATCTGGCATTGCTAATGCCTTGACTCACCTGAGCTTTGACTAGGTATGACACAGGGTGATGTCTAAAACCCGCAACCCTAGGCATTTGTGCCCAGGGTGGTTGGCCAGGGGACTGGGCGTCACCCCCCAGTGTGTGATAGTTGGCCGGAGAGGATAAGGGCCAAAATCCTCATCATTACCATTGCATGACATGTACACTAGATAGCCGTCCCAGGAAGTAGTCCTGTGGATGAGGGTGTGTGTTGTGTACATATGTCGAAGAGATGACTCCCTGCAATACTGAACTCTGTCACCCCCTTTGTGTGATAGTTGGCCGGAGAGGACAAGAGCAAAAATCCTCATATTACCATTGCATGACATGTACCCTAGATAGCCGTCCAGGAAGTAGCCCTCTGGATGAGGGTCTGTGTTGTGTACATGTGTCGAAGAGATGACTCCCTGCAATACTGGACTCTGTTGGAAGGACCCATGGATTTGTTCTCAGAGAGGGACCTGTAATCCATGGACTAGGATCGTGTCTCCTTATTTATTGGATGACTTTGATTTGTCCAATCATGAAACCCCTGGCAGTGGGTCATGAGAATTATTGGGTCAATTTGAGATGCAGTGAGATGTGCTTTTTTAAAAAGGATAGAGTCGTTAGTATATTTGTTATATTCCTAATTCTTTGGATCTAATTCCCATCAAATCTTGTTAAATATATTTAATTATATTTTAAATACTTAAAATGGATTTTTAGACCTCTCTGGATATTTTATTTTATTGAAAAAGATATTTAAATAAGAAAAAATTAATTTTCTGAATTTATTTAATTCAGTGGACAATAAATTTTTTAGTGGATTTATAAAATTCTTTTTATTATTCTAAAATATTATTTTGGGTATGGGGGCCTATTGGAACTTTGGGGGGCTTACCATATGAGCCCATTAGTGGGGGTGGGGGGCCCACATGGCCCCTCCATGTGTGGGGCGGCCCACTTCCTTTTCTTCTGTCCTTTTTATGTGGCATGTGATGGAAGCCCACTCATTTTATGCATACTCTCTATGGGGCATCTTTGTCTCTACACCTTGAACACACATTCTCTCTTGCTAAACCTTAGAGGCAGGCATGCCCCACTTTCTCTCTCTATTTCTCCTCAATTTAGTTAGGGTTTGATTTTGTAGAGGCTAGAAACCCTAAGGGGCACATCTAAGCCACAAGGGTGCCATGCCCTAGCCTATGTGCATTGAGACTTGCTTATGGGTCGAGCCTTGATCAAAGCCCTATCCTATGTCATACTCTCAAGAGGTTTTGCCTAGGCTTTCCGTGTTATGAGACGAGGTTAGACCGAGATCCCGTGCGCCATTGGTAGAGGAGACCCGGTGTGAGGTGTACGAAGTCCGTCGGGGTAACCTGAGACAATGTATGAGGTATTTTTTTATGCTTTCTTGAATTCATTCAAAGTGTTATGTAATTTTCAGATTATGTTTTGAGTGAGATTTTTATTTTGATGGCAAGCAAGTTAGAGTCCTTGGCATATTTTGTGATTTTATTGGTTCATATATTGTATTTAGACATTCGTAAGTGACCTGGTGGTAAAATAAACAATAAAGAAAAATTGTTTTTTATCCGTTTATACTTGCCTAGGTCTGAGATTCAGCATGACTATAAGACTTACAGTAGAAGGTCAAGCTCTATCGTCATCATGAAAAACCAAGATATTTGCGGAACAACAAAGGGTGGCTATGTGACTGTTGATTTCAGCCATGAAAGAATGATAAATTTGAGTTTTGTTGTATTGGTTTCCTTGGTTTGTATGTTTGTGTCTCTTGGTGAGTTCCCATATCCATGCAGTTAAGATTGGAATAGTACCAGGACTCACTTGAGTCCACTTGGACTTGGGCGAGTTTATTGGACTTGCCCTATGTAGGAGTATGAGTAGCCCCGAGTTGGGTGCACAACTTGGCGCACATAATTTTTTAAAAAAAAAATAAAAAAATGTAAAAATGTTGTATAAAAAAAATTTATATTATTTTGATGTTTTTGACAAAGATTGGTGAGTTTTTTGTGCCTTGAAATTTTTGAAGTGTTGCAAACTATAAATCAGTTTTTTTTAATCCTTTTTTTCTCTAATTTTTTAAAGCTTATTTTAACTTTGAAAAAATTTAGGTGTGGCACAAATAGACGATAAGATGAAAGAGTAGACTTAGATCCGCTAGCCATGTGTGGTACGGACCCATACAACACCTATTAAGAAGTGTGATTTAGTTCAAGTGGAAGGCTGCAGGGCATGGGGTAGGCGCAACAGGACATGGTGGAAAGTTGGAAAAGATATGGAGACTTATGGCCCTTAATAAAGCAGAATGGCGGATCAACATTTGTGTAGCGACCTCAATTAATTAGGAAAAAACTATGATGATGATTATTTAACCTTTTAAAGTTGTGTTTTATTTTTTTTTACTTTCTTTATCTTTTATCTGCAGGGAGTTTTTCAAATTTTTTCTATATTTTCTTAGGGCCTTTTGGCCTTGTGTAGGACTCAGACTCTCCCGAGTAACTTGGCTCGGCCAACTACCGAGTCCCTTGGCCAACCGAATTTCAGAACCTTGGATTAGAAACCCATGCAGTTAGAACTATCCCTTACTAGATTCTAAACTCCTAATATATATTGACATTGATATGAATGATTGGAGCTATTGCTGTATTGGAGGCTACTAGGGAGTAGTAATTTATGAAAAATTGCCCAAATTCTTCTCAACTTATGAAAAACAGTGTGATGAAAAACTTTGTTATATGGGATGAAAATGTGTACATCATTGCCCTTACCAATTAGCCCCACCAGATTTTGTGGATTGTAATCAATAATTTGCAGGTTTTTCTGTTTTTGTATGTTAGTAACTGAATAATATCTAAATTACTAACAAATTAAGCATTATCTCACCTTTCATATGAGTATGATTTAAAAATGCGTACCTTAATAATACGATAAATCTATTGATACATGTATTATCTCATTATACCCTAAATGTGCTGCCTCATATGCTACGTTTAAACAAGTACATTATAGGCAGCAGATATATACTGCTCCTGGGGGACCACACTATGCACTTGATTTCCACACCCCAAGCACCTAATTAAGAGTTTTTGTTGTGCTTGTTATGAAAATTTTCATATTAGTTAATTCACCTTGTGATTTCAAGGAAAAAGAAAAGATTTTTAGCTCTTATAACCCAAAATCTGATCGTCCATCCAATTGGTGGTCTAGAGACAATATAGGCAGGGGAATATATTTGGAGCATTAGTTGAGCTCCTAATTAGTTTCTTTTTTAATTGATGTTGGAGATAAAAATTTGGATGTTACGGGGATAAATAAATCTCCCTAACATGGTTTTTCCGGGGGAGAAGTATGCATGGTGGTATCATAGGAATACCAAATCTTATCAAATATTTATCTATGATATACAAGATGTTTGCAGTTTGCATGTAAAAGTTACGAAGAAGGTTCAAGAATGTGTAGTTGTGGATTTGAGAGTCAAACTAGCTTGTAATGTTTACCTAATAGAAGGATTTAAGAGTCAAGCTTACTTGCTCTAAAGATGCACCTCTTTGGCACATGAAGCACCCATCACCTGAGAAAGAGTGTGTTGTTAGTTACTTGCACCTCAACGGTAAGTGGGACAGGGGTAGCCTATACATGCCCCTAATCCACTATGCACCTTCCAGCTATGGACCCTTTGATCACCTGTCTCATGATGTTTAATGCTGGTTCAATGTGATTATATCCTTCCTTTTGGTTCCACATAATTAAGTTTTTGGTGTTTCAGGTGAGGAATCGCTCTGGTCAATGGATTTGGGCTGCTCCCATACCCGGTACTTTTGTGTGCAATATCGGTGACATGCTCAAGGTTGGCCACATGCAACATGCCATTGAATTTGTCACTCCCAAGGTTTTAAAAATAACGAAAATAACAGTTGTAACTGTAACAATCATTGACCACTACACAAAATGCGAACTGCAAATACTTTAGTGGCCATTATGCCTGTTACAACTGCCATTTATAATATAACATGGGGTCATGATAGCTTTCAAAACCTTAGATTTCTGCATTTCATGTACTATTATCATGGCAGACCTCTCACTAAGGTTTGAGGAAATGCAGGTTTGGTCAAATGGTTTGTACGAGCCCACCCTGCATAGGGTGATTAACAACTCCCCTAGATACCGGATCTCCATACCTTTCTTCTTTGAGGTTCCATCTCTCACTCTCGTTCTCTCTCTCTCTAATGCATAACCCTCTTCTTTGAGGTCCTCTCTCTCTCTCTATCTCATGTAGGTGTTCAATGATGCAGCCGAACTTTGATGCTGTGGTGGAGCCCTTGGACAGCTGCAAAGAAATGACAGGTGGGACTGCGAAGTTTGAACCTGTTGTTTATGGGGATCATTTAGCCGGCAAAGTCCTCAACAATTTTGCCAAATACGATTGATGACAATGAATTACTGGAACGGTAAAGGAACAGCTAGCCAACTGTGGAGTAATCTGCCTCCCACTAGTTGAAGTCTGTGGGCGCCTCATCTTAATGTGGAATGCAACTTAATGTGACTTGTGCTAGTTCTTAATGGACTATTTATACATTGTGCTGTGTATCATTTCCCTAAAGTATTTATTTGCATCTCTCTCTCTCTCTTTTTCTCTCTCTCTCTCATTTGAAAATCAGTGAGGTTTTATTTCATACTTCACTTAGAACATATTTACAGTATGCCATACAGGCTCCATACATCCATACAAAACAAAAGAAGAAATCAAAATACGGACGAACTCAAATTCAATTACACATGGATGACATTTAATTCACTATCAACAACTCCAACTTTCGCCAGCCGACCAATCTCCATATTTCCTTCTCTATACACAAGCATGAAAGAAATTTCCATTTCCATACATAATGCATATGCTTCACTAATAATCTCCTGCAGAGTCCAAGGACATTCTTTCTCCTTCTTCATCCAATTTATGACATTTAGTTCATCTTCTTCCACCATCACAAGTGTGTTAAAGTCTTTTGCCAGTTGGAGCAAAACCCTCATCTCAGCTTCATTTGCAGTTCGTCTTCCCAATGGTCCTAAATATTTTAGTAAAACATTTCCCCCACAATCTCTAATGATCCCTCCTATTCCAGCAAGCCTCGAGTTTCCAGCTGAACTACCATCAAAGTTTAATGTGATCCATCAGACTTCAAGTTCTTTCCAAATTCAAGTTCTCATACTTTTCATAGACTTTTCCTTAAGCCCCTCATGTAAATTATACATAATGTCTATCCTACTCACCCCCGGCCATTCAACTTTTACGGCCAACCACTATGCTACTAATATTCTTATTCTATCTTTTACATCTGTCTTTGTTTTGCTTATATTTTCACACTGTTTCTCTCTTTCCATATTTCCCAAACAACCATTCTTTTTATTGTGTTTTAGACAACCATCCTCTTCTTACCTATTATTGCAATCTTCTATTGACTAATAATGTGTACATTTGGCATAATGTTACCTTGTTTTCTAACATATCGTCAGTTAAGATCTCTTTCAGGCACAATAACCACATAAAGCATCTGACTTTTTGAGGAACAGGCCATTTCTGTATCTTTGCACATTCAATATCCTTCCATCTATTTCTATCATAGTATAACAGATTATAACCTGAACTAATTGAGTATCTACCACTTTTATTTGGTTCACACATCACGCTGTCTTCATTAACAAGAAAGTAAAAGTACTGCTATAACATGCTAATGCATTGGATGTACTCTTCTGAAATTTGATTACACTCTTCTACATGTACATCTAATATCCCAACTAGTATTGAAGCCTATGCCTTCCACCATATCCTTTACCATCTTGCTTTTCGAAGTTACATTGGCAAAAAGATTAGGAAACTGTAATTTCATAGGCATATCCCCGATCCAGTTTTGTTGTCAAAATCTCACTTTGTTACCTTTGCCAACTATCATTCTTGAATTACTTAAAAAGAAGTTTCTACCCTTTCCACATAATTGATTTTCCTTTCTTAATGGTTCATTTTTTCACAAGACCATTTTCTATATCCTCACCATATTTTTTTGACAGGATGCATCTCCATAGTTGATCTTCCTCTGTTGCAAATCTCTACCACTATTTAGTCAACAGAGCACCATACATCAGTTTCAGCCTCTTCACCCCCATACCCCCATCACAAGTAAGTACATAATTTGTCCCATTTCACAAGGTTAAAAAATGTCTTATCTTCATTCTCATCCCACAAGAATTTCCTCATAATCATCTCCGATTTCTTTATTACATTGTTTGGTATTTAGAATAATGACAATAGCGTATAGGAAAATTTGCGAGTGTTGCCTTCACCAATGTTAGTCTACCACCTAGATAGAAGCTTAAATTTCCAAGAATCCAATTTATACTGCATTCTTTGGATTAAAGGATCCCACAAAGCATCACATTTGCAGTTAGTGGCAAACCCAAATATCTGATTGGGAGATTTCCTACCTCACATCCCACCATCGTAGCTCAACTGGTTGCTATATCTTCTTCACACGCTACTCCAATGATTTGTGTTTTTTTTAGATTCACTTTTTGACCGGTCACTATGTCAAATCTCTTCAAAATTCTGATCTCTTGATCAGATGTTCCACAAAAAATAAGAGTGTCAACAGTAAACTGCAAATGCAACACTGCTATTCCATTATGTTCAACTAAAAAAACCTTTCAATAATCCCATCTCAACAATTGAATTCAACATAACACTGAAAATCTCCGCCATGATAGTAAATAAGAAAGGAGATAGTGGATCCCCTTGTCTTATGCCACGTCATGCTGTGAAAAAGCCTTTTAGTTTTCCATTAGTAAGAATGGAAAAATGAATGGATTCTAGACACCCCTTTTTATCTACATAAGCCATTTCTCTCCAAACCCCATGGCTTTCATGGTTTGTGGAAGAATTTTCTATTCCACTTTATCATAGGCTTTCTCAATATCAATTTTACATATAATTCCAGCCTCTTTATCAGCAATCCTTGATGTGCACAAAGTATGCTATCCATAATTTATCGACCTTTAATGAAAGCTGATTGGGGTCCTTTTACAACCATGGGCAGGATCATTTTTAGTCTACCAACAAGACATTTTGCAAGAATTTTTTATAGACTAGCTAGCAGACTAATGGGGTGAATGTCACCCAAACTTTAAATGAGCCCCTTCTTAGGAATGAGAGCAATAAACGTAGATTTTAAGCTCACATTTACAGTCCCTCTCTGATGGAATTCATTCATCATATTTATAATTTCCCTATTTACATTGTCTCAAAAATGTTGAAAAAACCCCAAAGGAAACCCATATGGCCCCAAAGCTCAATCCCCTACTAGACTAAAAATTGCTTCTTTAATTTACACTTCAGAAAAAGGTCTTTCTAACCATAATTCTGCATCTAACTTACTAAAAGGTACATGGCTAAAATCCGTATTAGGTATATGGCCTACAGAGAAAGCCCCTTGGAAATGCTAGATAATTGCATTTTCCAAACCTATTTCATCTCCTTCAGCTACCCCATCAATCTTAGGGCCTTGAATACTATTGATTCTTTTTCTAGCACTGACAGTTGTATGGAAGAGTCTAATATTCAAATCCCCCTCTTTGAGCCATCTAACCCACGTCCTTTGCTTCCAATATATCTCATTTGCTCTTATCCATTCATGCAATTCATTATTTAGCAGATTCCTTAAAACTCTATCCTCCCCATCAATTAATCCAGTCTCCCACTCCTTAACATCAATTTAAGCTATTTCATCCATTACCTCCCTAATTTTCACCTTGTATTTACATTTACTATGTTTTCTCCATTCAATCAGTTCATTTTTCACTCCTCGAAATTTTTTGGAGGTCACAAAACTACTCCACCCTGCTTTATCATTTCTAATCCATGATTCTTTAATCAAATCATTCTTAGCTCTATGATAGGGGTTTGATTTTTGTGTCGGTCCTTGCACGAACAGGGAGTGCGCGTGCGGGGGAGAAAACCCTCTCTCAAATAGCTGAAGAGGGTCTGCACGTGAGGGGCACCTGTGGGTGCGCATACGTGGGAACTCCTGAGTCCGGATAGATACCAACAACAAGAGAGATTTTGTGGCGGGGGAACGTTCAGATGCCGTTTGGGGTTCGAGGGACACACCAGGGCGATTTGCCCTTTTAAAACAATCACGAAGTCCTCCGGCTGTCTGCCAGCACGGTTTAGACGGGGAATCTCTTCAGGCTTTCAAAAGGTCTCTTCTCTTTTTCTCTTGTGCTTGCAATTGGGATGGGGGCTCAATTATCCCTCTCTGTAATGATTCCCTTAGAGAGGCTGACTGGCTAGTGGAAGGGTATGAGAGAACCCGAGGGTTAGGACTCGTGGGTTCACTCAGAACCGCGCATCTGTTGCAGACGCGGGTTACTGTGTGGGGCAGATGACGTGTAGAGGAGAAGAGAGCGGGCTCGAGATGCGGCCCAGCTTAGGAAAGAAAGACAATGGGTCCACTCACTGAGAGATATTTTCTCTCTCTGGGAAGGAAGCGACCTCATACTCAAGGGTGTTTTTCTCTCCCCGAAAGTTTTCTCTCTCCTCTCGACAGGATTAAGGGTTTAGAAGCAAAAGACAAGTGAAAACAATGGTTATGCCTTTGTTTTAGTGATGAATAATCTGCCCTTTTACAAGTGACTTAAGCTTGCTTATATAGAGAACTCACTAAACATGGGTGAATGTTAAAAAATTAAGCTTAATTACAATTAGAAAAATTAAAATAAAATCCTGAAATTAGGTTCAATGACTAAAATAACCCTAAAACCTTTTATGTTAATGACGAAACCATCTTTGTCTGAGGGTCTTTCGCCATTGTCAGATCTTGGAAGCTTTCTCGAAACTTGTAGCGATGGTTCAGTCGATTTGCCATTATATATTCAATGCTTGTTTGATTTTGAGCATTTTGATGCCCTTTAATCGTGCTGAAGCAGCCTTTTCCCACGGGGTAGAAGTCTGGCCATATTTGTGAACCTTGGTCGCCAATGCTATTCGACCTGTGATGCCTTGAGCCTTTATTTTATCTGCAGATGAAAGGGGAGATTGTCACAGTCGTTTTGCACCAAGTTTGGTCTGTTTTGGTCTTCATTTACAACATTTCCTAATTTGGGGGGTCATCGTAAAAGGATATTCTGACGATCGAGCAGATTTGCTTTTCCTGTAACCTTGGGATTTGTGCTTTCATTGGATCAAGTACAACAGTTATACGAGTTTGTAGCTCTTTGCGAGGTGGTTGTATTGAACTCATTTTCACGATGATCCGATTTGTGGATCTCAAGTTGTGCTTCACGAGGTTCGAGATGTCTTCTTCAAACCCTAATTTTTTTGGTTTTGTGCTCACCTTCTTTCTAGAAGAAGTTTGACTTTGGGTCGTGCCACGGTGTATGCCCTAGGTCAAAATGACAGGGTTGCCACGATCTAGAAAATGTCCAAATTTAAGCTTTTTCTTGTTCTAGATGAAGGTGATGTGGGTCCTTGAAGTCCCTCTCAAGATGTGATGTTGTAGTTTCCATGCTTGGGGACTGGTTCAGTGAAGCCGCACCGCGATAATGTAAAATATATTTGTTTTGTGGTAGTTTGGATGTAGACCCCTCTTGGACGGTCCGATTGAGGCCAAATTTGGTCATCGGAGGTTTTTCGTTGTTCTGAATGCAATGGTGGTGGTCTGGTACTGTTCTGAAGACACTAGCACATGACTACAGCTGTAAGGTCTTTCCTTAGTACGATAGTAGTCCTAAATTGTTTGGTTTGAGGCATATTTCACGGTACTACTTTGATCTGTCAGTGCCTTAAGTACCAACATGACCAAGCTGTCACAGACTCTCTCTTTATTTGTGTGGGAAATGTAAGTACGTAAAAAATGACGTATAACAACTTGCCCCTACTGATGTTGCGCTTTGAGAGAAGTGAGAAGTGCAACATTTGAAATGAAAACTTTGTCGTCAAAGGTCATCTTTTGAATCCTCACGAAGACGTGTTTATTGCCTCTCAACAGATGTTTTTCTTCTTGATCACCGACATCAGCGCAATCCTTGAGGGGTAGACTTTGCTGAGCTTTTCCCTGGAGGGTGACCAAAGTGGTCTCTAGCAGTCTGGAGCCATGCTTAGAGCATTTTTCCAAATTCTGCTGGAGTTCGTTTTCTAGGAGAATGTGCTGATATGCTACCTTATGGAGGGCTTACCATTCCATACCAACAAAATCTCCTGATGGCCGAGCTAGCGGGTGCCCTTTTGTGGGCATTGGTCCCAATCTAGCTGGTAAGAAAAGAAAATTTATTTTGGCCCTTTGGCCGGAGATTTGTTTTGGCCCTTTGGTCGGAGATTTGTTTTGGCCCTTTGGCTGAGATTTGTTTTGGCCCTTTGGCCGGATTTTTTTTGTTTGGCGCTAGGGTCAAATTGTTTTTGTTTTGATGCTAGGGCCAGACTTTTGTGTTGGCGCTGGGGCTTGATTTTTGTATTGGGCCTGGGGCCGGATGTTTTGTTAGACGTTAGGGCCGGATTTCTGTTAGCGTTGGGGCAGGATTTTTTTGGCGTTGGGGCCATATTTTTCTATTGGCGATGGGGCCAACTTTTTGTTGGCTCTGGGGCCGGATTTTTTGTTCGGTGTTGGGGCCAGATTTTTTTTTTTTTGGGATGGGGCCGGATTTTTGTTGGCGCTAGAGCCAAAATTTTGTTGGCACTAGGGTCGGAGTTTTTTTTTGTTTGGCGCTGGGGCCGAATTTTTGTTGGCATTGGGGCCAAAGTTTTTTTTGTTGGGCTCAAACGCCCTTGCAAGTTTTCACTTGAACCAGGTAAAAGTAGCGCCATGAGGGTGGTTTTCACCAAGTCATTTTGTTGAGGCATTTTTACCCGCGACGTCAAGGTCACGTCCGCCTTTTGATTTCCATATTTACTCATGATTCCCTTGTGGGTTTTCGTCATGCCTGATTTTTTTGGTTTCAAGACACTTTTACTCATGGCTTCATGGCTATGCCCGACTGCCATTTTTACTCATGGTGCCCTTGCGGGTTTTCACCATGCCCTTTTTATTTCGTTATATTAATTTGGCGATTTTACTCAGAGCCTTGGTGGCTATGTCTGCCCGAAGCTCTTTCTTTTACTCACGATGATTTCCATCGTGCCTAGCTTCTTCTTTGAAGGAGGCTCACTGGAGCAGTGAACCTCGTGGATAATGTGTTGGGTGACGTGAACGTGACTTGGTCGTGCTCCCGTTTAGGTGCGTGGAGGCTTGTCTTTATCGGCCACTGACTGAAGACGACCTTTTGTGAAGGCGGAATGGATCCGTAGGGAGGTCCCTTGATGCTGGGAAAACGGGCTGTTCTGATGATTGGCCAGTGTATGGGGAATATTGTCTGAAAGGTAGAGTTGACCGGTTGACTGACACGTGGTCGAAGAAAGTGATGCCTGAAAGGCAAAGTGGTGGAAGATCCTTCTTATTATCTGTCGATGATGATGCCTGGGAGGCGAAGCGTTGAAGATTTGACCGACGATGCTTCGAAAATGATGCCGGGGAGGTGAGGCGGTCAGAAGACTTGAATGGCGGTCAAATGAGGCACCGTTGTAATGACACGTGTCCGTGTGGTCAGACGAGGTGTTGCTCGTGAAGAGATATGCTTTGATGACGGGCCTATAAGAAGGCGAGGCGAAGCGAGCAGGAAAGTAGTTTCTCCTGTTGTTTTGAGAAACTTCTTCTTTCTGCTTTCCTATGTTATGGGTGAAGAGGCTTTCCTTTATGAAGCATCCTCCTGAGAGGCCATGTCCTTTGCTGAGGCTGGCTCTTGGGTCCCAGATCCTGGAGTGAATCTGAGTGTTGGGCTTCTGGGTGAACGTGTTCGACCGTGCGAAAGCAATGACAAACCGATGTTAGATAGAGGGTTGATGCCTTCAAGTCCCTTTTGCTTGCTGAGGCCCCTGAGCGTAAGGTCCAAGACTGTGCGTAAGATGGCGAGGGTCAGCCATCTTGAATCCCATCACGCTCATCCAGATAGGATGGCATATTGTGATGGTCTTTGCTGGCCTATCATCTTATTCATTGGCATCCGGCTCCGACCCTTAGTGGTGTAGTGGGTATGAACGTTTGTACAAGGGTAAAACCCCAACTGTTTCAGTAGATCCGGTTCGCTCAAAAGAAGGATCCCCAGCTTATGAAATTTGTCAAAGAGATAAAGCTGGGAAAGGGATATGATTTATATATGAGAAATGATGACTTGTTGCGGTTCAGAGAGCAGGTGTGCGTCTCGGATGATGAGGATATGAAGAGAGCTATCTTGAAGGAGGCAAACCACTCCCATTATATTATACCCTCAGGAAGTACTAAGATGTACCAAGACCTGAAGAAAAATTTATGGTGGAATGACATGTAAAGGGAGGTAGCACTGTTTGTTTCTAGGTGCTTGACATGCTAGCAAGTGAAAGCTAAGCATCAGAAACTCGCCGAGTTGTTACAGTCTTTACCCATGTCGTAATGGAAATGGGAGCATATTTCTATGGATTTTATTTCTGGTTTGCCTAGATCGAGTTCAGGGCATGATAGTATTTGGGTCGTTATGGACCAGCTGACCAAAGCTGCCCACTTCTTATTGATCCACACAACGTACACTTTGGATAGACTGACCCAACTGTACATTAAGGAGATAGTAAGGTTACATGGTATATCAGTCAGCATTGTGTCTGATAGGGACACTAGATTTACCTCTAGATTCTGGACTAGTCTGCAGCCAGCCTTGTGGACGAGACCTACTTTTAGCATTGCTTTTGACCCCCAGATTGATGGACAATCAGAGAGAACCATCCAGACTTTAGAAGACATGCTAAGAGCTTGTATCACTGATTTTAGGGAAAGCTGGGATGATCATTTACCCCTGATTGAGTTTGCTTATAACAATTGCTTCCAAACTAGTATTCAGATGGTGCCTTTTGAGGCTTTGTATGGAAGGAAGTGCAAGTCACCCATTTGTGGGGATGAGATTGGTGAAAGAAGGCTTTTAGAGCCAGAAATAGTCCAAGTAATCTCTGAAAAGATTGCTTTGATTCGACAAAGGCTCAGGACAGCTCAAAGTCAGCAGAAGAGTTACGTCGATAACTGAAGAAGAGACCTCAAATTTGAGGTGGGTAATCGGGTTTTCTTGAAGGTGTTGCCAACAAAGGGCATCATGAGATTTGGCATGAAGGGAAGTGAGCCCACATTTTATCAAACCTTTTGATCTGGAGAGAATTTGAGGTGTGGAATATCGACTTGCCCGACCGCCCAAATTGGTGAACATCCACAATGTCTTCCATGTGTCTTTGTTGAGGAAGTATCAGCTCGACCCGACCCACATTATGAGATATGAACCGGTTTCGATTAGAGAGGACCTGCCTTTCATTGGGCAACTCTGATACTAAAATAGGAGGGTGCAGGTATTGCGGAATAAGGAAATCCCTGTAGTCCGTGTTTTGTGGCAGTACCATTCAAAGGAAGAGTTAACATGGGAACGAGAAGATGAGATCTGAGATAAGTACCCCCATTTGCTTGATTAGCAAATGTATGATTTTGAAGACACAAATTCTTTTAAGGGGCGAATGATGAAAGGACCTGGACTTTTCCTGCGTATTGTTCTGTGCCGATGAGTCATCGGCACGAGGGAGCTAGCACGCGGACACTTGTGACAGCACTGACAGATCAGTGCGAGGATAAGCGCGAGTAAGCGATTGTGCGTGGATACCTGTTAAAGCGCGTGCGGGCAAATGTGTGTGCACATGTGAAAGTGCAGGTTTGTGTGTGCATAGTAAGGCGCGGGTTAATAAGAGTGTCGTTGAGAGCAGCTAGCGCACGATGATGCGCGGCTGGGTTGGCGGATGGCTATTGCACTTTTGCGTGCGGGTGAATTGGAGCGCTGTTGAGCGCGAATGGTTATGGTGTGCTAGCAAGTGCGAATAGATATGGATGTGCATTGTACGCACGGACATATTAGTTCATTGCTGGGAGCGTGGGTCTTTGTATGCGTCGTTGGGCATGGGTGGTGTACGACAGTCCAAGGAGAACGTTTCTCTCTCATGTTTGCATGATCTCTCTCTCTCTCTCTCTCCATGCATGTGTGCCATGTGGAACAAGCTTGCTTCAGCCCATAATGATAATATCCCCCATGCTTGCTTTCCCACTCTCCTTTTTCATGCCACTTGTAAATTGCATGCTTCCATCTCATGATGATGTACCCCGTGCTTGCCCTTCTCTCTCATCTCATGCATGCCCTCTTGGATGCCATGTGGCAATAACATGCTACTATCACCCAAACTTACTTATACCCCCTTCATGCCCATCCATTGGGTTTGCTCTCTCTCTCTCTCTCTACTCCCTGCCCTCTCTCACCCACGTTTTCCCCCTCTGACCTTAAGGCTTTGATCGTTGAGACCCCTCTTAGCCTTAAGCCCCAGAGTTTGAACCCAATCTTTGTGGAGCTTGGTGTTTGGAGTGAAATCAGTGTGGAGCACTTTAGAGTTTCATTTAGTGCTGTAAGTAGATCTAGTTTTCATACTTTAGATTGATGTATGCTTTGTTAGCTTATAAAAGTATGAGATTTAAGTATAAGTATGGGTGTGAAAATGGGTGCGGGTGCATATTATTAAAATCCTGCTAGAGTGTGCTCTGCTTTCCAGAACTGTGGCTCAAGTTGAGAAACTATTTGAGTATCCTATATACCTCCTTAGATCATGAAATTTTGTGGACAAGTAGCTTATTGAGTCTATTTTATCATGGAAGATATCCCTTGAAAATATCTTATTTGGTTTGAAAGTTATTAGCCATTTTCTGAAGCATGCTTGATTTGTGAAATGAAATTATAGGGATTTAATATGTTTTTGTGTAGAGCTTTTCAGCGGCCAAAACATATCAAAATAAGGTCAAACCACTTTTAAATTATAGATGAATGAGTCTATTTTGAAAATGGTTCTAGAATTATGATTGAATTCTTTGTGTTTTGAATGTTATACCTATTTTCCTATGAGTATGTCATCCTAGATTTTTTGCTGTGAAAACATGAGCTTTGTTCAAGAATATCAAACAGTTTGGAAAACTTTAACCCAAAATTTGGGGTTACTCCCTTCATGAAAGTTATGTTTTTATGAGCTTAGATTGTTATAAAAGTGGTCTTAGGTTCAAATGATTTTTGAGTCCCATGATATGCCTTTGAAGGTGAATTGTATTCATATTGAAAAGCCAGAAATATGATGTTATGATGTCTTTTGATCTAATGAGCCTTAAGATATGAAAGAGCATGATAATGAGATATGCTCAGCTATGATATGAATGCATGTAGTAAGACATGCTTTATTGTGAAATGAATGCATGATAATGAGATATGCTCTGTTATGTTATGAATGCATGATAATGAGACATGCTCAGCTACAATATGAATGCATGATAATGAGATATGCTCTGTTATGATATGAATGCATGTAGTAAGATATGCTCTGTTATATTATGAATGCATGTAGTAAGACATGCTCAGCTATGATATAAATGCATTATAATGAGATATGCTCTGTTATGATATAAATGAATGTAGTAAGACGTGTTATGTTATGTTATTTATGCATGTAGTAAGACATGCTCTGTTATGATATGTGTGCACGAATATGATATATGTTCTGTTGTGATATGTGTGCATGATTTTAAGATATGTTATGTGATGAAGGCCCATGTGGTCAGTGATATGTGCGCATGATTTTGAGATATGCTAAGTGTTATGTGATAAGACCCATGTGGTCAGCTATGTGATAAGTGCTTTGTGATTCATAGACATGCTTTGAGCATATTGCATGGCCACGATGAGATATGATGTGTGAGAATAGACTTGTCGTACGATGTGATATGTGATATGTGATGTGAGAACATAGACTTGCACCACGATGAGATGTGATGTGTGAGCATGGACTTGTCGCACGATGTGATATGTGATGTGGGAGTATGAACTTGCACCACGATGAGATGTGATGTGGGAGCATGGACTTGCACCATGATAAGATGTGATGTGGGAGCATGGACTTGCACCACAATGAAATCTTTCCCTGACTCCCGATGATAAGAAAGGAGCTAGGATGTGATATGAACCTGGGAGGGTCGTGCCCCCCAAAATATACATGGGCACTATCTATTGGGACCCCTTTGGTAGTGTAGTGCCCTTTAGCAAAGATGCAAAGACAAGGCAGTGTCTTGCAAGGCCAAGAGCCTATCAAAAGCCCCAAAGCGCACTAGGTACCGTGTGTGTGCGTGTGAAGGCATTACTGAATGGGTCACCCATTGTCATTATCTTCCCTCTTGAGTGATGGTAGAAGTCCTAAGAAATGGGATTGGCTTGGCTTGATGGATAGGGCTCCTACTTCGTAAGTAGGCGAATTAGGGAATGAGTTAGTTGGTAATTGTTGATGCTTACCTTAATATGTTGATTTGCTAATATTTGTATGGTTGAATGATTTGATTGACCTTTGCTCTATATCATATATGATTGATCTGATATGTTATTGCTTCACTATGAATCATGCACATCACACTGATAGATATGATTATGACACATGACTCATATTTTAAAAGAATGGCATAGCACTTTGAGCATTGTTGTGAGATGATTTTCATAGGCATGAAAGCATAGCACCGTGATCTACTTACTGGGCTTTGTAGCTCGTCCCTTTTAACTTTCATCTATGTAGAGTGACAGTCGCGGGTTGTGGGCGGGTACTTTGGTGATCATGGCTAGTGGTTGGAGTCTCGTACTTATAGTGGAGGCTTCTCTTTGATTGTATGTTTTAGATGGCAGTTTGGCCACATAGTTGTCTTTGATATTGAAGCTATGTAATTGTTGTTTGGCCTTTGGTGCCTTGGAGTCTCTTGTACTATTTTGGATCTATCTTATGAAATTTTGAGACTTGGATTTTCCTGGTTTTTATGGGTTGTGTTCTTGTTAGTTGGTTTTTATTTCGTGGTTGGCTTTGATTTCCTTCTTTTCAAAACATTGAGTGCACTCCCACCTAAGTGGCATTCGCTACTTATGCTCGCGGCCTCGCACCCTGTTGCCTTCCGGCAAGTACAATAGGGGGTAGGGGCGAGGCTACGACATCTTGCCATGTGCTGGAGCAACCCCATGGGCGAGATTGAGGTTGTGCATACATGTATAAGGAACATGAAGAGAGAAAATTTCTTACATATTGAAGCCTCCAACCCCACTACTTTCTCTGACATGATCACAAAAGCAGCTAAGATTGAAAGCTTATTGAGGCTTCATCCATTCATGGACGACATCAAGCCCAAATGTCAGGGGGGGGGGGTGTGAAGCTCGTAACAACAGGTCTAACCCCTGTGCTAACCAACAAAAGAATCTAATCAGAGTGGCGGTCACGACCACCTTTAAACCTATAGCTAATGTTACTCATCTACCAACATTAGATACCTCTCATGGGCTAACATCCAAAAATCAAGGGGGGACGCAGCAGCAGTTGCCTCAAAAACAAAATTATAATAAAGTTCCCCCGCCACAAAGCTATTATCAAACCGAAGAGTTCGAACGGAGTCTGGATCAATATTATAGCTTCAACAAGTCGTGGGTACCAAATCTCCTGAGGATGTTGATCGAACAAGATATGGTAGTCCTTTCGGCCATCAAAAGGTCGAAACAAGTGGAGCTTGTAAACCACCCCAGCTACTGTGCATATCATCGAATGCTAAGTCACCTGGTGCAAGACTGCATTCAGCTGAAGGAGCACATTGAGGCCTTAATCCAAAAAGGACAAATCAACTTGGAAGACCTTAAGAAGGCTTTTGAAACTCCGGAAGCTTCCCATACGGTCATAGTCCAGGAGGAGTCGACGGACGATGCCCCTATGACTGAACTATCTCTACACCTGTTTCCCGCCCTCTTCAAAATAATGGTGCAGCACGAGATGATAACACCTTGTCTACTCAAGAAACGAAGGCAGATCATCGAAAGAAATCAAGATTCTTGGTGTCGCTATCATCAACTAAAAGGGCACGACTTGTCCCACTGTTTCGGATTTCGATCCATTGTGGAAAGTTATCTACGAAGTGGTAGGATAGTCCTAACCGATGGGTAATCTCTACCTCCATGAGAAACTCATGAAGCTGAAGCCCCACAACAGAAGGAGGTTGAACAAGCTCGAGGTCCTGTCCACAGCACTTCGAAACCACCCACTCCTCGCGTGCCTACAAGAACACCCACACCATGGGAAGTATATCATGATCGCGGCAAGATGAAAAGCATCAGAAGGGAGGCTGCTCGCCAAGCAGATACGACACCCGCACCCCGAGCTCAAGAGCCTCGTCCTCCTAAAGAAAGGGGGAAAAATCAAAAGAGCTCAGAGGCGCAAGGTCGCAATTTCAAAACCCCTCGACACCCTGTCGAGGCAGGATCCTTCCCCCTTCTTCCTATCATGGATGACTTCATACCAAGGCAACTTCTCTTTGTTGAGGGAGGTCAATACATCACTGCAATGACCATCCAGGGTGTACCCTATATGGGTGAGAAACCCTAAAAGCACACACTGCTGGCAGTCTCGAAGGTAAGACTTTAAACAAGCCTCTCTATGGTCATAGCGGTATGACCTTTAAAAACCACCTCCTCAAAAAAAAAAAAAAAAAAAAAAAATGTATACATATATATGGGTGCAGTTTGTATAAAGCCTAGCCTCTAAACAATCAAATTAGAGCCTACCTTCAACTAGTGTCAAGAAATGTGGTTCCAATACTGGAATTCTTTGTGATACCCTTAAAATATATTTTCATCTTTGTTTATAAAGTTTAAAGCTTCAAAAATAGTGTTGATTGACAGATCTATGAAAACTTAAAAATCTTGAAAATTGACGGTCCAAAAATGTGTTGCAAAATACACAACTTCCAAAACTTGAAATCCATTTTTCTCATGTCCATGCATCTTGATGTCGAGATGATCAATTTGAGGATATTTGGGTATCAAAACAACCTCTTATAGTGAAATTTTTGAGGTAGGCCCTAATTTGATTATTTCAAGCCTCGGCTCTATATAAACTTTTCCCTATATATATATAGATATATATATCGAAAAATACTATGCAACGCCTATAGGCGAAAATGAACAATGATTTTGCTTATGCTCATTACAGTCCAAAGTTCATCGCACGGTCACAGTTGTCCAATAGTGTTTTATTTTTCATTTTTTTTTTAAGAATCAAAATGATCTAAACTTTGGAGCATGTGTTCATCATAAATCAGAGAATCTAATAAAAATATAAAAAAATAATACTTCAAAAAATATAAATTAATCAAAATACCCCTGAAATTTATTGGGATATTTTGGTCAATTTATATTTTGCAAAATATTGTTTCATATTTTTATTAAGTGCGGCTCACTAATATGTACACACGCTCCAAATTTTAGATCATTCTAATTTATAAAAAATAAAACACTACCAAACAATTGTGACCGTGCGATGAACTTTGGACGGTGATGAGCATAGGCGAAATCACTGTTCATTTTTGCCTTTAGACATTGGGAAGACTTTATATATATATATATGTATATATATATATATATACACACACACACACATACACAAAGTTTTTGAACGAAAACCCTGTTGGGCGTTAAAGACAACCATGAAGGAGTTCAAATGCGTACCCAGTAGGCCTTTGAGTTCATCCCCTCATTCCCCTTCTCAAAGAAGGTAAGAAACAAGGTTCCCTCATATACACGTTGAAGGGTTACAAAATTTTGACGAGCTTCGAAGGCTCGCAAGATAGAATAAAAGGATCCTAAAAAATGGTCAAGGGCCTCGCGCATTGTAGCCTCCAAATCTTGCGCGTCCTCCAGCGCAGCCTGCTTTCGCTCTTCAGGAAAAGAAACGCTCTTGGCTATTGTCTCAGACGAATCAAGGACCTCCTTCACGTCAGAGCTCAAATGTTTCAATCTGCGGACCTCATGGCTATCACCTCCTGGTGCTGATGCCGATGGGCTTTCAAATCAACCGTGCGAACTTGCAATGATGCAATCTCCTCCTCTGCGTCCATAATCTGACGAGAGAATTCCACCTCTTCCTCATAAAGTGAGCATTGCGGGGTAGAAAGTCGCTCTTTGTTTTCCTCGTGACCCTGTACGAAGGCCCGCTGCTTAGCTAATATCTCTTATAAGGGAGCTATGTGCACATCAAGGGCCTTCTGCACTGAAGTCTCGCATAAGAGAGCCTCGGCTCCCCAACCCCCAAGACTCCACAACAACCCCTTCAGCCGATCGAACGTCTCTTTGTCGGGGTACACAGTTTCTAAGCCAGCCGCGCAAGCCTCGACGACCACAATCTCTCCTTTGAGATCAGAAAGGGCACACTCCCTGATCTCTTGAAGTCTAGATTGAAGCATGCGCTTCACAACAAGCGTTGTGAAACCCAACGCTGACAAAGGTAGGGTCGAAACTACACCAACAGCAAACTTCACATGCTTTGTGGAAGAAGTCACCAACAACACATCTGTAGTGGATGAATCCCTCCTTTTTGAATGGGTGCTCTTCTTTAAAAGTAAGGGGACACACTGGGGACCCTTGGCTCCCTTGCTCCTTTCTCCCTCTCGCCTCTC
Organism: Amborella trichopoda; assembly: GCF_054954075.1. Taxonomy (NCBI): domain Eukaryota; kingdom Viridiplantae; phylum Streptophyta; class Magnoliopsida; order Amborellales; family Amborellaceae; genus Amborella; species Amborella trichopoda. The sequence continues at coordinate 26,018,902 of NC_142348.1, read as the reverse complement.
TTCCTCTGCTCCTGAGGAAACACTTTGCCCGGCACTCGCAGGAGTCATATGGCCACGTTCGTACCTGGCGACTAGGTTGGAGCCCAACCCACTCCCTGTCAAGACACCCACAGCATCCTCAGGGCTTTCTGGCTAAGCAACCCCTCCGGAATGAGTGGCGCTCGACGACCGCTCTACCTCGTGAGAAATAACGGTATTAGGATCAGCTCCCAATCCCTCCTCATGGGGCAGAATGTCCACGTCCAAGATTTCCACTACAAACGAGAGTCAAAAAGAGCAAAAGGGAAGAGTTAATCCGAAAAGAAACATCGCCATGGCCAGACCAAATGCATGCTAAAAAGAGAAAATAAACAGGCAGACAATACTTGGAGGAGTCAAGTAGTATCAGTCATGGTCGTCAATGGAAACACTGGAGGGTAGCAAGAGACTCTACTCAAAGAGCAATGATGAAGAGGGGTGCAGGTAAAAGATAGAAAAGAAATTAGGGTTTTCACTCTAGATAAAAAGCCCTTGTAAACATGAGAACTGCTCTTGTGCATCCCTTTTATAAAGCCAAAGAGGAAGAGATGGTGTATTGCACAAAACCGGTAGAGCGACACGTGGCCCAATCATGAGGGAGTGCCAACGCAGCGCGGAACAACACGTCACATAAAAACGAGGGCACAGAAGCACAACTAGCGTGCGAACTAAATCACCGCATAAGCGAAATGTCGTGTGACTCAGAGGTACGGAAGTACGAATGGAACGTGAAACAATGTGCCACACGTGTGAAAGATCACGCTCCATCTCGACGGGGCATGGAGGAGACATAATCAAGACGTTGTGTAATCCCACGCAACCCCCTCATGCAGCATTTACTGCCCTGCATGCATGGCTCTATTCACCAAGAATGACATGACCACTGCCGGTAAAATGCTCCTCAAGTATGCAATACTTCCCCTCAGCCCATGTGAATATCGAGCTCACTCAAGAGCTCAGCGTGCACTCATGCACCACCACACTAGATGGGCAAGCGAACTACGTTCCCGATGCCATCCGCAGAGGTCAAGTGTTAAAAAAGAAATGATGCATACCCCAAGGGACGAAAACCCGCAAGGGCATCCCAACCATCTGAGCCAAGGCAAAAGGCGATTGCCCCAAGGGCAAGACGAACATCGTTCAAACCATTTCTTATCCTCACCATCAGCAAGGATAAGAACTAAGCAAAGGAAAATGAAAAGGCGAGCAAACCATGTGCGAGAAAAGAAAAGAAAAAGGTGCAGGGTAATAAGAAGCATTCAAGCCAAATGGAGATTTATTTCATGAACAAAAGGATTACAAAATCGTGGTTACAATAATTAATAACTAGAGGGAAGTACGTCCACTCTGAAACAAGTCTCCTGCCTTCCAAGGCACCGTCGGCTTCTCAGAGCAGTAGTGTCTTATAAGACGAGGGGGCATTCTTTTCAAAGAAGAACTTGGGAAGAATAGACATAACTCCTCACTCTTCCCTGCCTTTGACGAAGAAGGCAAAGAGTCGGATGATGGTTACAGGAGCAGCAACAAACAAAAGCCTGAGCAAAAAGACCCCTGCTTCACATACTAGTAGCCCACCCAGGCATTGAACCAACAAGTCGACCAAATCATCCGATTGGTTGACCATACAACATCTTCTAGCAACTCCATCTCTTAGACCATCAGATGAGCCACCGATACTACGGGTTTCCTGCTCAAAGCGTCTGCTACCACATTAGTCTTGCTCAGGTGATATTGGATGCTACAATAATAATCGTTCGTTAGGTCCATCCATCTCCTTTGCCTCATATTCAACTCCTTCTGGGAGAACAGATACTTGAGGCTCTTATGATCCGTCAATACCTTAAATTTGGCTCCATAGAGATAATGTCTCCATATTTTCAAGGTCAATACTATAGCCGCGAGCTCCAAATCATGAGTTGGATAGTTATGTTTATACGACTTCAACTGTCAGGAGGCATACACATTGACTTTCCCTCACTGCATAACTATACATCCGAGCCCTTTATGAGAGGCATCGGTGTAAACTACAAAATCCTCATTTCCTTCGAAGAAGGTCAATATCGGAGCCGTGGTCAGCCTATTCTTTAGTTCTTGGAAGCTCTTCTCTCAATCATCTGACCACACAAACTTTACATTTTTCTGGGTTAGACGAGTCAGAGGGAACACTATCTTCGAAAATCCTTCTACAAAGCACCTATAATATCCGGCTAACCCCAAAAAGCTATGGACCTCAGTCATGTTGGTCGGTCTTCCCCAGAGTACAACTTCAATCTTATAAGGGTCAATCGTGACCCCCTCCTTAGAAACAATGTGTTCAAGAAAGGCCACACTAGGAAGCCAAAATTCAATCTTGCTCAACTTAGCATGCAACTTTTCTGACCTAAGAGTCTGAAGTACTACTCTTAGGTGCTGCACATGCTCCTCTTGGCTCTTTGAATACACCAGAATATCATCAATAAAGACCACCACCTAGGCATTAATCAATCTGAATGGCATTACCAAAAACTCATAGTGACCATATCGGGTTCTGAACGTGGTCTTGGGAACATCTTCCTCCTTGACATGCAATTGATGATAACCCGTTGGAGATCAATCTTAGAAAACACTTGGGCCCCTTGACGTTGGTCAAAGAGGTCATCAATCCTAGGCAGAGGGTACTTGTTTTTCATTGTTACTTGATTCAACTACCTATAATCAATGCAAAGCCTCATGGACCCATCCTTCTTCATCACAAAAAGGAGTGGTGCACCCCAAGGTGATACACTTGGTCGAATAAACCCCTTCTCAAACAACTCTTGTAATTGCACTTTCAGCACCTTCAATTCTGTTGAAGCAATTCTATATCGGGCTTTAGAGATGGGAGCAGTACCAGGGGCCACATCTATCTTAAACTCTATCTCCCTTACTGCAGGCAAAGAGGACAACTGCTCAGGAAAAACCTCAGCGTATTCTCTTACCATTGGTATCTCTTCTAACTTGGACTGGACATCTCGATTCTCTACCACATAGGCTAAATATCCAATACATATTTTAGTTAGAAGACGATAAGCCTGAAGGGCCGAAATAAAATGTAAAGGGGGAGCATCCTTGATACCAACAAAGCACAGTTTAGGTTGGGTAGGGGGTCTAAAGATCACAGTCATATCAAAGCAGTCAACAATGGCATGGTGTGTGGACAACCAGTCCATGCCCAAAATAACATCGAAGTCCTGGATATCTAAAAGTATCAAGTCTATGGGCAGGACACACCCCTCAAGCAAAACCCCACATAGTTTGTATACTAAATCAGTCCCCATAGAATCCCCCACAAGTGTGCACACTACTAAAGTATAGTCAAAGAGTGAAGATTCAACATTAAGATGACATGTAAAATGAGGTGCAACAAAAGAATGAGAGGAACCAGGATCTATCAGAATTCTAACCTCTATCATAAACAAAGAGCGTACCTCAAATCATTGAGGTAGACACCTTAGCCTCCTGCTCCGTGAGTGCAAACACTCGACCTTGAGCCTTGGGTCGGTTCTCCTGCTTCTTCATAGGGAAGTCTTTGATCAAGTGGCCAAGCTTGCCACATCCATAACACGTTCCTAGCCTCTTGCGACATTTAGCTATAGAGTGGTTGCTCAGCTCGCAGTATGAGCATGTCGGGCACTGGTGTCACACCCCAAGAATTTACAATACTATTATTCCTGAGATGTGACGGAAAAAACATATATACATCTATTGATAGGACAAATTTACAGTGGCGAGGTCTTACATAGTAAATAAAGAAAGCTAGCACAACAACAGTATCTTCCAAGGTTGATCTTGACTAGCACTCAAAATGAATCCGTAGTTATCCTGAAAAAATGTTTACCATAGTTTGATGAGTTTGGCTACTCAATAAGTGATCATCATAATCCTAAAAATAATCATGATTGAAAGATATCAATATTTTCCAATATGAGATCTATTAACAGAAATGCATCAACAGTTTCACTTTCAATAAATGCATAATTAAGTATAATCCGAGTAATTGAAATGCTTATAACACTTTTAACGGCAGTACATAATTCAAAGGATTTCACAAAATACCCTACTGGCGTCCCAAGTAGGTCACCTATATACCCCATCAGCGTCCTGATGGGTCCACTTAATCCCTATCGGCGTCCCAGATAGGTCCACTTAATCCCTGCAGGTCCACTTATACCTCACCGGGGTACCGGATGAGTCCACTTAATCCCTACCGGCGTCCTAGATAGGTCCACTTATACCTCACCAGCGAACCGGATGAGTCCACTTGCATACTTAAATTATTTCTAAATCTCTTTAAACATTCGAAAGCAGCAATATCATGTACTCAACATATCATTGAAATCATTAATATGAATTTCACTTAAACCATTAATAACAGTCACTCTCTATAACATTTCAAAAATAACCAATCAAATATTTTGGGCTCAAATTTAGAAAGGTAGCAGTTTGTAAAGGCATTCTAGCATAATTGCCAATTTAATATGTATAGAAAAACTCTTATAAAAATTCAAGAATACGGAATTATCACAATTTATGGAATATCAATTCACAAATAAACATTTCACAACAATACTATAATCAATTGCAAAAATGTCAATTTTTAAATAATAAGGCAGTCATTTGCACATGAATTTTACAATGTCTAAATATTCAAAACAGTAGAAAGAAATATCACAATTTTACTAAAAGCAGAAATATCACATTTATTTCTAACAATAGACAAGAAAAATAAATAAATTTATTTTTCTAATTTACAGCATTCAAAATTTCTAACATAGATAAAATATCACAATTTTTATTAAAAAGATTATTTTTCAAGATAATGAGGTCACGTGCGCATAAAATTTATCGCGCCTAAAATTCATGCTAATAAGCAGAAATAATTATTTCATTTTATTTTTAAAAAGAATGGATTATTTTTCGAGACAATGAGGTTACTTACACATAAAACTGATAAAATAAAGATCCTAGACGGAAATATCACTATTTATTAAAAATAGACTATTTTTCAGAAAGACGATGTCACTTACCCACAATTATTTGAGAGGGAGCTTCCGATAAAAAATTCGGTTCGAGAGAGAAGTTCACTGTGTTTCGACCAGAGAGAGAGATCTCAAAATTTTATTTTAGGGTGGGAGTGCTCACATCCCCTATTTAAATTCTTATGACGTATTATTATATTATTTTCTTACGCTCTACCTCATACCTGAGGTGTGCGTTAAAAGCAGACTTTTATCGTACGAAAACCACGTCCGCTAAAGGACTTTGCCAGCTGCAAGCAGTAGGAGGCAAAAGCAGGCAAGCAAAACAGGCAAGCAAAAGTTAAACGAAGTAAAAGTTTTTGAAAATAGTGATGGTCCCCAAGGACCATCATACTCAAACAGAACATCACCTATTTATAAGCATATTTTCTCCTTTTTTTTTTTTTTTTTTTTTTTTTTTTTTTAAATTTTAGGATTGTTACAACTGGTTTCTCCCTTACATTGCCAAGGAAAGTCTTCTGGACCTTCGTGTTGCCTTGGTGTGTCCGCCCTCTAAAATTCCTCTTAGGAGGCAGTCGAGTTTTCCTTCCAAAATTTCCAAATGGCACAGACCTTACTCTCCCTTCCTTTCTCAGCCGAAACTCCTCACAATCCCTCTCAATCTTTATAGCTAGGTCCACCAATGGGGAGAACACCTTAAGGTTGGCTGACATTACTCTCCCTCAAATATCTGGCCTGAGGTCCCACTAAAATTTGCTTGCCTTACGTGCCTCTTTATTGACGATGTGGGGCACATACTGAGAGATTTCTACAAACTTGGCTGCATACTGTTCTACTGACAGTTTCCCTTGTTGCAGCTCAATAAACTCAACTTCTTTCCTCTCCCGGATAGAATCAGGGAAATACTTCTCATTAAACGCTACTAGGAAGCTCTCCTAGGTGGCCACAGTCCCCGTCTCCACCTAGGACTGTTTCATTGAACTCCACCAATGATGGGCATGCCCTTCTAGCATAAATGTCCACAATCTAACTTTTTGCTCATCAGAACAATGCAGAACCTCAAAGATCTTCTCCACTTGCCTCCTCAATCTTTCAGCCTTTTTTACTATTCCATGTCATGAGAATGCAAGAGGTGCAAGTCCCATAAATCTCTCAATCAGTCCACTATCTGCTTGGTCTGGGGTACGGGAAGCCGGGGCCGGCATACAATCCTTCACAACTTGAGTCATGGCCCTGATCATCCTAAAGAATTCCCCGAAATCCTCCGTGTTCCCATTACTTGAGCTTGAATTGTTGGCACGAGTCCCCGACATTTTGACAAAAATAGGAACACCGAGACACTATTCACTAGCTTATCCAAACACCCTAAAGACTCCTCTAAGACTCTTTAGGCCAAGAACCTTATCTTGGCAGCTCTGATAACATAATCTGTCATAACCCTGGTCCCTACCCCCTTCCCCCTACCCCCTTGTCGAAGGGCAATGGGATGCGGGACCGGGACCGTGACCATAAGTAGTGAATGCCACTTAGATGGGAGTGCGCCCAACGCTTTGAAAAGATAGAAATCAAAGCCAACCACGAAATAAAAACCAACCAACAAGAACACCACCCATAAAAAACTGGACAATCCAAGCCTCAAAATTTCATAAGATAGATCCAAAATATTACAAGAGAGTGCAAGGCACAACAACAATTACATAGCTTCAATATCAAAGACAACTACATGGTAAAACTACCATCTAAAACATACAATCAAAGAGAAGCCTCCACAAGAAGTACGAGACTCCAATCGCCAGCCATGATCACCAAACTGCCAGCCCACAACTCGTGGCTATCACTCTATATAGATAAAAGTTAAAAAGGATGAGCTATAAAGCCCAGTAAGTAGATCACGGTGCCATGCTTTTCTGCCTATAAATATCATCTTACAACATATGCTCAAAGTGCTATGCCATGCCTTTAAAATATTGAGTCATGTGTCATAATCATATCTATCAGTGTGTTGTGTATGATTCATAGTGAAACAATAACATATCAGATCAATCAAATATGATATAAAGCAAATCATTCAACCATACAAATCTTAGCATCAACATATTAAGGTAAGCATCAACAATTACCAACTAACTCACTCTTTAATTCGCCTACTCCCGAAGTAGAAGCCATATCAATCAAGCCAAGCCAATTCCATTTCGTAGGACTTCTGCCATCACTCAGGAGGAAAGATAATGACAATGGGTGACCCATTTAGTAATGCCTTCACACACACATCGTGCTTTAGGGCTTTTGATAGGCTCTTGGCCTTGCAAGACACTGCCCTCTCTTTGCATCTTCACTAGAGGGCATTGCACTACCAAAGGGGTCCCAATGGATAGTTCCCATATATATCTTGGGGGCACAACCCTCCTAGATTCATATCACATCCTAGCTCCCTTCCTATCATCAGGAGTCAGGGAAAAATTTCATTGTGGTGCAAGTCCATTCTCCCACATCACATCTCATCGTGGTGTAAGTCCATGCTCCCACATCACATCTCATCGTGGTGTAAGTCTATGCTCCCACATCAGATATCACATATCACATTTCACATAGTGTGGCAAGTCCATACTCACACATCACATCTCGTCTTGGTGCAAGTCCATGCTCCCACATCACATATCACATATCACATCATGCGGCAAGTCCATGCTCATACATCATATCTCTTCGTGACCATGCAATACGCTCAAAGCATGTCTATGAATCACAAAGAACCTATCACATAGCTGACCACACATGTCTTATCAGAAAGCATTTAGTATATCTCAAAATCATGCGCACATATCACTCACCACATGGGCCTTTATCACATAGCATATCTCAAAATCATGCACACATATCACAACAAAACATGCATCATAATCATGCACACATCATAACAGAGCATGTCTACATGCATTCATAACATAACAGAGCATGTCTTACTACATGCATTCATATCATAATAGAGCATATCTCATTATCATGCATTCATATCATAGTTGAGCATGACTTACTACGCAATCATAACATAACAAAGCATGTCTTACTACATGCATTCATATCATAACAGAGCATATCTCATTATCATGCATTCATATCATAGCTGAGCATGTCTAACTACATGCATTCATAACATAATAGAGTATATCTCATTATCATGCATTTATTTCACAATAAAGCATGTATTACTACATGCATTCATATCATAGCTGAGTATATCTCATTATCATGCGCTTTCATATCATAAGGCTCATTAGCCCAAAAGACATCACAACATCATATTTCTGGTTTTTCAATATGAACACAATTCACTTTCGAAGGCATAAGATTAAAAACTCATTTGGACCTAAAACCAATTTTATAACAATCTAAGCTCGTAAAAACACAACTTTCATCGAGGGAGTAACCCCAAATTTTGGATTAAAATTTGCCAAACTGTTTTATGTTCTTGAACAAAGCTCATGTTTTCACAGTAAGAAAATGCAGGATGACATACTCATAGAAAAACATATATAACGTTCAAACCACATGGAATTTAATCATGATTCCAAGATTATTTTCAAAATAGACTCATTTATCTATCATTTAAAAGTAGTTTGACCTCATTCTAATATGTTTTGGTCATTGAAAAGCTCTACAAAAAAATATATTGAAACCCTAGAATTTCATTTCACAAATCAGGCATGCTTCAGAAAATGGCCAATAACTTTCAAACCAAATAAGATATTTGCAAGGGATATTTTCCATGATAAAATAGACTCAATAAGATACTTGTTCACAAAATTTCATGATCTAAGGTGATATAGAGGATACTCAAATAGTTTCTCAAACTGGAGCCATAGTTTTGGAAAATAGAGCACACTCTAGCAGGATTTTAATAACATGCACCAACACCCATTTTCACACCCATACTTATACTTAAATCTCATACTTTGATAAGCTGAGCAAATATACATCAATATGAAGCATGAAAACCAGATCCACTTACAACACTAAATGAAACTCTAAAGTGCTCCACACAGATTTCGCTCCAAACACCAAGCTCCACAAAGATTGGGTTCAAACTCAAGGGCTTAAGGCTGATAGAGGTCTCAAAACTCAAAGTCTTAAGGCAAGAGGGGGAGAACATGGGTGAGAGAGGGCAGGGAGTAGAGAGAGAGAGAGAGAGCAAACCCAATGGATGGGTGTGAAGGGGGTATAAGGAAGCTTGGGTGGTGGCAGCATGCTATTGCCACATGGCATCCAAGAGGCCATGCATGAGGAGAGAGAGAAAGGCAAGCATGAGGTACATCATCACGAGATGAAAGCATGTAATTTACAAGTGGCATGCAAGAAGAGAGAGAGGGAGCAAGCATGGGGGACATCATCATTATGGGTTGGAGCAAGCTTGTGCCACATGGCACACATGCATAGAGAGAGATAGATCATGCAAATATGAGAGAGAAAAGTTCTCATTGGACTACCATACACCACCGGCGCCTAACGGCGCACACAAATGCCCACGCTCCCAACAACGAACTAATCTGCCCGTGCTCACAACGCACGTCCATATCTATCCGTGCTCGCCAGCGCGCCATAGCCATCCGAGCTCAACAACGCTCTAATTCACCCGCGCATAAAAACGCAATGGCCATCCATGCACCCCAATGCACAACCCATCCACGCATCATCATGCGCTCGCTGCGCTCATATTCACCCGCGCCTTACTGGGCGCACACACACCTGTGCTTTCACGCACACACACACATCTGCCCTCGCGCGCTTTAACATGTATCCACTCGCAATCGCCTACTCGTGCTTGTCCACGCCCTGATCTGTTCGCGCTCTCACAAGTGTCCGTGTGCCAGCTCCCTCGTGCCGACGACTCGCTAACACACTACAATACGTCGAAAAAGTCCAAGTCCTTACACAAGATCTCCCCACCTCTGGATGTATTCACCCACTGACTCATCCGCATCTTGAGCCATTGTGAGGATCTCTATAGCTTAGACATCCAGCTCTAATTTGTAGAAGAGTTTATATAACAGTTGCTCCAGGTTGGCATACCACTTGAAAGCCGGCCTAACAAGGTTTCTACAAACTGTCGGAGCAGTAGTCTGGGGCCCAAAGCCGACTTTTGGCATGCAGACATGAAATGGTCCACTTGCTGCTGGGGTGAGCCCATGCCATCGAAGACTGGGATTTGATCAATAAAAGGCGGATAAGGTTTCTGGTATGAAACACTTCGTTGTGTTTTTGACGCTCGCAAGTCTTGGATACTTTTATTGATCATTCACTGGATGTCTTCCTGAGTGAATATCGATGGCACAACTTGAGAAGCTATGTTGGGTTGGTCATCAAAGGAGACATGAGGGTTTAGAGGCCTCAAGATTTGAGCTGTAAGGGGAGGCTGAGGTCTTTCTTCCTCACGGTGTTATGACTCGAGAGGGGATTTTTCCTCTTGGTGAGAAGACATTGCGGGCCGAACGTCTTCAATTCCCTTGAGCCTGTCCAAGATGTTGCTTAGCATACCATCGAAGCGAGCCATTGAGTCTTCAGGGTCTTCCCCGTCATGGCTCACTACCGTTACCTCAACTTGCTCGTCAGAGTCGGGTAATTCGACAGGAGGGGTGATCCTGATCCTCTTACACCTTGATCCGGCACTCCAAGTAGCAAGGGCTGGGCTTGCCCTATGCCTGAGACTGCCTTGCGACACATGTGAGTATCGGCTCTGGAGGGCCATGGAGCCTTACTGTTGTCGAGCTTGTCGCTTGAAGGCCTTAGGGCCATGGTTTGACTTGGATGGGCACAAGACTGCCTTGAGCCCATATCTCGTCTATTGGCTCTTGACAGCCTTGAGACAGCTGGTCGGGCGAAGTGGGTTCACCTTCCTATATTTCAATGACATTGCAGTGAACAATGTTGTTTGTTTCGGGTTCCTTCGTGTCTTGTAACGGGTGGAACCGATTCTATTTTTGTAGGTTGTTAGAGATGGAAGACTCTACTTTTTGTTGGAGGGGTGGCACTTCAATCTATAAGGAGAGGAGAAATAATGGGATGAGCTATACAGCCTAGTGAGCAGGTCTAGTGTTATGCATCTGTGGTGGTTCTATCCATATGTGACAACAATACAGTTTATCAATATAAAGTCATAATTTAGCATAAATGCATATCAAGTCAAGACAGAAAAATATGAACATTTCATTTAAAGGGTAGTCATCACTAAATCACTGCGATCAGAGCCTTCGATTTTTGAAATCATAAATCATTCCATCATTATAATGCTAAACATTCCTTATAAAGAAATTCATTCATTGCCCGCACACTCTTTAAATCACCTACTCCCGCATTAGAGGCCCTATCCATTAGGCTAAGCCAATCCCATTGCTTAAGACCTCTACCATCACACAGGAGGGAGGGTAATGATAAGTGGAGTATCCACTTCGTAAGACCCTCAACACACTCACACAGTCCCCAGCGCGCATTGGGGTTTCGATAGGCCCTTACCTTGCAAGGCATCAATCACATATCATTACATAAATCTAGGGTTCGACCCTTAACGCATTCATATCATTATGCAGGTTAGGGGATATGTCGACATCTCTTTCCTTACTATAGATGAGTGTCCCATCGCGTAACAGGTAATATCGTAGTAGCATCCACTACTGGTGAATGTCCCACCCCGTAGTAGCCAATATCATTATAAACAGTGCCCACTCACCACATCATCATAACAGATCCACCACCGGTGAGTGTCCCATCGCGTAGTGGTCAATAACAATATAAGCAGTAGCCATTCATTGCTTCATAACAGATGAATCATATTTCATCATAACATCATAGCATTTAGCAAAATACATGCATTTCATAAGCTATCACATGACATTTACACACAAGCTTTCTCAGTAGCATTTGACATTCATTGTTAATTCATTTCATCATTATCGCGCTCGTGGCCCCTCTTTCTCACAAAGTGCAGTTTACACGGCATCATTCACATATCTTTATGGCATTCTTATGGAATTTATCATATGGCATTCACAATTATCATATATCAAACTAATTTAGCATCGCATGGTCATAGAATTACCCAATTGCAGACAATAGTGACATACCCCTCTTACGAGGGTGTAGCTCCTGATTTAGGGGGAGTCTCAGGATGCCTCAAACATGAAACCTTGAGCCAATATATAGTTCTTTACACAAAAACAGTGATTTGAAAAAATTTGGGTGCCATTTGATGAGTCAAAAGCTCAGTACAAGGTGAGCATTAGTTGCTGGAAACTTCCCTACAACAGTGCTTAGTGTCGTGTTTGCACATTTCGGGTCATAGCTCAAAATCCGTGGGGAGTTTAAAAAAAAATCAAAACATGTAGCTTTAAGTACATTCATAAACCTTTCCAAAGGCAATAATTTTAAGGTTTTTAGACACCATTAACTAGGTCAAAAGCATTGCCCAATGAGGGCCACAGTTGCTGGAAATTGTAGCTATTGTGAACAGTGTCAGGCCTCGACATTTAGGGCCATATCTTATTATCCATGCAAAATATTATCATGATATAAAAAGTAAACTTGGAGTATACACACATGTCTTTCATTTCAGACTGATTTGTTCCCATTTGGAGGCTATTTGGTCATCGAACATATAGATGTAAAAATATTCATAGTTCTGGTAAATTCATATTCTCAAGTTAATATGCTTTTAAAGCGCACCGAATATTTCCTAGCTAAGCTACACTTTGGGCTTGAAACCTTGTCATGATAAGGAGTCTCACAATGAGCAATTTCATGAGTTTCCATAAATAAAGAGATATCATACATGTAGTAAAAATAGTCATGGCATTGAGAAGCACAAACTAAAACTTCAACCTCTTGTTAATCCATTCATACTTCACGGTTTCCTTTATACCATCTAATCCATTTCAATATTTTACAACAGTCCTGGATGCTTAAAGCTAAACCCACTTACCTTGACTTCTCACAGTATCACAAATCCTCACTCATGGCCTTCATGGGCTTTCCTTGGCTTCATCAGTTGGTTGTCTTGAAAGGGGCAGCAGTGAACTTCAAGAGAAAGGGAAAAGTTGAGAAAAATGGGAGAGACTCGTGTTGCCCAAGGCTTAAAAAGAGAGGGTGGTTGGAAAATACTGTGGCTGACGCAAGCACTCATTGCTCTGACACATATGGGGTGGGTCTGACATGTATAAAGGCTATATGTTGGACTAAGACACTTTGAGCACTGCACTAACCGGAGCTACTCTCTCCTTATCTAACCGGCGCTGCTCCAACAGGCGCTACTCTCTCCTTATCTAACCAGTGCTGCTCCAGCCAGCACTACTTTCCTTAACCAACCGGCGCTGCACTCTTCTCACCAACTGAAGCTGCTCCAACTGACGCTACTCCAGCCGGTGCTGCTCTCCAGCCTGCGCTGCTCTCTCTTGATCCAACCGGCGCTGCTCCAACCGATGCTACTCCCGGCGCTGCTCCAACTGGAGCTGCTGCAACTAGTGCTACTCCAGTCGACGCTGCTCTCTCTTTACCCAATCGGCGCTGCTCCAACTGGCGCTACTCCAGCAGGCGCTGCCCTCTCCTTATCCAACTAGTACTGCTTCAGCCGACGCTGCTATCTCCTTATCCAACCGATGATGCTCCAACCAGTACTGGCTTAGGAGAAAATTGCAGCCCTTACATCATCCCCCCTTAAAAGGGATTTTGTCCTTAAAATCATATTAACGTTAACTAAAAAGGTGGGGGTATTTCTCCCTAATCTCATCCTCCCGTTCCGACGTTGATTCTTCCCGTGAATGATACTGCCAAAGTACCCAGACTAGGGGAATTTCTTTATTACATAATACTTGCACCCTCCGGTCTAATATCCCAATTGGTCGCTCAACATAGGTCAAATCTTCCTTGAGAGAGATTGGTTCATACTCCAAGACATGGGATGGGTCAAGTTGATATTTCCTTAACAGTGATATATGAAAGACATTGTGGACGCTGGTCAGTTCATGTGGCAGGGCAAGTCGGTAGGCCACACTTCCAATTCTTTCCAAGACTTTAAAAGGTCTAATGAAGCGTGGGCTCAATTTCCCCTTTTTGCCAAATCTCATAACACCCTTAGTTGATGATACCTTCAAGAAGACTCGATGCCCTACTTCAAACTCGAGGTCTCTCTGGCGATTATCGACGTAGCTCTTTTGCCGACTTTGGGCTATCTTGAGCCGCTCTCTAATCAAGGCAATCTTCTCAGAAGTCATCTGAACCATTTCGGACCCTAATAATCTCCTTGCGCCCATCTCATCTCAACAAATGGGCGACCTATACTTTCTTCCATACAGGGCCTCATAAGGTGCCATCTGAATACTAGCTTGGAAGCTGTTGTTGTAGGCAAATTCTATCAGGGGTAGATGGTCTTCCCAGCTCCCCTTAAAGTCAGTGACACACACCCTTAACATGTCCTCCAAGGTCTGGAGGGTTCTCTCTGAATGTCCATCTGTTTGGGGGTGAAAGGCGGTGCTAAATATAAGTCTGGTTCCTAATGCTGACTGCAAACTTGCCTAAAATATGGAGGTGAATCTAGTGTCCCTCGTCTGACACAATGCTGATGGGCACTTCGTGTAATCTCACAATTTCTCTAATGTACAACTGGGCGAGCTTGTCTAGAGTATAGGTCGTGCGAACCAGTAAGAAGTGAGGGACTTTGGTTAATTGATCCACCACGACCCAGATACTATCATGCCCTGCACTTGATCTGGGGAATCCAGAAACAAAGTCCATCGTGATGTGTTCCCATTTCCATTATGGTATGGGCAGGGACTGTAATAGTCCTGCAGGTTTTTGATGCTCTGCCTTCACTTGCTGACACGTCAAACACTTAACGACAAACTGTGTCACATCTCGCTCCATGTTGTTCCACCATAAGGTCTTTTTCAAATCTTGGTACATCTTTGTGCTCCCTTGGTGTACCGTGTAGCGGGAGTGGTGTGCTTCCTCGACCTTTAAATCTTAACAAGTCATCACTGCTCGTAGAGAAATCGTCTTTTCCTTTTATTTTCATTTCTTCAAGGATTTTTATCAACTGGGGATATCTGTTTTGGGCCGCTCGAATTCGTTGAAGGAGTCAGGGTTCCATCCTTAAACACGACAACATTTGTTTCCTCTCATCACAGGGCTGAGATGGGTGCCACTCCGCTACATCCTCTAACAACTTCATTTCTCGAATCATTAAATGTGCCACAAAGACTGCAACCTATCGACTTAGGGCATCGGCCACTACATTAGTCTTGCCTGGTTGGTAATCAATTGTACAGTCATAATCATTCAATAAGTCCATCCATCTTTTTTGCCTCATGTTCAGTTCTTTCTGGGAAAACCGATACTTGAGGCTCTTATGGTCCTTGAACACCTTAAACTGAGCCCCATAGAGATAGTGTCTGCATATTATTAACGTGAACACTATTGTCGCAAGCTCCAAGTCGTGAGTGGGATAGTTTTGTTCATGCGGCTTTAGCTACCTGAAGGCATAAGCAAGAACTTTACCTCTCTGCATGAGTACACATCTGAGACCTTTATGGGATGCATCAGTATAAATTACAAAGTCTTCATTCCCTTAGGGCAAGGTTAATATTGGGGCTGTGACTAGTCTCTTCTTAAATTCCTGGAAACTCCTCTCACACTCCTCTGACCATACAAATTTTACATTCTTCTTGGTCAGTCGAGTTGGGGAGAGAGCTATCTTTGAGCATCCTTCTACAAAGCGCCTATAGTACCATGTCAGTCCCAGGATGCTATGAACTTCGGTTGCATTTGTTGGCCTTTCCCACTTAAGTACGGCTTCGATCTTAGAGGGGTCGATCGTGATCCCATCCTTAGAAATAATGTGTCCAAGGAAGGCCACATTGGGGAGACAAAACTCGCTCTTGCTCAACTTAGCATATAATCTTTCAGCTTCAAAGTTTGCAAGACCATTCTTAGATGTTGTTCATGCAATTAAAAAACTCTTAGAATATGTCAAGATATCATCGATAAACACCACTACAAAGTCATCTAGGAACAGTCTGAACACCTATTCATCAAATCCATGAACACAGTAGGGGCATTGGTTAACCCGAATAACATCACAAGAAACTCATAGTGACCGTATCGAGTTCTAAAGGCGGTATTTGGGATGTCTCCCTCCTTAACCTGCAATTGGTGATAACCCGATCTAAGGTCAATGTTTGAAAACACTTGGGCTCCTTGGAGTTGGTCAAAGAGGTCATCAATCCAAGGCAGATGGTACTTATTTTTCACCGTCACTTGGTTCAATTGCCTATAGTCAATACATAATCTCAAGGACCCATCCTTTTTCTTCACGAACAGGACCGACGCACCTCAAGGCGACACATTGAGTCGGATGAATCCCTTATCCAATAATTCTTGCAACTGCTCTTTTAACTCTCTCAATTCCGCTGGGTCCATTCTATAAGGAGCTTTACAAATGGGAGCAGTGCCAGGTACTACCTCTATCTTGAACTCAATTTCTCTTTTTAGAGGTAGGGATGGCAATTCTTTTCGGAACACCTCAAGGTATTCTTTTACTATGGGTATCTCTTCTAACTGGGTCTGAACTTCTCAATTATCTACTACATATGGCAGATATGTTACACATCTCTTAGCCAAGAGGCGAGAGGCGCAGAGGGCAAAGATAAAGTGCAAAGGAAGAGTATCCCAAATGCCCTCAAAATGTACTTTCGCTTGATCCGGACGTTTAAAGGTTACCATCTTTTCATGGCAGTCGATGGTGGCATGATGTGTAAAAAACCAATCCATGCTTAGAATTACATCAAAGTCTCAAATATCTAGGTGGATCAGGTCTACTGGCAGGTCCCACCCATCAATTGTAATCTTACATTGTTATATACTTTATTAGTTTCCATAGAGTCTCCCACAGGTGTGTATACTCCTAAAGTGTAATTGAGACATGCAGGTGCAACATTTAAGTAACGAGCAAAATGGGGTGAAAGAAATGAATGAGAGGATCCACGGTTGATAAAGACTTTAGCATGAATATCACAAATTGAGAGTATACCTTTGATCACCGAGGTGGATGCCATAGCCTCTTGCTCAGTGAGTGCGAACACTCGTCCTTACTCGATCTTCATCATTGGGCAATCCTTCGCCCGGTGGCCAGGCTTGCCGCATTTCAGACATACATTCTTCTTCCGGTAGCATTCCACGACCGTGTAATTGCTTCTGCTACAATAAGTACAAATCGGGTGTCAGTCATTGTCTATATTACCCCGAAGACTAGTCGGAATTCTTGAGTTAGGTGGGTACGGTCTCCCTTTAGCGTTTCTCCTAGAAGATTGCTAGGGTTTCTTCCTAAACTTTCCCGACAACACTGCTTTCCTCTTTCCTTCCTCCCTTAACCTGCGATCCTCGCAGTCTTTTTCCAGCTTTAGAGCATGGTCTACCATCGGGGTGTACGACTTTATATTAGCCGACATCACCTTACTCTTGATGTCTGGTTGTAAGCCCCTCTCAAATTTAGCCGCTTTTCATGCCTCGGTATTTATGATGTGGAATGCATACCTAGAGAGCACTGCGAATCGAGCAGCGTATTGATCAACAGACATGCCCCTTTGCTAGAGTTCAATGAATTCTACTTCCTTCCTTTCTTTGACTGAATAAGGGAAGTACTTCTCATCAAACGCTGTCAAGAAGTTTTCTCAGGTGACTCCGGTCCCTGTCTTTGTCCAAGCCTGCCTCATCGAGTCCCACCTCTCATCCTTCTCCACTCCTCCATGCCCCAAAAAGGTTGGGGGCGCCATTCTCCTAAACCTCTCCAATAGGCTATTGTCATTATGCTCGAGCTTAGGGGTAGACTGCGTTGGCATCGATTCCTTCATCATTTGTGTCATAGCCCCCAGAGTCTTGTAAAACTCACTGAATGCCTCAGTATTGTCATTACTGGAACTCGCGTTGTGGTTACGAGCTCTCGACATCCTTTAACCTAGTCACAAGAACACCCAGTCACTTGTCTACCCTATAACTAATCTAAGGACTCTCCTAAACTTTCTAGGCCAAGAATCCTCTCCTGGCTGCTCTGATACTATATCTATCATGACCTCGCCCCCGACCACCGTACCCAACACTGCGATGGGCGATCGAGCGCGGGTTCGTGAACTAATGTAACTTTTGTCCCTCAGATAGGAGTGGACTCAACGCCTTTATATTCATAAATCGAGCAAACCATAGGAAAGAAGTAAAACAATAACTCAATAAGTTGATGAACATAAGAAATTCCATACACCAAACATCCATAATACAAAATTCTTCCAAAATATTACATTCAGTTTGGGGCATCTAGGTTCAATATTACACATGTCCACCAACAACAAAATAAAACCGAGGCCAAACAACCCAGACATAAACAAGGTCTAAGCACCTTCCTCAAGAACACTAGCTTTGTCTTCCAACTGCCAAACACGAACTTCCAGCCATATACTTGCTGCTATCAATCTACAAGGAGTGGAGAAATAATGGGATGAGCTATACAACCTAGTACACAGGTCTAGTGTTATGCATCAGTGGTGGTTCTATCCATATGTGATAACAATACAGTTTATCAATATAAAGTCATAATTTAGCATAAATGCATATCAAGTCAAGACAACGAATATGAACATTTCATTTAAATGACAGTTATCACTAAATCAGTGCGATCAGAGCCTTCAATTTGTGAAATCATAAATCATTCCATCATTATAATCCTAAACATTCCTTATAAAGAAATTCACTCATTACCCACACACTCCCTAAATCACCTACTCCCTCAATAGATGCCCTATCCATCAGGCAAAGCCAATCCATTGTTTAAGACCTCTACCATCAAACAGGAGGGATGGTAATGACAAATGGGGTATCCACTTCATAATACCCTCAACACACTCACACAGTCCCCAGCGCGCATTGAGATTTCAATAGGCCCTTACCTTGCAAGGCATCAATCACATATCATTTCATAAATCTAGAGTGGGACCCTTTATCCTCTCCCTTAACCTGTTCCTATCATTATGCAGGTTAGAGGATATGCTGACATCTCTTTCCTTCCTACCACTGAGTGTTTCATCGTGTAGCCGGCAATATCATAGCAGCATCCACTACCAGTGAACGTCCCATCGCGTAGTGGACAATATCAATATAAACAGTGGCCATTCACCACATCATCATAACAGTATCCACTATCGGTGAGTGTCCCACCGGGCAGTGGTCAATAATAATATAAGTAGTGGCCATTCATTGCCTCATTACAGATGAATCATATTTCATCATAACGTCATAGCATTTAGTAAAAGACATGCATTTCATAAGCTAACACACGGCATTTACACATAACTTTCTCAGTAGCATTTGGCATTCATTATTAATTCATTTCATCATTATCGTGCTTGTGGCCCCCTTTTTCTCACAAAGTGCAGTTTACATGGTATCATTCACATATCTTTATGGCATTCTCATGGAATTTATCATATGGCATTCACAATTATCATGTATCAAACTAATTTAGTGTCGCATGGTCATAGAATTACCCAATGGCAGACAATAGTGACATACCCCTCTTGTGAGGGTGTAGCTCCCAATTTAGAGGGAGTCTAAGGATGCCTCAAACACGAAACGTTGAGCTAATACACAGTTCTTTACATAAAATAGTGATTTGAAGAAATTTGGGTGAAGCTCAGTACAAGGTGAGCATTAGTTGCTGGAAACTTCCCTACAACAGTGTGCAGTGACGTGTTTGCGTATTTTGGGTCATAACTCAAAATCTGAGGGGAGTTTCAAAAATCTCAAAACATGCAAATTTAACTACATTCATAAACCTTTCCAATGGCGGTAATTTCAAGGCTTTTGGACACCATTAACTAGGTCAAAAGTATTGCCCAAAGAGGGCCACAGTTGCTGGAAACTGCAGCTACTGTGAACAGTGTCAGGCCTCGACATTTAGGGCCATATCTTATTATCCATGCAAAATATTATGAAGATATAAAAAGTAAACTTGGAGTATACACACATGTATTTCATTTCAGACCGATTTGGTCCCATTTGGACGCCATTTGGTCACCGAACATATAGATGTAAAAATATTCATAATTCTGGTAAATTCATATTCTCAAGTTAATATGCTTTTAAAGAGCACTGAATATTTCCTAGCTAAGCTAAACTTTGGGCTTGGAACCTTGTTCATGATAAGGCGTCTCACAATGAGCAATTTTATGAATTTCCATAAATAAAGAGAGATCATACGTGTAGTAAAAATAGTCATGGCATTGAGAAGCACAAACTAAAACTTCAACCTTATGTTAACCCATTCATACTTCACGTTTTCCTTTATCATCTAATCCATTTCAATATTTTACAACAGTCATAGATGCATAAAGCTAAACCCACTTACCTTGACTTCTCATGGTATCACAAATCCTCACACATGGACTTCACGGGCTTTCCTTGGCTTCACCAATGGGCTGTCTTGAAAGGGGCAGTAGTGAACTTCTAGAGAGAGGGAAAAGTTGAGAAAAATGCAAGAGACCCGTGTTGCCCAAGGCTTAGAAAGAGAGGGTGGCTGGAAAACACTGTGGCTGACACAAGCACTCATTGATTTGACATGTACGGGGTGGCTCTGACATGTATAGAGGCAGTACATTTGACTAAGACACTCTCGGCGCTACACCAACCAGCGCTACTCTCTCCTTATCCAATCGTCGTTGCTCCAACCGGTGCTACTCTCTCCTTATCCAACAGGCGCTGCTCCAGCTGGTGCTACTCTCTCCTTATCCAACTGGCACTGCTCCAACCGGCGCTGCTCTCTTATCATCCAACCGGCACTACTCCCATCGGCGCTGCTCTCTTCTTATCCAACTGGTCCTGCTCCAACAGGCGCTGGTTTGTCCTTATCCAACCGGTGCTGCTCCAACCAACGCTACTCTAGCCGGCGCTGCTCCAACCGGTGCTACTCCAGCCAGCGCTGCTCTCTCCTTATCCAACCGGTGTTGCTCCAACCGTCACTACTCCAACTGGCGCTGCTCCAACCGGCGCCACTCTAGCCAGCGCTGCTCTCTCCTTATCCAACCGGAGCTGCTTCAACCAGTACTGGCTTGGGAGAAAATTGCGGTTATACAAAAGGACCACGTTGAGGTTTGCGACTGGTAGGGTACCCGCCAGTGACAGGATGCTTATACAAGGGGGCTACTGTAGTGCCACCTATGCAATTAACATCAAGGGATTTCCCTTTGATGCCGGAGGAGGGGGAACAAGGGGTTTTAGTGCCCGTGTCTCGAATTTTCCTAGGTTGGATTAGGATAGCAGGGCCAACCAGGCCACTCGAGTAGGATGTGGGGGAGGTACGATAAGCTGAGCCGCTCGCCCCAGTTAAGGTCTCAAATATGGGGATGCAGAAATCCCCAATCTGGACAAAGGAGTGATAATGGAATCCCATTGCAATTTTAGACAGAGAAAGAAGGGAAGTTGTTACCTGAAAACAATCTGAGCCAACGATAGGGTGGTGTGTCCCTAGTGGAGTCACCAGTTGGTCAGGGCCTGGTTTTCGTGTCGGTCCTCGTGCAGACGGGATGTGCACGTGTGGGGTAGAAAAACCTCTCTCGAAAAATTACGGAGGGTTCGTGCTTGCGAGGCACCTGTGGGTGTGCGTGCACGGGCACTCTTTAGTGCGGATAGTTACCATCAATGAGAGATTTTGCGGTGAGGGTACGTTGGGACACTTACCTCGCCGTTTGTGGTTCGAGAGACACAGCCAGGTGGTTCGCGCTCTTAGAAAAATCACAAAGCCCGCCAGCTGTCTGCCAGTGTGATTTAGATAGGGACTCTCTTCTGGCTTTCAAAAGGTCTCTTCTCTCTCTCTCTCTCTCTCTCTCTCTCTCTCTCTCTCTCTCGTGCTCGCAATTGCGATGGGCCCTCAATTATCCCTCTCTATTACGATGCCGTTAGAGAGGCTAATTAGCTAGTGGAAGGGTACGAGAGAACCCGAGGGTTAGGACTCATGGGTTCACTTACGACCGTGCGTCTGTTGCAGAGGTGGGTTACTGCGTGGGGTCGATGACATGTAGAGGAGAAGAGAGAGGGTTCGAGATGCAGCCCAGCTTAGGAAAGAAAGAGAATGGGTATGAGCACTCAGAGATATTTTCTCTCTTTGAGAAGGAATGAGACCGCGTACTCAAGGGTATTTTTCTCTCTCTAAAAGTTTTGCCTCTCCTCTCAGCGAGATTAAGGGTTTAAAAGTAAAAGACGAGTGAAAACAAATGTTACGCCTCTGTTTTAGTGATGAATAATCTACCTTTTTACAAGTGAATTAAGGTTGTTTATATAGAGAACTTACCAAATATGGGGGAATGCTAAAAAACTAAGCTTAATTACAATTAAAGAAATTAAAACAAAATCCCGAAATTAGGTACAACGACCAAAACGCCCCTAAAATATTTTATGTTAATGACGAAACCATCCCTATCTGAGGGTTCTTCCTCCATTGCCAGATCTTGGAAGCTTTTCTAGAAACTTGTAGCGATGGTTCAATCGATTTGCCATTATATGTTCAATGCTTGTTCGATTCTGAGTATTTTGATGCCCTTTAATCGTGTTGAGGCAGCCTTTTCCCATGGGGTGGAAGTCCAGCCAGATTCGTGAACCTTGGTCGTCAATGCTATTTGACCTATGATGCCTCGAGCCTTTATTTTGTTTGTAGATGAAAGGGGAAACTGTCACAGTCATTTTGCACTAAGTTTGGTTCGTTTTGGTCTTCATTTGCGGTATTTCCTAATTTGGGAGGTCATCGTAAAAGGGGATTCCAGTGACTGAGCGGACTTGCTTTTCCTGCAACCTTGGGATTTGTGCTTATCGAAGCTTGGATCAAGTACAACAGTTATACTAGTTTGCAGCTCTTTCCGAGGTGGTTGTATTGAACTCGTTTTCGTGATGATTCGATGTGTGGATCTCGAGCTGTGCTTCACGAGGTTCGAGATGTCTTCTTCTTAAAACCTTGATTTTTTTAGTTTTGTACTCACCTTCTTTTTAGAAGAAGTTTGACTCTAGGTCGCAACATGGTGATTGCCCTAGGTTAAAATCCAAATTTGAGCTTTTTCTAGTTCTAGAGAAGGTGTTGTGGGTCCTTGAAGTCCCTCTCGAGATGTGATGTTGCAGTCTCCGTGCTTGGGGACTGGCTCAGTGAAGCTGCATTCCGATAGTATAAAACCTACCCGTTTTGTGGCAGTTTGGGCGTAGAACCCTTTTGGGTGGTCCTATTGAGCCCAAATTTGGTCCTGGGGGATTTTTCGATATTCTGAATGCAATGGCGGTGGTCTAGTATTGTTCTGAAGCAGCTAGCACAAGGCTACAGTTGCAAGGTCTTTTCTTAGTCTGATAATACTCCTCCTAGGTTGTTTGGTTTGAGGCTTATTTCACGGTACACCTTTGATATGTCAGTGCCTTGAGTACTAGCAAGACCAAGCTATCACCGTCTCTCTCTTTATTCGTGTGGAAGATGTAAGTACTAAAAAATGACGTATAACACTCTATCCTTAATCCATGCCATCTCAAATTTAAAATAACTCCCACCCATCTTACGTGATTCACTTTCCCAAATCAAGGGAATGTGATCAGATGAAAGTTTTGGAAGAGCCCGAGAAGATGTTAAAGGAAATAATTTGGCCTAACCAACATTTACAAGAAAACGATCTAACCTAGTCATGATAGGATTAGACACACAATTGTTAGAACAAGTAAACTTGGCCCCAACAACTGGAATATCCAATAAACCAGAGTTTGATATAAACTAGAAAAATCCCTCATATTAGAATCAATCTGATGAGCAACACTGGACTCATCTGGCCACCGAATGACATTGAAATCACTCCCAATAAGCCAAGGCACATTAGTATCTTGGCCTAAAGTATTAAGCTCAATCCAAAATTATGGTATGAGCACATGCAAGTTTGGTCTATATACATTTGGAATAAAAATATCGAGATCTATCAACAATATGCGGAAACATACAAGATAAAGACCATTCATTAAAGAATAACCAAAAAAGTTGAAGCCCAAAAGGATCCCATTAGTCCATAGACCCCCAAAAGAACCATCAGAATCTTTACAGTAAAATTGTACAGGGCAACTACCCCATATCGACCTAACAAACAAAAGATTAGGATTTGCAATCTGTGTTTCCTGAAGCCAAATGAAATCAAGGCTTTATTTTTTACCAATTGTAAGGAGCTATGATTTCCTTTTAAGGTTGCGTAGACCTCTAGTGTTCCAAGAAAGACCTTTTAACATTTGGAAGAAGATACAATATGCATGGTAGCATAGCTACTAGCAGATATAGCAGAGTCGATCGAATCAGCATCCTTAATTTTCTTTCCATTTCATGTAGTCCGGTGCTTGGGCTTGCTGATTTTCCATTTGCTCTTTGTCTGTCTTGGTCGTCTTTCTTGCCTCCTTCTTCTTTGACTGCCGCTTCACTGGGCTCCACAGGGTTTGAATTGCATCAATAATAGTCTCAGTTGAATCACTTGATCGCACTCTCATGCCCTCCAACATAAGGCGCACATGTGCTTGCTCCTCCTGTTGGTCTTCAATACTCGCTAGAATCACACGCAGAGACACTGCATTCACTACCTCTTCCCCATTTGGTTCCCCCACTCCATTTTCAGAGGCCTCATCTTCTTTAGATTGTTCTTTAATAGCCATAGAAAATTTTTCTTCCATCATTCATGTTTCTTCCTCGACATCTATCTTAATCACTTGATCCTTGGGCCAATCGCTTCCATCCGAAGCCTTCGGAGGTCTTGGCTTCCATTCAACTGCAGCTTTTCGATGAGGGAGGAATCTGCAAATTTCTTTCATAGCTTCTTCAAAGCTTAGCCACACAGCTTCCTAGAACTAAACCCCCCTTTTCATTTATACACAGAACCCATACTTTAATTGCTTCCTATTCTATGGCCTGTGACCCTTCATCATCCCATCTTTTAATCCGCCGTCTTCCTCAGTGAAGCTCTTCTATCCACCTTACTAACAACCACCATCTGTCCTCTATGTGATTCCCAAGATATTCTTAAATCGTCCTTTGGATTCTGTTTAAAAATAGAAGTTTCATTGCTCTTTTTACCCCACATTAGCCTGGACCTTTTCAGCTCTATTTTCCAAAGTTCCTTCAATCACCATTTGATTCTCCCTTTTCCCATCACTTCTAAAATTCTCATTTTGACCCTTTACTTTCTATACCAATTTGCAGCCTTTCTCTTTACCATTCAAACTTTTGAATTTGCCTTGTTGTCCCCATTCGCTTAAATTCCTCCTGTCTCTCCATGTATCCCCATATTTTCGATTTGCAAACTAATTCTTTTCCATTTTCGTCATTGACGGCCTTCTCCATCATGCTCATACTGCTTTTTCTTGTTAACTTCTTGCCATACATTTTATCTTATTTCATTCAATCCATCACTTTAAACACACAATTTTAATAATAAAAATCAGAATTTTCTGCTCTCAAAATCATTTCATTTGGAATAGAACGACCTTGAACCTTTTCAATCTTCAATCGAATAATACCCACATTCGGTCCAATAACAGATTTCCAGTCAACTTCTAGAAATATACCACATTGATTTGCAATTTGTTTGAATACTTTAAAATTCCAACATAGATGGGCAGACCTTCAATTTTTTTCCAAACTTTCTCAAGAGAAATTTTTGAAAAACTTAAAGATTCCACCCAATTTTGAATCGTTAACAAACTACCATTAAATCTCCAATGAGGTTTCTTAAGAATTTCTTTACGCTTGTCCTTCTTAGCCAAGAAAATGCGAACAAAATGATTTAAAAACACTTTACAGGAAGTTTTTTCAGTCAGATTCCATGCCTTGTATGCGCAACGATCTAAACCTTTGATGTTTGTTGTGGGGGGGGAAAAGGATCACGCAACGGTGAACATAGTGAAGTTCTTCTGGATTTGCGAATATCGTCGGCCACTTTGATTATTGCTACATCATCATGAGAATCTTCGATTCTCTTATGATATTGTGCACACTTCATTGTGAAACAACCTTTTTAGCCACCTGTGCATAAGATAGGTTTCCACCATTTCTTTCGTTTCCATCCATCCTTCAAAAGTCCTTGATCTCTCTTCTGATCTCTCACGAAGATCACCCGAGCTCCATTAGAGGAGCAGGCTTCACTCTCTCTCTACAATCTCTCCCCCTTTTCTAAAACAGGTACCTTGTTCAAACTCTCTCTCTCTACCATTCCCTCTGCCTAAAAAACGTTGCAATGTTCATCAAAACAAAACCAAAATAGTTGCTTCTCTCTCTCTGTCTCTCCCTCTCTCTATGTTCCCATTACATCATGTTGTTTCTTTCCCGATTTTACGTTTGGAAAATATTTTGATGCACGTCGGCCGCCCAAAACTCTTATCTTGTAAATTGATTGAGAACTCAAAAACACATTTTGATCATTTGCAAAATCCATTTATGCCCCAACTATTCAATTTGGAAATGTCCACTTCTGACATATCTAGAAAACTTGAAATGGGTAATCCAAAAGAAATGGTGTAAGATGAGTCGGTTTTTGGGCTCTAAAGCTACTTTTTTAAGATCATGAGCTCCAGCCGATGGATGTGTAGGGCTTTTGAGTCGTCAATTCATGGCCAAATGGGTTTTGAGGTGTTAATACATGACCGTGCCAAAACCTTACAATTAGAATCATGCGGCAGGGTTGTTGCATTTGGGGGGCTTGAAGGACCTAGTGCCCTTGGATTGTCAGGGTGGTCGTGCAAATCCATAAACTATGTGAGATCAGTGCCCAAATTATTACTTCATTACTGTCCGAGTTGTGATGAGTATGGCTTAAACTAGTTCTCCGTCATCAATGGGTGGAAAGAGATTCAAGGGGATGGCTCAGCGAAAGTGGTCGGTGATGCAAATTAGGGATGATTCTTCACATATAAGCATCTAAATTCATAGAGACCTCCAATAGATAACAAGCCTTAAAGAGAATAAGAGTATAGAATGAATGAAAAAATCACAAAACTAAGAGGAATTCATCTCCTAAAGTTTATTCAGCAAAAGTTATCTACCAAGAAAAAAAAAAAAAAAAAAAAAAAAACAAATTGAACTCCTCGAACCCTTCAATAATAAATACTTGAATAAAAAAAATCACAAAACTAAGATGAATTCATCTCCTAAGGTTTATTCACCAAAAGTTCCCTAAAGAAAAAATAAGAATTGAGCTCTCCCTTCAATAACAAATACTTAAATAACTCATAGCCGTAAAACGTTCCTACAGAATCCTGGTCATCCATCCTATTTAATCATAGCTACCCATTTTTACCTTAAATATAAATGACTAAATTTGCTCCTAATTAAATAAAAAAATAACAATTGAAATAAAAAAATAAAATCCAAATAACTCCCCTTATTACATTGTTGCCCATTTCTTCTCCCATGGGTCCTACAACCATTATTTGCCTAGCCATGGACTATTGGCTCGAGCATGGTTGCATCATTCCCCCGGTTGAAAGGAACTTGACTCTTGTGAGTTGACTTTAACATAGATGCGATATATATCTGGATCCACCCTTTTGAACTCTTGCTTAGAAATCCACATGCTATCAGAATATGTCTTGCCCTTCATTTTTAACTTAAATATAAATGACTAAATTTGCCCCTAATTAAATAAAAAAATAAAAATTGAAATAAAAAAATAACAATTGAAATAAAAAAATAACAATTGAAATAAAAAAATAAAACCCAAATAACTCCCCTTATTACATTATTGCCCATTTCTTTCTCCCATGGGTCCTACAACCATTATTTGCCTAGACATGGACTATTGGCTCGGGCATGGTTGCATCATTCCACCTGTTGAAAGGAACTTGACTCTTGCTAGTTGACTTTAAGATAGATGTGATATATATCTAGATCCACCCTTTTGAACTCTTGCTTAGAAATTCATGTGCTATCAGAATATGTCTTGCCCTTCCATTTGACTAGGTATTAGTGATAGGAACTCTTTCAGGTTTGAAAGCTGCTAATCTTCAAAACTTGCTTAATTTATTATTCTTTCTTTCTCAGCAATTGCTTCATCATATTAAGAACTATTTCTTCTTGGACTCCAGGGTCTCCAAAAAATTCAAATAAATTATCAACACGAAATATCAGGAAGATATCCAATGCCTATGGCAATTCCACTTCATATGCATTATTTTCATGTTTCTTCAAAATGTGGTATGGACCCACCTTCTTGGATTTGAGTTTATTATAGGTCCCCAATGGAAACCCCTCCTTACGCAATGACCACAGTACTAAGTCACCCTCCTTGAAAATCTTCTCTCTTTTATGCTCATTTGAGGCTTTTTGATACTTTGCAAAGCTTTCCTTAATTTTCTTCATAATTTAAACTTGCAAATCTCAAATATGCTTAGCAAAAGCATTGACATCATCACTTATCTTGCCTAGCGTGGACAATGGCACTATGTCAAGCACATGATTAAGAATCCACCTATCAACAATCAAATGACGATTTTCTTATAGACCGATTCACTGAACTGTTATAAGCAAACTCAACTTAGGGCAAAGTGGTGTCCTACTGAGATATGGTATCACCAACAATGATTCTCAAGAGGTTACCAAGGCTCCTCCTATTCACTTCTTCAATTTTCCCATTTATTTGAGGATAATAAGTGTAAGAAAATTGAAGTTTGGTTCTCAAGCGCTTCCATAAAGTGCATCAAAAATGACTTAAAAACTTTGTATCCCGATTAGATGTAATAGATTTGGGAATACCATGTAGCCTCACAATATCTTTGAAAAAGAGATTGGCAATATATGTAGCATCCATAATTCTCCTATAAGGAATAAAATGTGTCATTTTGGAAAGTCGATAAACAACAACAAAAATAGAGTCTATACCTCGTGTGGTATGTGGAAGTCCAAGTGTGAAGTCCATAGAGATATCAACCCATGGGGCATGTGAAACAAGGAGGGGAGAATAAAGACTTGTATTTTGTGTGTGACCTTTAGATACTTGTTAAGTTCGGCATTGGGCCACCAATCGATCAACATCCCTTCGCATGCATGGTCAAAAATACTTTTCTTCAATCAAAGCCATGATTTTGTACCTTCCAAAGTGCCCACTTAAGCATCCACCATGATGCTCCATAATTATCTTCTCCCATAGGGAGCAATCAGGTATGCATAACTATACAACTTTAAATAAATAGACATTATACATGAGTTACAGACCCACAAGGTCACGCCCATCAACAAATATTTCAAGGACCATGCTGAAAATTTGGTCATCTTTATATTTATCTTTTATCACTTCAAACCCCAGTACTTCCATAAACAAAGTTCCAAGCAATGCTATTCTGCTACTTACAACATTAGCTGCCTTATTTTGGGTTCCAGCCTTATGCTTTAATAGGAATGTGTATTCGTGAAGGGAAGCTCTCCATTTAGCATACTATGCATTCAACTTCTTCCAGCAATACAAATATCGGAGTGCTTCATGATCTGAGAATAAAATAAACTCCCTATGGATCTGGTATTGCCTCCACTAGCACAAGGCTTGCACCACTGCATAAAACTCCAGATCATGAACCAAATACTTTTTATGTGCTTCATTCAACTTCTCACTAAAGAAAATCACTGGTCCCTCCTCTTGATTTGCCCCTATGCCAATATTTAATTCACCGATTTCAACCTCAAACACCTTAAAAAAGATATGGTAACACGGGTACTGGTGCTTGCATCATCTTTTTTTTATTGAGAGTGAGGCTCTTCTTAATAACGGGACCTCATTAAAACTTTATAGCCCTCATACAATCGGCCACTGATGCTATTAGAAGGGCGAAATTTTTGATAAAAACAACGATAAAAGACCATTAGGCCATAAAAACGATGCACCTCAGTGAGTGACTTTGGCACCGGCCACTTTGTTTTGGCCTTCATCTTTTTTTGATCTACATTAATTCCCTTAAATGAAACAACATACCTCAGAAAGATGACATTGTCCATCATAAATGAGTAAATTTTCAAATTCATACAAAGTGATTCCTTCCTTAGCACATCATAAACTTGTTCCAAGTAGTTAAGATTATCCTGTGGGTTAGGACTAAAAACCAAGATATCATAAAAATAAACCACAACAAAGTGACCAATAAAAGAACGGAGTACCTAAGGTATTAGGAACATGAAGGTGCTTGCTATATTAGAAAGCTCAAATGACATTACAAGCCACTCATAGAGTCCATCTTGAGTTTTGAATACGATATTCCATTCATCCCTGGAGTGAATATGAATTTGATTGTACCCACTCCTTAAATCATTCTTACAGAAAACTTTGGCCCCATGAAGCATATCTGACATATGATCGAGCCTGAGTATGAGAAATTTGATTGTAATTTTGTGAATCGCATGATTGTTTACACACATCCTCCATGATCTATCCTTTTTGGGAGTTAGTAATGCAAGAATGACACATGGTGACATGCTCTCTCGAATGAAGCCCTTCTTAAGTAAATCAACCACTTGTCTGTGCAACTCCTCATGTTCCATGGAGCTCATTCGGTAATGAGTGAATTTGGTAGGCTAGAACCAAGCACCAAGTGGGGACTTATGACCTCACAAATGACGAAACCATCCCTCACAAATGACGAAACCATCCCTCCATGATGGGCCTCTTGCCATTGTTAGGCATCAGGAGCTATATTGGACACTTACGATGGAAATTCGAGTGATCAAACATCATAGAATTGATTCTTGGATTGTTAAGTACGTTTTGATACTTATTGATCATCTTGGAGCAGAGTTTTAAGAAAGAACTCAAAATCCGACCAAGTTCCATAAACTTGTGATTCTTCGACTACCGATTCAGCACGATCCGTGATAATCCATTTGATCACAAATTGAAGAGGACACTATCACAATCATTTTGTGATAAATTTCGTCCATTTTGGTCTCCATTTGAGCACGTTCCAATTTTGGGAGGTCGTCGAAAAATGGGATTCCAGATACCAAAAAAGTATGCCATCTTCGACCTCAGAATTTGGTGTCATCCATCCTCCAATCATTCACAAAAAATTATATCAAACTGTAGTTCTTCGAAGTACGATTGCAACGGACCAATATTTGTGACAATCCGACACCGGGATCTCGAGCTATTGTCTCTAAAAGAATGGGATATTCCTCTTTTTAAAATCTGAATTTTCATGTTTCAAGCTTATCTTCTCTCTAACAATTCTCTTTTTTCATGCCACAACATGATGCGTGTCATATATCAAGGGCCAATGCATACATGTACCATGTCATCATGGTTTTGGAAGAAGGAGAAGGCATGTATTCCTGGTTCTTCTCCTTAAGGCCAGAGGCCGCATTAGACCTACGTGAGTGTGCATGGTCCATAGAAGTGTTGTGGATGGCTTTGGGGCCAATTCTTAGTGAAGTGAAAGGTCAAGAAATTGGAATGCTGACCTTCGAGGTAGAAATGGCCTTAGGGCCACCTTGGTTTACAGGCATGTGCATGTTCGTTTGGGACATACGACTAAGTCATGGGTCGTGTGTCCCTTGGGGATCAATACTTGAACTGTCCCGAGCGGTCTAAATATTATGCAATGCAGTGGGAGTGGTTTGAGAGCTACTTTTGATGGTGGGTCCGGGTCCCAAAAGACACGAAGCATGTGAGGTGTTCGGGGTTAGCTTTTGTGTGTCGCGATTGATCATAGCAATAACTGAGTCATTTGTCGTGACGTGAGTGAGAGTGTGTCGAATGACTTTGTGGCCTTTCGAATGAGAAGGTCTGGCGATTGAACACCAACTTTAGGTGTGTGAGAAGTGGTGCCGGATGAACGACACTTGTGTGGAATTCATGTGGGGTGACCCACTGAAGTAATGGCTTTAGAGGAGCCGATTATGAGAGAAGAGGGAGCAGCCTTAGGGCCACTCTTGAGCTTAAGAGTGGTGAAAGATCCACCAGTAACTATGTGGGCATGAGGTGCGGTGGTTCTAAAACCACCCATGCAGTTGACAAGAATGGACTTTGTCACGACCCCGCCCATGGGCCCTAAACCGTACGAGCTGCTAATGGTAGGGAGCGAGATCACGACGTAAGGTGGTGAATGTCACTCAGGTGGGAGCGGCTCAATCACATAAAAACATAGAATCAAGAGCAAATCATTAAAGAAAAACTAAAATCTACACATGAAGAAAAGTAGTACATCCCAAAGTACGATCAAACCATTCACATTGATATCCAAAAGTTCTTACAATTTTCTTTAAGGTACTACTGGCCCAAAATACACAAAGTAAAGTCTACCACCCAAAACATACTATGAAAATCTTCAAAAGATGGCTCTTCACTTCCTCAAACTTCGAGCTTTAGCTACCCAAACACCGCTTACTTGCCTCCAGCACGAATACTAACAACTTTTACTCTACAATCATGTAATAAGGAGTGATCTGAAAGCCCAATAAGCAGACCTACACCATTGCATCCCAACTGTATAAATAGTGATACAGTAAGCAGTGCACACTAATTCACAGAGCATCAAGAGAAAGTCCTTTAGAAAGCTATTCAGTATTCTAACAGTATAATAAGAAAAGCAATTTAATACACAGTGCATAAATTAGAAGTCACTTCCCTTTAAGCAAAACAGTAAGGATAAGAAATCACAGTTGCAGAAGCTAGAGAGGCCTATTCCTGAAATAGAAGTTCCATTACTCAAGCTAAGCTAATCTTGTAGCTTGGAACCTCTAACCTCATTCTGAAGGGAGGACAATGACAAGTGGGTGCCCCACTTCGTAATGCCCTCACACATATACACACACACACACCCCAGCACGTTTTGGGGTTTTCGATTGGTAGTGGCCTTGCAAGATACAACCCTCTCCTTAGGCCCTTTTAACGAGAGAGTGTTACACTACCATTGGGTGACCCAATGCGAAGTGCTCATAAAGACCTGGGGAGGCACAACCCACCCAAATGTTCACATTCACATCCTGACGCTCGTTCTATCATGGGGAGTTAGGGAAAGTTTGTAGCTGCTGGCACCATCATTCACACAGTAGGTGCTCATTCACATATCACATAAATAACATATTAAAGGTACCATCATTCACACAGCAGGTGCCCATTCACATATCACATAAATAGCACATTAACGTCACCATCATTCGCACAGTAGGTGCCCATTGACATATCACATAAATAGCATATTAACGGCACTATCATTCATACAGTAGGTGCCCATTTACATATCACATAAATAGCATATTAACGGCACCATCATTCACGCAGTAAGTGCCCATTCACATATCACATAAATAGCTTATTAATGACACCATCGTTCACACAGTAGGTGCCCATTCACATATCACAGCAATCTAACTGTGTCTGCTACAAGTGGGTGCCCCATTGCGTAGGGGTTAGAACTATAATATCAATGTCTCATTATGACAATATCAGTATCTCAACATGACAGTAGAAATATCACATCTTAACAGTGTCATAAGGATAGTATCATAGTGGCACTAACGATATTCCAGTTTAAGCTTTACAGTTCAATTTCTTACAATTGTAGGCAATGACGTGCACTCACAAATAGGGTCGTAACTTCTGGTCCATTAAAAGTTTAAATATGGTTCCAAAACAAATTTTGTATTAGACACACATATCCTTCGCACGAAGGTGGTTCGAAGACAAATTGGTCCTCATTGGCCCACTTAAAAGTTCAAGAGGATGAGGATTAATCATGGTACCCTGCTGTGTACATGGAATAGTGAGATACCCTGCTTCACATAACTATAACTCTTAAACCATGAAAAATTTGAGACACTTACAAAACTCAAATTTCAAGCAAAAAAATATCTCTTTCTAACAAGGCCAATTTGAATGCATTTGGACTCTATTTGGTTGTTGAAAAGTCTGTGTCAAACAAAATGATAGTTCTGGTCTTATCAAAACTGTCCACAGTGACATCTCTTTATAAAAAGATACATCACTTCCAATCTAAGAGGAATTTCAAAATACATTCTTCATGAAAATTTTAGCACACTCAAAGATATTTCAAATGGTGGTGGTGTAATAGAAAATGGACTTCGTTTGTTTAGTTAAAACCAGTGACAACAGCAATAGTAGCGAAAAATCGAGGAAAACAGTCAACAGTGACATGCTCATACATTTTGAATATGGGTGAATTTTTGTAAAGAATTTCAGCAAAGGGAAAACACGAACATTTTATTAGACTCACATATATCTCTAACGGCAGTGATTTGAGGTCAATCAGACCTTATTTGGCTATTCAAAATCCTCTTTCAAGAATACACATGCTCTTGAAATTTCAAAGTAGTATAGCATACTTCATAAACATGATCCATAACCTTCAGTTTTTAGAGAAAACATCCTAGTAACTGTTCTTACACAGCACACACACAAAAATTCATCCATTTCCTACAAAATTTGTGAGCTATACATTCATTTTTAGCATCCACATTCATCATAAAACAGAAACCCCAAATTTCAGTGAACAAGGGATAAGAGAATGCCTCACTACATGCACTTTCATTACTCATCTCATAAATATATACTATATGCATCCTTATGACCACAATAAAATAGTGATGGATCCACTTACGTAAATAGTAGTGGTTCAAAAAACTCTTTTTTCACAGCTCACACCCACTTCCACAATGGCTGCCCACCAAGTCTTCCCCAAACCTTTGCCTGAGAGAGAGATAGAGAGAGAGAGAGAGAGAGAGAGAGAGAGAGAGAGAGAGAGAGTGAGTGAGAGAGAGAGAGAGAGAGAGATGAAGGACGAATAAGTGGCATGGGTCAGGGAGAGGCTTAAATACTCAAGAAGTTGGGTGGATGTCCACGTGGTGCTAGGGCTGATCAAGTGGCATCCATAACATAATAGGTGGTGGATGTCCTTCATGCGCGCTAGAGCCAGAGCCATCACTACACGCCCTAGTGCCACGCACTCTCTCACCGCCCTCTCTCTCACCGTGCGCTCTCTTGTCGCTCGCTTTATCGCCGCGCACTCCCTTACCGCACACTCTATCGTCGCGCGCTCTATAGTTGCGCGCTCTCTTGCCATGTGCTCTCTCGCCATGCGCTTTATCGCCGCACACTCTATCTCCGCGTGCTCTCTCACCGTGTGCTCTATCATCTCTCGCTCTATCGTTGCTCTCTATCGTCACGAGCTCTATCGTCGTACGCTCTATCGCCTCTCGCTCTATCGTCGCGCGCTCTATCATAGTGTGCTCTATCGCCGCACGCTCTCTCGTTGCGCGCTCTATCACCGCGTGCTCTCTCGCAGCTAGCTCTATTGCAGCGTGCTCTATCGCCGCACGCTATCTCGCTGCATGCTCTCTCGCTGCGTGCTCTCTCATCGTGCACTCTATCGTCGCACGCTCTCTTCTGGGTCGTTATTACATCACCCCCTTAAGACGATTTTGTCCTCAAAATCGTCAGTTAACCAAATAATTGGGGTGCTTATCCCAAATTTCATCTTCTCGCTCCCACGTTGATTCTTCATTCGAATGATACAACCAAAAACCCAGACTAAGGGAATCTCTTTGTTGCGCAAAACTTAGACGCTTCTATCCAAAATCTCAATTGGCTGCTCCAGATAAGTCAAATCTTCCCTAATCAGAATCGGCTCATACTTGAAAACGTAGGACGAACCAAGCTGATATTTCCTCAATAGCAACACATAGAATACTTCATGAATGTTGGCCAACTCGGGCGGTAGGGACAATTGATATGCAATGATTCTAATCCTTTCTAAAATCTCAAAATGTCCAATGAATCTTGGACTCAGTTTTTGCTTTTTTCCAAATCTCATTATGCCCTTAATTGGTAACAGTTTCAAAAGACTCGATCACCCTCTTCAAACTCAAGGTCCCTTCTCTTATTGTCGGCATAATTCTTCTGTTGACTTTGAGCTATTTTAAGTCTTTCTCGGACTAGAGCGATCTTTTCTGTGGTCATTTGAACAATCTTTGACCCTAACAATCTTCTCTCACCGACTTCATCCCAACATTTGGGTGAACTGCATTTCCTCTCATACAATCCCTCAAATGGTGCCATTTGGATACTATCCTCGAAACTGTTATTATAAGCAAACTCTATCAGAGGTAGATGATTATCCCAGTTTCCTCTGAACTCTGTAACACATTCCCTCAGCATATCTTCTAAGGTCTCAATGGTTCTTTCTAACTGTCTATCAGTTGGAGGGTGGAAAGCAATACTAAAAGCGAGTTTGGTCCCCACGGCTGACTACAGACTGTTCCAAAACCTTGAAGTAAATCTAGAGTCCTTGTCGGACACAATACTAATAGGCACCCCATGAAGTCTTACGATCTCCTTGATATAAAGCTGGGCCAACTTGTCCAGGGTGTAGGTAGTGTGGACCGACAAGAAATGGGCAGCTTTAGTGAGTCGATCTACAATAACCCAAATGCAATCATGCCCCATACTTGATTTAGGCAAATCAAGCACGAATCCATAGTTATGTGCTCCCATTTCCACTCCGGCACAGGTAAGGGCTGTAACTGTCCAGCAAGCTTCTGATTTTCAGCCTTTACTTCCTGACACGTCAAACACTTAGAGACAAACTGCATCTTTCTTCATATTATTCTACCAAAATAGTCTTTTTAAATCCTGATACATTTTTGTGCTCCCCGGATGTACCGTATAACAGGAGTGATGCTCCTCTTCCAAAATAGCCCTTTTGACCTTCTCATTGTTGGGGACACAAATCCATCCTTTAAATCTTAACGTTTTATCACTACCCAAGGAAAACTCCTCTTTTCCTTTCGACTTTATTTCTTCGAAAATTTTCATGAGCTGAGGATCTTTCTTTTGCGCTACTCGGATTTGCTGAAAGAGATGGGGCTCTACTCTTATACATGAAATTGTTCCTTGCCCATCTTCTAGGGACAAAGTTGGGTGCCATTCTACTGCATCTTCTAATCGTTTCATCTCTCGGACCATCATGTGAGCCACTAACACCACGTGCTTCCTACTTAAGGCATTTGCCATGATGTTTGTCTTACCGGGGTGGTAGATAATGGTACAATAATAATCAGTGAGCAAGTCCATCCACTTTCTTTTCCTCATAGTTAATTCTCTCTAAGAAAACAAGTAATTGAGGCTCCTATGGTTGGTAAATACTTTAAATTAGGCCCCATACAGATAATGCCTCCAAATTTTTAGGGCGAAAACTACAGCCGCCAACTCCAAATCATGAGTGGGATAGTTTTGTTCATACGACTTTAATTTCCTAGAGACGTAGGCTATAACCTTTCCTCGTTGCATCAATACACACCCAAGCCCTTTGTGCGAGGCATCCGTGTAGACTATAAAATCTTCATTCCCCTGGGGCAAGGTCAGTATTGGAATTGTAGTCAGTCTTTTCTTCAGTCCCTGAAACTCTCGTAATTGTCAGACCATTGAAACTTGACTTCTTTCTGGGCCAGGCAGGTCAGGGGAACTGCTATCTTCGAGAACCCCTCCACAAAACGTCTATAATACCTTGCCAGTCCCAGAAAACTACAGAATTCAGATCCGTTCGTTGATCTTTTCTATTTGAGAAAAGCCTTAATCTTACAAAGATCAACTGCCACCTCATCCTTGGAAACAATATGCCTAAGGAAAGCCACGCGTGGAAGCCAGAATTGAGCTTGGCATATAACTTCTCTATTCTTAGGGTTTGGAGGACCATTTGTAAATGCCGTTCATGTTCTTTCTGGAATATACCATAATATCATCTATGAAGACCACTACAAAGTCATCCAGATAGGGTCTAAAAACTCTGTTCATCAGATGTATAAAGACGGTCGGGACGTTTGTTAACGCAAAAGGCATGACTAAGAACTCATAGTGGCCATAACGAGTCCTGAATGTGGTTTTGGAGGTATCCTCTTCCTTAACCCACAACTGATGGTAACTTGATCGGAGGTCAATCTTAGAAAACACTTGGGCTCCTTGTAGTTTGTCAAAAAGGTCATTAATTCATGGCAATGGGTACTTATTCTTCACTGTGACCTAGTTCAACTATCTATAGTCAATGCATGAGCTCAAGGTACCATCTTTCTTCTTAACAAACAGAATCGGTGTGCCCCATGGTGACACACTAAGTCGGATGAACCCCTTATCTAACAATTCCTATAATTGCTCCTTCAATTCCTTTAACTCAACTGGGGCCATCCTATAATGGGCTTTAAATATAGGAGTAGTACCAAGGGCCACCTTTATTTCAAATTAAATCTCCCTAACGGGGGGCAGAGAAGTTAACTCTTTGAAGAAGACCTCTGGGTATTCTCTCACCATCGGTATCTCTTCCAATTTGGACTGGACATTAGGGTTTTCTACTACTCAAGCCAAGTATACCACACATCTTTTTGCCAATAAGAGAGAGGACCAAATGGCTGAGATGATGTGTAAAGGAGAAACATCCTTAATACTCTTAAAATGTAGTTCAGATTGGCCCGGACATCCAAAGGTTATAGTCTTATCAAAGCAGTTTCACGGTGGCATAGTGGGTGGACAACCAGTCCATACCCAAGATAACCTAAAAGTCTTGAACATCTAGAAGTATCAAACAATTGTCCTTCAATATCAACCCCACACTGCTTATATACTATATCAGTTTCTATTGACCCACCCAACAGTATACACACAACCAAAGTCCAATCAAGTTGTGCAAGCTTAACATTCAGGTGATATATAAAGTGTAATACCAGAAATGAATGGGAAGATCCAGGATCAATTAAAAATCTTGCTTCAAATCCACATACAGAAAGCGTACCTCGAATAACAGAGGTTGACGCCTTGGCCTCTTACTCTGTCAGGGCAAACATTCGCCCTTGAGCCTTTGGTTGGTCCTCTGATCCTTTGACAGGACAGTCTTTTACAAGATGGCCTGGCTTGCCACACCGGAAGCAGGCCCTAATCTTCCTGTAGCACTCTACTGTTGTAGGGTTGAATAGACCACAGTGAGGGTGGACTGGGCGTCGGCTGATCCTTCCATTATTCGAAAAAGCCCCTGGAACCTTGACACTGCCCTGACTATTTCTCCCCTTCAATTCTTTCCTGGGAGGCAGTCGTTCTTTCTTCTTAAAACTTCCAAGCTATAAGACACGTAGTCTCCCTTCTCTTCGAGCTCGAAAGGCTTCACAATCTCTCTCTATCTTTAGGGTCAGGTCCACCAGTAGAGAGTAGGTCTTGAGGTTTGTTGAAATACTTCCCCTTATATCAGGCCGAAGGCCCCTCTCAAACTTTCTAGCCTTTCTCGCCTCAGAGTTAATAATATGTGGTGCATATCTAGATAGTTCAGTAAATTTCACTGCATATTGCTCTACTGACATTCTTCCCTATTGTAGCTCTATAAATTCTACCTCTTTCCTTTCCCTTATAGAGTTGGGAAAATACTTCTCATAAAATACTTTCAGAAAATTCTCTCAAGTAGTTACAATCCCCGTTCTTTCCCGCCCTTTCCTGCAATTGCTTTACTGAGCCCCACTCTCCTTCGAGCATAAACGTACCCAGGCTAACATTCTGTTCGTCTCTACAATTTAAAACTTCAAAGATATTTTATGTCTGTCTTCTCCATCTCTCAGCCTTCTTTACTCCCCCATGCCCGACAAAGTTTGGAGGTGCCAGTCTCTTGAACCTTTCTATCAAACTGCTATCGTTCTGGTCAGGGGTCGGGGTAGACGGGGCCGGCATAAAATCTCTCATTATTAGTGTCATAGCCCCAAAAGTACTGAAGAATAAACTGAAGGCCTCAGTATTCTCATTGCTTGAACTCGTGTTGTTAGCACGAGTCTGCGGCACCTTCAACTTAAAATACAAACATCTAATTACTAGCCTATCAAAGACCTATCCTACAGACACTCCTAAGACTACCTAGGCCAAGAATCGTATCCTAGCTGTTCTGATACCATAATTGTCACGACCCCGCCCCTGGGCCATAAACCGTACGAGCGGGTGATGACAGGGTGCGTGTCACAACCCTGCCTCGGATCGTCCAACCTTTCCCTGACGGAGGGCGACCGAGCATCGTAATCCCAATGCAGCGTTTGTCTTTAAGACAAGAGTAGATTCAATACCTTTTTCTAGGTAATCAAGCAAATTAAGGAAAGTAAAGGCTACATAAGTCCAGAATTTAAAACTTGGCCAAACCATTCGCAGAAAAATGTTACATTACATTACATCCCAAAAGTAGTACAATAGAGTTAAGGGATGCAGGGCCCACGGTTACATGATTCCAAGAAAATAATACAAATAGGGCCGAGAGCCCAGCTACCTACAGGTCCAAAAATCCTTCTCAGAGTGGCCGCCTCGGTCTTCAGCCACGGTCCGCACTCCCAGCTCCAAACTTGTTACTCTCGGTCAACAGGGAGGAAAAAATAATGGAATGAGCTTTGAAGCTTAGCAAGAAGATCTA
Source organism: Amborella trichopoda (assembly GCF_054954075.1). Classification (NCBI taxonomy): domain Eukaryota; kingdom Viridiplantae; phylum Streptophyta; class Magnoliopsida; order Amborellales; family Amborellaceae; genus Amborella; species Amborella trichopoda. The sequence continues at coordinate 25,978,397 of NC_142348.1, read as the reverse complement.
GTGGTATGCATTGGTGATGATTCTACCCATGTGTAATAAACAATTTATTTGATCATAATCGGTGGGAGTGCAATGGCTACGCATCTTGGCCATCAGATCAATGCATGGGTTACATTCATGATATCCAAGTACTAGTGCATCAATTATGAACAACATAAGGCATCAATTATAGATAATATCATGAAATCAATATCATGCAGTCATTACAACTATAGAAAATCATATTCAGAATTCATTCATTACACACTCACTCCCTAATTCGCCTCCTCCTTCTAGTAGAAGCCCTATCCATCAAGCCAAGCCAATCTCGTTGTTTAGGACTTTTACCATCTCACAAGAAGGAGGATAATGACAAATAGGTTAATCCACTTTGTAATACTCTCAACTCACGCATACGGTTCCCAACGTGCCTTGGGAGTTCAATAGGCCTTTACCTTGCAAGGCATCCATCAATCACATATCTCATCTCATGAATCACAGGGAGCGACTCTCCTTTTTCTCCTTACCAGTTCCTGTCATTGTATAGGTTAGGGAATATGTCGGCATCGCCTCCTCAGTGTATCAATCTCCACTAACAATGGGTGTCCCATCACCTAGTGGTCAGTATCAGTAAAGTAGTGGCCAATAATACTCTCATCACTATAATAGTATCGTACCCACTACCAATGGGTGTTCCACTGCGTAGTGGTCATCATTAAGGCCTCTTTCCATGCTCGAGCATTCAATTTATTCAATTCCAATTCAATGCCTTATAACAGATGATCACATTCTCATCATAATAGTACGACGATTAACACAAAGCATTTATTACATGAATTGTAGCATAGCATTTATACATAAATATCATCAACAACATTTTGGCACTTATCATGAAACTTTCGGAATGAATTAATCACATCAATATGACACTAATAAAATTTCACATAAAGCATAGCCGTATAATACCATTCATAAAGTAGTATGGCATTCATTATTTATCGCATGAAGATTGTCACTTGGCACTCAGACGGCAGTGACACACATGACACTACGCGCATGACGCTATGCGCATACGCTACGGGCAAAGCGCTATGCGCATGACGCTACGGGCACAGCGCTACATATTACGCATGCGAAGTTATGCTCGCAGCATTACATGCACGGCGCTACCCACATGTAGTTTCACCGACGGCAACACCCAGACACATGCGGCGATGCTCATGCAATTTCACGCAGACGGCGATGCCCAGTCACAAGCAGCGATGCTCATGCAATTTCATGCAGATAGCGATGCCCAGCCACATGCGGTAATGCACATGCAGTTTTACGCAGACGGTGATACCAAAACACAAGCGGTAATGCACATGCAGGTTACATAGATGGCGATACCCAAACACAAGCGACAATGCACATGCAGTTTACATAGATGGCGATACCCAAACACAAGCGACAATGCACATGCAATTTACATAGACAACGATACTCAAACACAACAACGATACTCAAACACACGCGGCAATGCACATGCAGTTTACACAGACAGCGATACCCAAACACAAGCAGTGATGCACATGCATGCCATACAGATTGAGATGCCCCAAAAAGGGGGTCACAATTGCTGGAATTATAGTGACTGTGAGCAGTGACATGACCCACGTTAGGCCATATCTTTTGATCTATGTGACATTTTTATCATGATGCAAAGAGGCAAACTTTAACTAGACATATGTGTCTTTTATTTAAAACTATTTTGGGGCCATTTGGGCACCGTTTGGTCAACGAATGATACGGGGAAAGAACCCACACAGTTGCTGAAAAATCTCCTTCCCTCAAACATTAACATGTCATGACCGTATTATACCTCATTATAAATCACTTAAATCATAATTTTTGTCTTAATCGTATCAAGTGAACTTGTAAGTTTGGCAAGGAAATAACTCTGTGATTTTTTCAAAGTTCATAGGCCATGTTCAACATTCATTCTACTTCATTTATCTTCCATTCTGCATTCATTCGTTCTGTCATGCATAACACTAAATCCACTTACCAGGTCACGGTTCTCCTAAGCTTACATGCGTAGGTTGCTCCTTGCTTTCCTCACAACAACTTCTCCTTTGATCCACGTGCAGGTCACCTTTCACTCTTTGCACCAGTCGGTAATTCCCCAACGGCAGCAACACAAGAGAAAGTTTGAGGGGAAAGAAAGGAAAAAATGGTTCTAAGGGCAAGGAGAGGCATGATTTATAGGCGCATGGGTTGTCAACATCCACTATGACTGACGCCGCGGGTGGTTGGGTAGTGCGTTGTGGCTGACATCACATGTGCGACGCGACGTTGACACACTCTCGGTACGACACTGATAGATACGGCATGGCGCTGACACTGTTGATGGCTACACACTTGACCAACAGCGCACGACATTACTCCAAGCGGTGATAAGCTTGCGGTGATGCTCCAGCCGATGATAGGTATGCGGTGATACTTTGTTTCACATGTGGTGTTAGTCTCCTTCATGCGCGACGATACTCCTGTCACGCTCGCGGCGATACCCCTTGTTTGCACACGACATTACCATTCCTTCACCCTTATGAGCGCCATGAGCTTTTATACTACATGGACTGTTACTAGGCTAAATCACCCAGATGGCACTAACCTTCGCCCTTAGCGCCAGGCACGCACTTCCGTCTTTCTTGACTTCCTTCTCTCTCTCCTCTGTCGCAAGTGGTCCGATTGAATCGAATTGTGGCCCTTACATCATCACCCTCTTAAAAAGGATTTTGTCCCCAAAATCATTAATTAAATATGTGGGGCTATTTCTCCCTAATCTCATCCTCCCGTTCCCATGTTGATTCTTCCGTTGAGTGATATTGCCATTGTATCCGAACTAAGGGAATTTCTTTATTGCGTAATACTTGCACTATCCTATCCACTATCCCAATTAGTCATTCAACATAGGTTAGGTCTTCCCTGAGTGGGATTGGTTTGTACTCCAAAACATGGGACGGGTCAAGCTAATATTTCCCTAGTAGGGATACATAAAAGACGTTATGGAGGTTGGCCAAATCAAGTGGTAGGGCATGTCGGTATGCCACACTCCCAATCCTTTCTAGAATCTCAAAAGACCCAATGAATCGTGAGCTTAATTTCTCTTTCTTACCAAATGTTGTAACGCCCTTGGTCGGTGATACCTTTAGGAAGACCCGATCTCCTATCTTGAACTCGAGGTCTCTCTTGCGATTATCAGCGTAACTCTTTTTCTGACCTTGGGCTGCCTTGAGTCGTTCTCTAATTAAAGAGATCTTTTCAAAATTTAGTTGAACTAGTTCGGGCCCCAGTAATTTCCTTTTGCCTACTTCTTCCCAGCAGATGTGCGATCTGCACTTCCTCCCGTACAATGCCTCGTAAGGTTCCATTTGGATGCTAGCTTGAAAGCTATTGCTGTAAGCAAACTCTATCAGGTGTAGATGGTCTTCCCAGCTTCCTCTAAAATCAATTACACATGCTCTCAACATGTCTTTCAAAGTTTGAATGGTTCTCTCTGACTGCCCGTCTGTTTGGGGGTGAAAGGCGGTGCTAAAAGTAAGCTCAGTCCCCAGGGTTGATTGTAGACTTGCCCAAAACTTAGAAGTGAACCTAGGGTCTCTTTCTGATACAAAGATGATAGGAATCCCATGAAGTCTCGCAATTTCTCTGATGTATAGCTGGGTCAACTTGACCAATGTACAGGTCATGCGAACCGGTAAGAAGTGAGAAACCTTAGTCAGTTGGTCCACCACGACCTAGATACTATCATGCCCTGCACTCGATCTTGATAACCCAGAGACAAAATCCATTGCGATGTGTTCCCATTTCCATTTCGATGTGTTCCCATTTCTTATTTTCGACCTTCACTTGTTTACACATTAGATATTTAGCCACAAACTGCGTCGTGTCTCGCTTCATAATATTCCACCAGAAGGCACTTTTAAAATCCTGGTACATTTTCGTACCCCCAGGATGTATCATGTAACGAGAGTAGTGTGCTTCCTTCAGAATGGCCCTTTTTACACTTTCATCATTGGGAACACATATTCGGCCCTTAAACCTTAACAATCCATCACTACCTAAAGAAAAATCCTCTTTCCCTTCTATCTTCAGTTCTTCGAGGATTTTCATCAGATGGGAATCTTCTTTCTGAACCACTCGGACTTGTCGGAAGAGTTGGGGCTCCATCCTTAGACATGACAGTACTTCCCCCTCTTCACTGAGAGGTTACGATGGGTGCCATTCCACTACATCCTCCAACGACTTCATTTCACGCACCATCAATTGTGTCACAGAGACCACGATTTTCTAACTTAAGGTGTTAGCTACTATATTGGTCTGACCTGGATGGTATTTGATTGTGTAGTCATAGTCATTCAGTAGGTCCATCCATCTCCTTTGCCTCATGTTCAACTCTTTCTGAGAAATCAGGCACTTGAGGCTCTTGTGGTCTGTGAACACCTTAAACTGGGCCCCATAGAGGTAGTGCCTCCATATTTTTGTGCAAATACTACTGTCGCGAGTTCCAAATCATGAGTGGGGTAGTTCTGCTCATACGACTTTAGTTGCCTGGAGGCATATGCAATAACCATACCTCTCTGCATTAGTATACCACCGAGCCCTTTATGGGATGCATCATTGTAAATCACAAAATCTTCATTTCCCTAGGGCAAGGCCAGGATCGGGGCGGTGGTCAGTCTCTTCTTGAGTTCTTGGAAACTTTCTCACAATCATCTAACCACATAAACTTTATGTTCTTCTGGGTCAGCCGAGTTAGGGGGAGCGCTATCTAGGAGAATCCCTCTACAAAGCACCGGTAGTATCCGGCTAACCCCAAGAAACTACGAACTTCACTCACATTTGCTGGTTTCTCCCATTTAAGCATGTCTTCAACTTTGGAAGGGTCGATCGTGATCCTATCCTTAGAAATACTGTGACCCAGGAAGGTCACGCTGGGAAGCCAAAACTCACTCTTACTTAATTTGGCACACATAATTTCTGACTTTAAGGTTTGCAAAATAGATCTTAGATGCTGCTCATGTAACTTCCAGTCTTTTGAGGACACCAGAATATCATCAATGAAAACCACCACAAAATCATCTAGAAAAGGGAAACACCATATTCATTATATCAATGAATGCAACAGGGGCATTGGTTAACCCGAACGACATTACAAGAAACTCGTAATGACTGTATCGAGTTCTAAAATCCATCTTCGGGATGTCTCCTTCCTTCACCCTTAGTTGGTGATACCCTGATCGGAGATCGATCTTAGAAAACACCTGAGCTTCCCGGAGCTGATCAAATAGGTCATTGCTTCTAGGCAGAGGATACTTATTCTTCACCGTTACTTGGTTTATTTTCCTATAGTCAATGCATAGCCTCAGGGACCCATCCTTCTTCTTCACGAATAGAATTGGTACACCCCAAGGTGACACGCTGGGTTGGATGAACCCCTTATTTAACAGTTCTTGCAATTGCTCTTTTAACTCTTTCAATTCTACCAGGACCATCCTAGATGGAGCTTTAAAGATGGGCACGGTGCCTGGGACTACATCTATCTCAAATTCAATTTCCCTCATTGGAGGCAGGGAGGGTAACTCTTCTAGGAATACCTCAGGGTAGTCCCTAACAACTGGTATCTCCTCTAGATGGGCTTGGACACCCATATTCTCTACTACATAAGCCAAATACCCTTCACATTTCTCAGTCAGTAGGCAAGAGGCCCGAAGGGCAGAAATAAGGTTTAGAGGGGAAATATCCCTGGTGCTCTCAAGGTGCAGTACTGTTTGATCAGAACATTTAAAGGTTACCATCTTTTCATGGTAATTGACGGTGGCATGATGGGTGTACAACCAATCCATGCTCAGAATAACATCAAAGTCCTGAATATCTAGGAGGATCAAATCTATAGGTAGGTCGCACCCATCAATTTTAATCCCACACTGTCTAAATACCCTATTAGTCTCTAAAGAATCCCCCACAAGTGTGCTTACTACCAGGGCATAATTGAGACATGCAGATGTAACATTTAAATCGCAAGAAAAATGGGGTGCAACTAAGGAATGAGAGGAGTCAAGATCAATTAAGGCTTTGGATCTAGCACCACAGATAGAGAGCGTACCTCTGATCACCTAGGTGGATGCCTTGGCTTCTTGTTCAGTGAGAGCAAATATTCATCCATGTGTCTTTGGTCGGTCCTCGGTCTTTGCCACGGGACAGTCCTTAACCCAGTGGCTGAGCTTTCCTCACTTTATGCACACGTTCTGCTTCCTGTAGCATTCAGCAGTAGTGTGGTTATCTTTTCCACAATGAGAGCATACCGGGCGTCGATCACCTTCCATGTTGCCCAGGTGATTCTTCTGAGCCTTCTGATTAAGCTGGTATGGCTTTCCTCTAATATCCCTTCTTAGAAATTGTCGAGGCTTCTTTCCAAACCTTCATAGTGGCATAACTTTCATCTTTCCTTCCTTCCTCGATCTATGGTCCTTGCAGTCCCTCTCAAATTTTAAGGCGAGGTCCAGTAATGGGACGTATGACTTCAGGTTGGCTGACATCACTCTCCCTCTAATATTCGGTCGAAGGCCCCTCTCGAATTTAGCCTCCTTTTGTGCCTCGGTGTCAACAATGTGGGGCGCATACCTAGAGAGCTCTGCAAATCTAGCGGCGTACTACTCCACTGTCATACCCCCTTGTTGGAGTTCAATAAATTATATTTCCTTTCTCTCCTTAACGGAGTCTGGAAAATACTTCTCATCTTGAACAAGTTCGAGGATATGGTGCATGCGATGATGGAAAAGAGGTCAATTCCCATCACTCTAATGGTGCACCTCCAAGAAAGCCCCCTCTGTCTACCTCATAGGACAATTCTGTCCCCCATCCCATCTCTCAGATAGAGATTGACGCTATGGTCACTCATAGTCTAAAGAACAGACAAATCCCGAGGATACAAGGCACAACATCTTATCAAAGGCCATACCCCTTGTATATTGATCATGTCCTGTTTCCCTCAGATTATAAGAAAGGGAAGTTTCCTTTATTCAACGGAACCACATCCCCGAACCAGCATATTGCCCACTTCCAGGCAGCATGTCGAGAAACAGCGGCTGACGGGAGACTTCTTCTCTGACAGTTCGTTGAGACCCTCGATGGCCCAGCTTTCAATGGTATGCCCGACTCCCTCCAAACTCAGTCCAGACATGGGAGGAGATGGAGAAGTTGTTCTATCAACGCTTCTATGAGGTCGAGAGGGAGGTTCAAACCATCGAACTTCTCACCTTGACTCAAGACACCGATGAGCCCGTGGATCAGTTCATATCAAGATAGAGAAACTTGGCTTCCCGTCATCCTAACCCTATGCCTGAGAAGGAAGTAGTCCAAACTTGTGTGCAGAACATGCGACCTGAAATTGCTCTACATATCGAGGCCTCTAATCCGACCTCCATGTGAGAGTTGATCTCTAAATTAGTCCACATAGAAAGTCTATCACACTACCATGGTGTGACACGACAACCATCTACATGTTCAGCAAATAATTGGGGCAATGCTAACTCTCGGAATAACACAAGGTGCAGCTAACAGAAAGGAGTAATCAGTGCGACCGTCATGGTCACTGATTCAAAGAAGGCTCCCTCCCAAACTTTGGACCTCTCTAAAGGGGTAAGCACTGCAATGGTTGCACCTCAGGCTGGCAAGCAACAACAATCGTACAATCGGGTATCCCCACCAGCCAACCTTGATCGGGGTGATTATTTCACCGGGCACAGGAACAAGGTCTACCCCTTCGAGAAGGAATGGGTACCTACGCTGCTCTGGTTAATATTGGAACATAATATGATCCAGCTTTTAGAAACCAAATTCTCTAAGCAACCTGCCCTTAAAACTCAGGCGACTTATTGTGCCTACCATCGGAGGATCAATTCCCCTACAAATGACTGCTACACGCTAAATGATATTATCGAGGCCCTGATTCTGAAGGGATAGATAAAGCTTGAAGACTTAAAGAGAGCCTTAGAGGCAGTCGAGGCTTCTCATGTCGTAACAATCCAAGAGGATGAAAAAATGCTCGATATCCTTTATGCCTTCTTCATTATAATAGTTCAGGAAGGCATAATCACACTGAAATAGGCAACGTAACCCTGCCGCCTTGCTAAGGGGACTGAAGATCGTTGGTGCCCGTACCATTAGATAAGAGGTCATTACGTGTCGAAATGCGCAAGCTTCCTTGATATATTCGCAAAGAAAATGCGGGAGTGTCAGGAGTTTTACAATCTTCCTATAAGTGATCCCCAAGTCATTCCTCTATCGGGGCAAGAAGGTCTACAAACCAGGACCTTCCTATCAATGACTCGGACTCTATGGAACCCTCGATTCCCCATCCATGGATAGTTTACCATGACCGAAGCAGACTCAAGTCCTTAAGGTGAGAAGCAGTTCACCAAGCTAGGGCTATTCTCCACCCCAGTGAGATGAATCAAACATCACCTCAGAAAACCAAAAAAAGATGGGCACCAAGGGCTACTGACTGAAGAAACAAGATGGCTCAACCCACAGTTGAGCAAGAATTTCTCAGGCCCCTTCCTCCACTGCCAACTTTACTGGACTTCATCCCTGGCATGAGCCTTCTTCCTTCTTTATCCTGTCAAGAAGACATCACCATGCGATCTCCCACTCAGTATACATCCAATGAGGGTGACGACGCTAAAATCACTCCCCAACGGTCAAAGTAAGGGAAAGATCTAAAAGACCCCTTGCAACCGTCCAACTCTGGTAATGACGTAAAAAGCTGCCCAGATCAGTCTGATGAGGGGAACGACCTTAAAAGTCCCCCACCTTCTAACCCTTCTCTTTCTTCTTCTCTTGCTTCTCATTCTCCCTCTTCTGTCTCTCCTCCAGCTACAATCTTCATATGCCCGAACTTTGAGGATCTAGACTGAGAACTCGTAGGATCCAATATAAGCAGAACGCAGCATAAACAATTGAGAAAGACCCTCTCACAGGCAGCAGGATTCCTAACAATTTCTAATGCCCTGGCAACTAAAGCCAAGCCGGAGCCACCTTCCTTAAAGAAGCACAAGAAGTCGAAGCCAAAGAAACCCTGGTGGCCACCTGAGCCTGACTTTGGGCAAAGATTTACAGAATCAAATGGGCAAAGCTCCTATTCTCAGGGATCTTTCCACATGGTGCAAATTTCAGGAGCAATACCCACCACGGGGCAGATAAATCGCAAATCAGGGAGGACGCTGCAACCTCCACTGCAGAAGTCGGGCACCTTGAAGTTCCTCAGTCCAGCACTGCCCCCTAATCCAAAGACTAGTATGCCTATCTTACAGCTCCTTAGGCTCCTTCCTAATCACAATACTTCAAGCAGTCCACCTATTCTTCAATTTATTGGGACCTTTTTTATCTCATGCACCCAGTCTCTTCCAAGACCTCAAACTTCCATCACTCAAACCAAGCCCGTTGAACAATCAAGTAAGCAAGCCAGCCAAAATAAACCTTTTCTACCCAAACCTTCTCCTCAACCTAACATACCACCCAAATCAATGGCAGGACCAGGAGCACAAGGCCCTGAGTAAGAAAAGGTTAAATACGATGTGATAGGGCATCTACGGAAGCTTCCAGCCCTTCTCAGTGTCTACGATGCCCTCATGCTCTTAAAGGATTACCGGATGTATTTGGTTTAGGCTCTTTCTAACCTAGAAGTGTACGAAACTGAAGTAGAACCCATTGAGGTAGACCCGACAATTCTACAAGGATGTATGCCAATCACCTTTTCAGAGGACAATCTACAACTAGGGGAAAAATTCCATAATCGCCCTCTCTTTGTTACCGACGAATTACATGCATGTCCCATCAACTGAAGTATGCTAAATGGAGGGTCTGCGGTCAACCTTATTCCAAGGAGGATCCTTACTCGATTAGGGTTGGGATCTGAAGATCTTACCTCGACCCATGTCATAGTTCAAGGTTTCAACTAGTCAGGAGAGAAGCCAGTCGGCACAGTGAGGCTTCCCTCTAAGATCAGTGAGCTAAACGATTACGCCCCGTTTCACGTAATCAACACCGACACTTCTTACAATATTCTCAGCGGTCAATCGTGGCTCCATGACCAGGGGTGGTTCCATCAACATTGCATCAGTGCTTCAACTATAGTCAACATGGGAGACAACATAGGGTCTACGCTGATAAGAGACCACTCCCTATGGCCAAAACTCACTATGCAGATGCTAAATATTACTTTACAGATTTGGCCTCGCCTCAAAAGTAGAATGATGAAGGTCACATGTCTACGAGAAAGACTGCGCCCTTGTCTTATGAAGATGTTGAGGATGTTGAGAGAACATTGGTGAACATGTTCAAAGAGGAAGAAAGGCAGGGTAGAATTTTACTCCTAACTACTCTTCATTCTAACATCCCAACCATCATCCCTCAAGAAACTCCTTCTTCGCCCGAAAAGGAATCTTTGCCCTCTTCCCCCAGTTCTGAGCCACCTTGGCCAGAAGATGAACTAGAGGTCATTATTGAGATTGAGCAAGCCATGGGGATAGAATTCCCGGCTCGGAGGATCACCTATACCAGACAAATAGAAAGTCTTGCATATTCCTATTGCGCTCTTGAGAGTCGAACCGGTGACCAACTAAAAGTGTTACTTCTCCCCGACCTCTCAGGAGAGCAATTCAATAAAGAACAATTTTCTTTCCCTCAAGGGTAGGATCCCCTAGCAAACGAAGTATGCAATCTCCTGAGTCAATTGGAGGTCATGCGTATCACTTCAAAGCATCTCAAAGAGTTTGTGCCGGAGACTAAAATCTATGATGAGTTTGAGGTAAATGCGCCACTAATGGAGGCCGAGGCCTCTCCTAACTGGACTAAATATAGTGACCAGGCTCACCAAATCATGAGGAAAGTGAACTATGAGCCCTTGGCCAATCAGATATTAAAAGGAGAAAAAGCAACAACTCCCCATTACGAAGCTCTCCAAGCCTCAGAAGCCCATCATGGGGCTAGACAAGGACTAGGGTATTAGCCTCTTAGGGCAATGAAAGTGTCGAGAGGCATTCAAACAAGAAAGCAGTAAAAGTAACAAGAGAATGAAATCATGTAGAAAAGTCAAAAGAGAGAAGAACTTTATTCATCAAGTTAAAATTTTTACAAAGTTCTGGCAAGAGGAAATGACATGTTCATAAACGATCAATCATTGTATTGATCTCTATGCTGCGCGTTACAAGAGCGGTCTCGGTTCCCTGGATACGCTCCTTCAGTTTCGCCACCATTTGAGTCTCCTTTGTCATCGCCACAGTTTCCGACTCAATTGTGCCATTGAGTTAGGACAAATCTTCAACCAATGAGGCCTCCATGGCCTTCCTCTGAACCATCTTTGTTTCGAGGCCCTTGAATTCCAGCTTCAGTATTCGCGTCACCTCTCGGATTTCAATCATTCTCTTGAAGCTTCATTGCGCCTCCTTCTTGAGGTCTTGCTGACGGCCAGTTATCAGGGCCTTCTTCTAGATACAGGCAACTATTTTCTCGCGACCACGCAAGATTGATTCTTTCAAAGAGGCTAGCCTGCCAATTTCTTCTTCATGATGAAGCGCTCCCAACCGCCAGCTCTCCAACTCGTTTAGATTTGCGTTGAAATGGGAAAGCACTTCTGAGGCACTCCAACCGTAGTAGTCATGGTGAACTCCCTCAATTTTATCAAGGCTTCGCCTAGCTCATCAAGAGGTAGCTCCCTCAAGTCTTAAAGGCTTGTTCTAAGCATGCCTGCAGTCATGCTAGAAACAACACTAAAAACAGGCCTAGGTGGTGTTGCTGAGATCACGACTGTTGAAGAAACCTCTATCTCAAGGACCGGGCTTGCTGAAATAATAGCCATAATACCAATCTCGCTGGCTTGATCTTCTCTTATAGGGACCTCTACTTCTTCTTCATTAACTTGAACCATCCTCAGCATCATCCGGTTCAGGAACTGCCTTTTCTCTTTTGCCTTTGCTATCCAATTCATCTCTAGCCACGGTTTCTTCGATTGGCTTCTGCCTTCAGCAGCTAGAACCTCAGCTATGAAGAGATCAATTCCCTCATCTTCAAGACCTATGTCCACGGGGGTAGCAACCTCTTGGTGCTCAAACATGTCATCAACTTCAGGCTCTTCTCCTTGAGTCATAGCCCTTGCCTCTGTTGGGGCACCAAGCTCTTGAGCATGGGGGCCGCATCAACATCAGAGCCCCTATCTGGAGTAGTGGTTACAGCGCCTTCGTCCTCATCAGTCTCCATCTGAGCAGATTCTGACTCCAGAACAATACCAGGACTCGAGGGCGCATCCCCAAGATCCAGAGTCATCTCCCTATCAGAAGCAATGACAATAGGCTCAGAATGGCTGGAATCGTCTGCCTCGGTTTTTGAAGAAAAAGAAAACAATTTAGGAGAAGAAGAAGGTGGTCCAGAGAGCGCCGAAGGTGATACCAGAGTAGTTCTTGAAAGATCAAAAGAGGAAGTGCTCCCTTTTGATTCTGACGTCGTAGGATGCTTGACACTTTTACGCTGAATACACCCACGAACTGAAGGGGGGGCATGAGTATCAGCAGCAGTTGAGCTCTTTCTTTTCTTTCCCCCTCCTGAAGTAGGAGCTGCCGCTTCAGAGTCACCTCCTTGAGAAGACCCTCCAGATAGTTTACTGTGGGGACCACTGCCAATGAGGGCATTTAAATCCTGTGGGGGATGCTTCTCATAACCAAGAACTCGTCGCCCCTCATCCCATTCAAAGATGGAACTGAGATTATCGAAAACACTCCCAGTCTTCATCTTTATTTTAAGGAATTCTGGCGAGGCCTCATCAGCTGCTATTTCACACAAAAGCCCCAAAGCCTGACTTTTGGAGGGATAATTCAAGACAAACACCACATCAGGAGCTAGAGCATCTGCCTGTCTCCTTTGCCTGGTATCCTGCCGCTAGTTACTGTTCACCCCTTTCCATGGGTGATCTTGATCGCAATATCCCTTACTGGTGATTCTCCACCAGCTCACATAGGCCTTCGTCATCTGAATCCTTCTACCAAAGTGAGGTATGGTGTATTTGCTGGTTTTTGTTGTCTCTAGACACATGGACGAAGCGGTTCGTATAAGCTCTGGCAGCCAGCACTCATGTAAAGTTCCCAAATCTTCTGTCTTCCCCTTGATCACCTTACTCTAGCTCTTTTCGAAGAATACTGAGAAGCAAGCCTGTGCTGACGGGCGAAGCAACGAGGGAAATACCCCTTTAACCTGACATTATGCGGAGCCCTTTAAGGTAAGACTCCCCCTTTAATGCTTAGGATGAACATGAGTTCCTTAATACTTGTTGGAGCATTGTCTAGCTCCTTCCCCAACTCATCAATGAAAGCACGGTCCGTGAAGCTCTTGACCGGAAAAGAGACCTGCCTCGTGTTCAGAGAATCATTCCCAAAGAGACCTCGAGCCTCCCCTGGGGTATGGAAGATGGCCCTCTGGCTGGCAATCCTCATCAAGAAGGGCCACAGCTTATCTCCCAAGCACTAATGCTTGATGTAGGTATCAGGGAAATAAGCCCTTAGCCACCCCGTACACGTAATGCACAGGGAATGGAGTCTTGAAATCCTCGGGAAAAGCCTCTCCTCCAACAATACCACTTCCTCCCTCTTTTCCCCTGTAGGTCTTTCCATAGGAGATGGCCCCTAAGCCATGGTATATGTTGCATAAGATCGATTGAGCAAGAGAATACTCACACCCTCGGGCCATGTCACTGGCCACATATAGTACGCCTGGATGAATGTCGTCCCCCTAGCCAGGAATCATGAATTTGCACAGGAATAAGGCCAAGTATGCAGCCATGAAGACACGGTCATTGTCAGTCTCAAGTTGATATATGAGAGGCGTCTCCTTTGCGACAGCCTGCCCTTTCCCCTTCGAAATACCCTAACCACCTTCGGGATAATCTCCACAAAAGAAGTTCACCCATTCTGTAAAGGTGACTCTGCCATTGTTAGAACTGCCGACAATCGACTGGTAGGCGGCCTCAAAGATCTTTTGAAGGCTGACAGGTGGCTCTGCATCCCCCAAATTAACACCATCGAAGATGACTGAGTTTGGGGGCACAAACTCATCATACATAGCCCCAATCATCGGGAGGCCTCCAATGAAATGAAGATCTAGTAAAGAGATCCCCGCTTCGCCATGACCAAGAAGCCAAGTATTGCTGACATGGCTCCATGTCTCCAGTAACACCTTTACTGTATTGGAGTGACGGTCATAGTAATTGCACGAACATTGTACCGCTGCCAATAGCGAAGCATGTTCAAAATTACTTTTCTATGATGCCAATACCTTGGTAGTCTAGGAAGTGTATCCCTTCAGGTATTGATGCTCCTCTTAAATCTGGAGGCCTTTTCTTGACCACCTTAACAATCCCTCTGCCTGTACCATCTGCTTCCCTGAGGTAGGAAAATTCTCCTCAGAAGCTATGTTCTGATGCATACAATGAAGAAGTGCCATCCCTTCTTCGGTACTAACATTGCCATCATTACCCTTGTTCAAAACAAACAGGGTCAGTAATGAAAGTGACATTAAGGGGCCACTTTGGCCCGCACACTAGCTGGTTGGGTCAGCCAAATGGGCTCACCCCTTGATAAAACTTCGCATGTAAAATCAGAGACGTTGATCTCTCCCTCTCTTGGAAGCCTCTTCACATTAGGAATTTGGTAAGAAGAATGAGCCATTATAAAGGGCTTGGTGGTTTACTCCCAAAATGTTGCTAAGACCTTGGACCAACGACGGCTAAGTTTGACAACACTAAGCACCGGTTGAGTCTTTCAAATGCTTAACATTGGTTGAATTTCCAACACCCAACACCAGTTACATGCCAGATGACTAGCGTCGATTGAGTCTTTTAGCACTTAATGCCGGTTGAATTACCAACACTCAGCGTCGGTTGTGTGCCAGACGACTGACGTCAGTTGAGTCTTTCAACACTCAACGCCTGTTGAGATTGCCAATACTTAGCACCGGTTGAGATTGCCAATACCCAGTGTCGGTTGAGCTTGTCCAAGGTCAGTGCTGACTGTGATCGAATCTCTCGCACGTGCGACGAATCTCAGTCGTGACACCTCGAACTTAGCTACGCCAACTAACAACCGTCTCCAGGTCCTTTAGTGTCGTCCCACACATGAGCGACTGACAATCGTCACCACATCCCGCCCGCCTTCCCTGCGACGGTTCACCTCCACAGCAGTTAACCTCCTCCAACCGTACACCTTCCACGATGGTCTACCTCCCCTAACTGTTCGGCTCCCACCAGAACTTCCACTACACAGCTGGAAAACCTACTGAAAAACTTCGTTGTCTATGTTTTTGGCTTGGACAACACCAATACCTCACAGAAATTTCTGCAAACTTCTTTAACACCACTAACAGTGTCGGAAAGTGGCAATAATCCCCGAGAAATTTTTTAAAAACTCTTTGGAAAACTCTCAAAACGCATGGAAATGATCACAATTTCACCGTTGTAGTCAGAACCTCTTCCCCTCACTGGAAAATTCTCTGCACTAAAAAGCTCTCCTCGTAAGTTGCCAAATTCTTGCCAAAAATTTCATCGAAAACCTTCCTTGCAAAACTTTTGCTAAAGTCCCGCTGCTCGCCGGAACTTCAATCGATCACTCTCTCCTCACTGTTAAGAAAACTTGTGCCTAAGTTTTTTTACACTTGGTGAAAAATGAGGGAAAACGGGATTTTACCCTTCTTTTATAGAGCCTGCACTACCCTCAAATGCCCCTCACAAACTGGGAATTCCAATCGCATCCAAGGGAAGCCTAGTGACAATGAGCTGAGTCAGGCTTTGGCTCGAAGCCCGAGGTAACTCTCATCGACCCAACGCTAGTGCCGGGTACCTTTCAAACAACCCTAGCACCAGTTGACTTAGCGTCAGAGACCGTCTAAACAACCCTAGCACTGGTTGAATTAGCACTGGGTACCTTCCAAACAACCTTAGCATCGATTGACTTAGCGCCGGGTGCATTTTCAAAACAACCCTAGTGCCGGTTGACTTAGCGTTGGGTGAGTTTCCAAATGACCCCAGCGCCGGTTAACTTAGCACCGGTTCACAGGCTGTTCATAGTGTCAGTTGAGTCTTTAACAACTCAGGGACGGCTGTGTTTTTGAGAACTCAGCGCCAGTTGAACAATCGCAAAAACCCACTAACGCTACACCTGGTGTCCGTCGTATTTTAAGTAGCTTGGGCACAAACATGTGTGGACGCCCAAAAACTACCTAAAATTGAATATGCAACTTAATTAAATTTAAATTAATACTAAAAATAGGTGCAAAAGAATTGTTTTGCCCCTGCCTAACAATGTGTGGAATTTTAGAACAGCCTACTATTGCCCGAGAACTTGCGTGATCTTCTGTGGCTAACCCGAGGTCGTTCTGATGCCTGTTTTATTGAAAGATTATTGTTTTGTTGTAGGGCTCGGAATGACGATCATTTTGATACCAACTTTGAGCCGTCAATCATGTTTTTCAGCCATGATCAGGAGACTTGAATTTTGGATGAATCATGAAACCTTCAGATCGATTGTGTACTCGTTCCTTGAAGTTTCTTCATGATTTCTTCGCTGAATCAGACTTAGCATGCCGTCACGATCACGTTACAACAAAGGCAGCTTAATTTCATGTCTGGATGAAGATTTTGTCATCTTGAGTTTTTAATCGGAATCTTGGAATCCGATGGCCGGAATTTATAGCAGCTTTGATGCCTTCATGTGTGAAATCCAACCGTTCATCGTACACGAGGTTTGGACCAGAGATAGCCTCGGACTCATGCACATAATGAAATTAGTTTCATGCCGATCAAGTATGTGAGTGTTGTGATCTTATTGCTCGAACGAGGCGTGCTGCTGCTTGTGCATTTAGTTTTTCTCTTTGCTTTGGCATTGTCATGCGGCATACCACATATCAAATTGCTCGTCTTGATGAAATGAACACACTCACCAAATTTAGGAGAGATCTGACTTGGAACGAGTGAGTTATAGGCCCCGAAAGTGACTGCCTGTGACTATAAAAATAACCACCTTTAATGGTGTTTTAATAGAGTGAGGCCACACGGGAATAGTGTGCAGCTTACCACTTTTCGGTATTTTACCCATAACTTTGTCTTGGAGTGCCCGATTAAGCCGAAACTTGACCTATAGGCTTTTCGACCACAGCGGATATAATGGCAGTGGTCCTGCAACTGTTGGATACACTAAAAGTATGGCTCTAGTTACATGGTTCATTTCAGGATGCAAGAGACTTAAATTGTTTCTTTATGTTCACAACCTTAAACACGTCTGATCGCGATGAAACTTGGCAGGTGGTCTTTTGAAGTACTGATGAATATCTTGACCAACTCTTGGTCCATTCTAAGAATGTCAGGAATTTCCACCTTTTTGTAGGCTTTATTAACCTACTTCCTACTAATTCCTAATCACGGATCAAGGCGCTGAAAAATACGTTCAAACAGCTTACCCCACCGAATAATGTTCTTCAAGAGAAGCGAGAAGGATAATCATTTGGAAAGTTTCCTTCGGCTTTTACTTTTTTTCTTTCTAGCCACAGGACCATGTGAACGTCGAGGACATTCACGCAATGGAGTAACTAAGCTGCTCAGATGTAAGGCATTGTTCGCGAGTCCGTCAGTGGAGACTTTTGGGGGAGAAGAGACTTTTCTTTTTTTTTAGGGATCTTGTCGAAGTCCTCACCCTTGTGCGGACTATTTGTGATTCTGAATTTGAAGATTTTGTATGGACCTTGTCAGTCAGAATCAGGCCCGTCTGGCAATTGAGTGCCATGTTGAAGGGCATTGTTCCCCTTTGGTCTGGGTTCATTTGTTTGCTTTGGTAGGCATTGTTTGCTGCTACACCAGGTTTTCATTTGACATTCAGAGTACAACTTTGGGTCTCGTCTACCGAGTCCAGTCGGGGGCATGTTCTATTAGCCGATCCCAAACGTCTAGTCGTGCCGGCTAGGCGAGCTGATGGTAGGTTCACCCCTTGCTTTGTCAGTTTCTTGCCTTTGTAGTGTTTGTTTCTAAAGTGTATTTGTGACCTCGTGGGAATAATGTTCTTCCTCATGAGACTTGTTTTGTTGTCTTGGCGAGTCTTTTGTCTTTCAAGTCCTTTCGCAACTGGACTCAAACTGTCGGAATCTTTTCCTTGAAGCTCATATTTTTCTATTCCTGATTTTATGCCACTAGGGATTTTCTTTTTTTGAGTGTGGGCTAAAGCTGCTAGTTGAGACAAGTGTTGCATTAACCTGCTTTATTGGTCAAGGCGTCCTTTGTGGAATTTCGCTTGAACTTGGGAAGCATGCAGTAGAGACGGTTTTCACCAACTTCTTATTATTTTAGGGCTCTTATACCCATGAGCTTTCGACCATGTCCACCCTTTTATCCATTTTTACTCATGATCCCCGTTCAGGTTTGCATCGCGCCTAGGTTTTTTATTCACGAAACTCTTTTACTCAAGTTTCGTGACCACGGCCGTCAGTCATTTTTACTAATAATGTTCCTTTGTTAAGGTATACACCATGCCCGTTATTCTATTTTTTTTTTTTTTGAGGGCGTGTTTAAGGTCATGCCTCCGAGACCTGTGTGAAACAGTTTAACGTCATATAGCCGGGACGTGCACTATGGTTTAAGGTCATACAGCTGAACCGTGGTGGTGATGAATAGCAATCTATGGAGGCCATGGAGTGAGTATGGTGGTGATTTGACTCCTTGGAGGCTATCGATAAAAGATGGATGATGTATAAAATGTGAGTGGATGATGGTGACCCACTATCTTAAAACGAATATGGATGGCAGGATGGTTCGCCATTTTGTGAGCGCGGGTGAGACTCACTGGGGAATGAGGTATGATGATGTAATGAATGGACTCACAGGGGAGGTTTTGAAGGTGGAGTGCGCACACTAACAAATAGGTTAGGGAAGGCGTGCGTGAAAGTGAATGTAAAGGCATG
Source organism: Amborella trichopoda (assembly GCF_054954075.1). Taxonomy (NCBI): domain Eukaryota; kingdom Viridiplantae; phylum Streptophyta; class Magnoliopsida; order Amborellales; family Amborellaceae; genus Amborella; species Amborella trichopoda. The sequence goes on along the minus strand of NC_142348.1, from coordinate 25,959,389 downwards.
TGCACGTATGTGGGGGTAGGTTTACGATCATACCTCTTAAACCTGTGCGAAGCAGTTTATCGTCATGCCAGTAGAATGTGCACTATGATTTAAGGTCATACAACTGGATCGTGGTTATGCAATTTAAAGTCATACAACTAGGACCGCACAGTTTAAGATTGTGCAACTAGACCTCCGCTACAGTTTAAGGTCACATTGTTCCGACCATGGTGCTGAGCCTTTTATCATCACGCGGCCAGGACATGCACTATGGTTTAAGGTCATACAGCTGAACCGTAGTTATGTAGTTTAAAGTCATACAACGAGGACTGTGCAGTTTAAGGTCATGCAGCACGGACAGAGGCTGAGCAGTTGGGGTCATGCAGAACGGACCTCCACTATAGTTTAAGGTCATATAGTTTGGACCATGCAGTTTTAAGGTCGTGCAACTAGACCTGGGCTGTGCAGTTTAGGGTCATGTAGCACGGACCTCCACTATAGTTGAAGGTTATATAGTTTGGACCATACAGTTTTACGGTCGTGCAACGAGACCGAGCCTATGCAGTTTAGGGTCATGCAGCACAGACTAATGGTTGGGCCACCATGCAGGTGGAACTCCATGAGGGATAGGCATGTGGATGATAATCCGACTCCTTAGGGATAAAAATGATTAAGGCCATACACAAGCTGAGGGCTAAGATGGAAATGGTGGCCTGATGAAGGATGACCAACAAAGGCGAACTTCACTAAGGTTTAAAGGGAGTAAGCGTACTCTCTAGGGTGAAACATGAGACTTTATGGAAAATTGGCTTATGACAGGTAACCCCGACTCCCTGAGGATAAGGTGGCGTGGTGTGCAGCTGACCCACTAGGGATTTGAGAGGTAAGAATGACCCAACTTTACTGAGGATAATGGGCTGCAATATGGGTGTGACTCCTATTGGGGGATGAGGGACAACTCTTGACTCCATTGGGGAGATCATGGTTTGGGTGCAATGGCTCGAGTGCCAGTCCACTGGCGATAATAGTATGACATACCTGGCTTAACCCTGGAGTTGGTGACAATGGGCTGCTTGTAATACAACGGGCAGCAGGTGTATCGATTATGGTTTCCTGTGAATGTCCAACCAGTGTTGAGCTCTCAAAAACATAACCGGCGCTGGGTAGTTAAAAACATAGCTGGCGAGAGCCATGAAGTTGTTTAAACACGATCGACGCTAAGGTGGTTCGAAACTCACCTGGAGCTAAGATTGTTTGAAACTCACCTGGTGTTGGATAATTGGCGCTAGGGTTGTTCAAAATTCACCCAGTGCTGCGCATGGATCGATGAGAGTTACCTCGGGGCCTCAAGTCAAAGCTTGATCTGGCTCATTGTCGCTTGGCTTCCCTTGAACGCGACTGGAATTCCCAGTTTGTGAGGGGCATTTGAGGGCAGTGTAGTCTCTTAAGGGGATAAAATCCCGTTTTCCCTCATTTTTCACCAAGGGTAAAAACTTAAGCAAATGTTTTTTGTAACAGTGAAGAGAGGGTGCTCGGTTGAAGTTTCGGTGAGTGGTGAGACCTCAGCAAACGTTTTGCAGGGAAGGTTCCTTGGCAGACAACAGGATTCCGACGGTTTGGTAGGGAAGACCTTCGACGAGCATACTTTGACAAGAATTTGGTGAGGTTGTAGGGAAAGCAGCAGGGAAAGGAGAGTTCTCTGAGAAGTTTTTTGGGAAACATACGAGGTTCTGACTGGAATTGTTTTTGGTAGAAGAGGTGGGAAACACAGCTATGAGCATTTATGCACGTCTTAGGAGTTTTCTGGGAATTTTAAAGGGGTTTCTCAGAGGCTGTGGTAACTTTTCAATGCTGTTTGTGGTGTTGCAAAGGTTTTCGAGAACTTTCAAGGGGTTTATAGGGGTTGTCACCACTTTCTGACACTATTAGTGGTGTTGTAGAGGTTTTCGGGAACTTAGGGGAAGTTTGCAGATGTTTTTCGGTGAGGTTCTGGTGACATCCAGGCCAAAACCATAGGAGGGAAAGATTTTCAGTGGGTTATTTTCAGTGGGTTTCGGACCGTATAAGAGAAGTTTCGGTGGGAGACGAACTGTCACAGGAGGTGGGCCGTACAACTACAGGAGGTGAACCGTCGTGGGAGGTGTAGGGTTACTAGAGGTGAATCCCTTGGAAATCATGTGACCATTAAGGGGGTGTAGAAACTTATGTTTTGAAAAATGAGGAGTCTCGAGAAGCGAACAGTCACGATAGAGCCGCGCTAACAAAAGTGCAACTGGCGCAGAGACAACCAACGCTGATGATTTGGAGTGCCGACACAACCAACGCTAACCCTCAAGCAAAGTAGGTTGCGTTAGGGGTTAGGTACACAACCGGCACTGGCCTTTGGAGGACCCAACCGACGTTAGCTTCAGTCAGCGTTCATCAGCACATGTGGCATATCATGATGCGGAGAGTGATGTTCACATGTGGCGGTAAGTCACGTGCAGGCTTTGCAACGCTCGGCAATGTGGTACTTACGGCGATATTCATGGGTAGGAAAAAAGTGGTGAATGATGACAAGACATGGCTTATGGTATCTGTTTGAAGCCAAATCAACCAGGACAACCGTGAGGTCCACATTGTTCTGTGGAAGGGCATCCACTGTGAACAAAGTATGCTTTCTGTCATAGGCCAATTCCTTGCCAGAGTAGCCCATTTTGTATGTTTGATATACGTGTCGAATGAATCCTATGGCGTATGTTTGATTTTCACATCAGATGAGGTATCTGGTTTGTATGTTTGACATACACGTCAGATGGATTGAGGCTAACTTCTTGGAGTGGCTTTGTTTTGTCTTCTGGCCTGTAACCATCCTCTTACTCGTCAAATGAATTAAAGCTAACTCTCCAAGTGGTTTCACTTCTTCTTCATGAGGAGGACCTCTCTTTCCTGGGTTTGCTTCTTCTTCGTGAGAAGGGCCTTCCTTTTGTCGATTTGCTTCTTCTTCATGAGATGGGCCTTCCTTTTGTGGATTTGCTTCTTCTTCATGAGAAGGGCCTTCCTTTTGTGGATTTGCTTCTTCTTCCTTTTCTGACTTTACTTCTTCCTCATGGGACAGGCATTTGTTTCGGTCTATAACCATCCTCTTATCCTCCAATGCAAAAGTGAAAGTACAAGTTTTGGTCTATGATTGTCCTATAATCCTCAGATGCATGCGACTTGTAACCTCCTTAATAATGGGCTTCGTTGTAAATTATAACTCATTTTTACTACAATAAAAAAGAGTTAAGAGTTTGTTTGGACTATCTTGCTTGTTTTCTCGTTGAGTCCCTTTCTTTTGAATACTTATCACGGATAGTACTTCTTTTGGTATCATCCATTGATAAGGGCATTGGCTCCTCTCCATTAGGATGCGCCAGTATTTAGGCTCCATTGGGGGATCCCTTTTTTACTATAAAGGGACCTTCTCACATAGGCTCAAACTTCCCTTTACGCCGGCCATGCATAACAATAAGCCTCTTAACAGCTAAGACTAGATCACCATGGGTGAGAAGGTCATGATGCAACCGTTGGGCTGTAAGGGCTCTGGAGGCTGGTGAACAAGGCTATAGTGCATTTGGCATACTTGGCACTTTTTAGCATAGCTTAAGGAATCGAAGATCATGGAAGGCCAGTAATATCCCAACTTGCGTATTCATTCATAGAGCTTAAGACCGGACTGGTGTAGTGAACAAATACCTGAGTGGACTTCTTCTAACACTTTATTTGCTTCTTGGATGTCGACACATCGAAGAGGAATGCCATCAAACGACCGTCTGAAGAGAGATACCTGGTGGACATTCAACGCATGCTGTTGCCATCGGCACGAACTTTCGGGAGCCTGCCATGTTTTAGAAAACTGGTGATGGGCTCTCTCCAATCTTTTACCTGCTCAATTTCTGTGCATATTGGGTAAAATAATTTTGGTTCTTGAATTTGACCCTTAGCTCCTTGACTCTGTACTATTTCTTGTTCAGTCTTAATTACTTCTTTGGCTGATAGAAGTGCTCTAAATGGATAAGGGGGGCACTCGGGGAAGATATTTCTCTCGTTATCCGCATCGACCTCGGTCCTTAGTTCGATGTGTCTCCATTGTGCCACCCAAACAAGCATGGGTCCAGATGAGGCAACATAACCGAGTTTCATAAGTGCATCAGCCTACGAATTTATCCTTCTGGGGATGTGACTCAGGGATACGTCTTTGAAGGCCATATACAATTTTGCAGTGTCGTGATAAAGCTTGAGAGTGTCTTTTCTCACATCATAGATCCCTTTGAGTTGTCGGATAACCAACTCAGAGTCGCCATAGATCTTAAGCTGCTCCAAGTCGAGATCGAAGGCTATCTCCAGTCTGATTATAAGGGCCTAATATTCTACTTCATTATGAAAACTGACTTGAGCGAGAGAGAGAGAAAGTGGCAATACTCCTCTCAGAGTCAGGAATACTACTCCGACACCTCCTCGATCTGATTGGAAAGCTCCGTCAAAGAAAACTTCCACACATGAACAGGTCAGCATAGGATACTTCTTCATCAGGGAGGTTGCTTGATAGAGGAGACTCTGCCGGTACGGGATGTGCCACGAGAAAGTCGGCTAAGGCCTGGCCCTTGTTGGCCTTCTGTGGTACATACATGATATAGAACTCCATCAGCAATAATGCCCACTTAGCAAGGCGTCCCGACAAGAGGAATTTTACAGGATCAGCTTTTGATATAAGTTTCACTTCATGACCAAGTAAGTAGAGTTTTTATACTGCGAAGATCAGGGCTAGACACATCTTTTCTATTGGGTGATAATTCTTCTCGGCCCCTTGCATCCTGCGGCTGAGGTAATCTAACATAATCTCTTTTCCCTCTTCATTGTTTTGCGCCAACAATGCTCTGAGTGACTCGTTGAAAGCAGTCACGTATAGAATGAGGGGTTTTCCCAATACTGGTATAGAGAGTATTAGAGGGTTGAATAAATAATGCTTGATGTCGTCAAGGGCTGCCTGACATGCTTCATCCCGGATGAATGGTGTGTCTTTCTTTAGCAGGTGTGTAAAGGGCTTACAATGACCAGAGAGGTTCAAGATGAACCTGCGGATGTACTTCAGTTTCCCCTGGAGGGAGCGCAGTTCTCTAAGTGTAGTAGGTGATGGAATTTCTTGGATTGCGTTGATCATAACTGGCTCAACTTCAAGTCCTCGATGCCTGACGATGAACACCAAGAATTTTTCGGTGCGCATGCCCAAAGCGCATTTTAGCGGGTTCATTTTAAGTTGATGAAGATGCAACCACTCGAATACCTTTTCAAGGTCTCTCATGTGAACATCCGTCTCTTCAGATTTTACCACCAAATCATCTACATAGCATTCCACTTATTTATGTATCATGTCTTTGAAAATGATTGTCATTGCTCTCTGGTATGTGGCGCCAACATTCTTTAATCCAAAAGGCATCATTGTATAACATAAGACCCCTTTTGGAGTTAAGAATGCAGTGGCCTCTTATCTTCAAGCGCCATCCTTAACTGATTATACTCGGATTATCTATCCATGAAGGAAAATATTTGACCGTGAGTTGTAGAGTCGATGAGCATCTTGATGAATGAAAACGAGAAGTCATCCTTAGGACAGGCGGTATTCAAATCGTGAAGTCAATACACAACCTGATTTGACCATTCTTCTTCTTGACCAGAACGACATTTGCTAGCCATTTCGGGTACTTGACTTCATGGATGAAAGTTGCTTATCTAAGTTTGGTTATCTCGACCTCTATCTGTATTTCGATGTCAGGTCTGAACCTTCTTGATTTTTGTTTGACAGGTTTGACAGTCAGAGCAATGCCAAGATGGTGAACAACTACTTGAGGGTCTAAGCTGCGCATCTCATGATAATGCCAAGAAAATATGTCACAGTTTACTTTCAAGAAGGCAGTGAACTCCTCTTTCTCTTTTGGAGACATACTTGCTGAAATGAATGTAGGTCTGAGGTCCTCTTCATCTCCAAGATTTATTTCTTCTAGTTCATCAGCTGCGGCCTTACCACCTTTTTCCCATTCTTCGGGAGCCTCTTGCAACTCTTCATCGTTGTTTTCAGAGATCTTTTGATCGCCCTCAAGTGCACAGACCCATGATCCTGACATCTCTACCTCCGATAGAGGCCTAGAGTGGATTATCATTTCTACATCTTACCCCACTTGAGGAAAGCAAGGGTTTTCTGTAAATAGAGATTGTTTCTCGGACTGCAGGAGTTCGACTTGGAGATTACAAGGAATTTGGGATTCAACAATTGTAGTGCAAGATGTGTGCCATTGCGAATCACACGGTCTTTGAGCAGCTATCTGCAGTGTTTGGCCACACTAGTTGGTGCTTCATAGACTTGTATCATGTGGCAAGTTTCCTGAGAGTATAAACTTTGCCCCCTTGACTCTCTCAAATCCACTGGGGTTTCTTTGGCATCGACTTCTTGCGCTTCTTTGAAGAAGGTGGCTCTGCCTTGGCTTTAGCTGCGAGGGCATCAACAACTATTAGAAATCCTGCTGCCTGCACCAGAGTTTTCCTCAAGTGCTTTCGTTGCTTTTTTGTTATGTTTGATCTCACAAATTCTCTATCGAGAGCCTCGAAGTTCGGACATATCAAGGTCGTACCTGCAAGAGACATATATGAGGAAGAATGAGAAGCAGTAGAAGAAGGAGGAGTAGGGTTAGAAGGTGGAGGACTTTTAAGGTCGTTCCCTTCATCAGACCGCTTTGGGTAACTTTTTACATCATCGATAGAGTTGGACGAGTCCAGGGGGTCTTTTAGATCTTTCCCTTGCTTAGACCGTTGGGGAGTGCCTATAACATCATCACCCTCATCGGACGTTTGCTGAGTGGGAGACGGCACAGGAACGTCTTCTTGACAGGACGAAGAAGGAAGGAGGATCATGCCTAGATTAAGTCCAGTAAAGTTGGCAACGAGGAAGGGGCCTGAGAAATTACTGCTCGACTGTGGGTTGAGCAGTCTTACTTCTTTGACGAGTAGCCAATGGTGCCCGTCTCTTTCTGGTTTTCTGAAGTGATGTTTGATTTGTCTCACAGGGGTGGCAAACGGCACTTGCTTGGAGAACCGCTTCTCGCCTTCGGGACTTGAGTCTGCTTCGGCCATGGTAGATTATCCATGGCTGGGAAGTCGAGTGTTCCGTAGAGTCTGAGTCATTAATAGGAAGGTCCTGCTTTGTGAGATCCTCTTGGCCCGATGAAGAAGTGATTTGGGGATCACATATGGGGAGGTTGTAAAATTCTTGACATTCCCGAATCTTCTTTGCCAATATATCAAGGAAAGTTGTGCATTCTAACAAGTAATGACCAGTTATCTGATGCTACGGGCACCAACGATCTTCAGTCACCTTAGCAAGGCGACGGGGTTGCCTTTCTTACTTCAGGGTGATTATTCCTTCCTGAAGCATTATAATAAAGGAAGAGTAGAGGATACCAGGCATTTTGTCCTCCTCTTGTATGGTTACGGCACGGGAGGCCTCGGCGACCCCAAAGGCCTTCTTTAAGTCTTCAAGCTTTATCTGACCCCTCTGAATCAGGGCCTCAATAATATCCTTCAGCGTGTAGCAATCATCTATGGGATGATTGATACTCCAATGGTAAGCACAATAATCTTCTTGAGTGTCAAGGCCAGATTGCTTAGGGAACTTAGTTTCTGGAAGCTAGATCATATTTTGTTCCTATAATAATCGGAACAGTGCAGGGACCCATTCCTTCTCGAAGGGGTAGACTATGCTTGGTGAAATAATCACCCTGATCAAGGTTGGCTAGTGAAGGTACTCGATTGTACGACTGTTGTTGCTTGCAGGCCTAGGGTGTTACCTTTTTCGTGCTTACCCCTTTAGAGAGGTCTAATGTTTGGGAGGGAGCCTCCTTTGAAACAGTGACCATGATGGCTGCACTAATTACCCCTTTCTGTTGGATGCCCCATGAGTTATTCCAAGAGCTACCATTGCCCTGATTGTTTGTTGATGGTTGCCATGTCCCACCATGGTGGTGTGATAAGCGTTCTATGCGGGCTGATTTAGAGATCAACTCTAACATGGAGGTCAGATTAGAAGCCGCGACATGTAGAGCGAATTCGGGTCGCATGTTTTGCATGCAAGTTTGGACTACTTCCTTCTCAGGCATAAGACTAGGATGGCAGGAAGCCAACTTTCTCCATCTTGATATGAACTGGTCCACAAGATCTTCAGGGTCTTGGGTCAGAGTGAGAATTTCGATGGTTTGAACCTCTCTCTCGACCTCATAGAAGCATTGATAGAACAGTTTCTCCATCTCTTCCCATGTATGCACCGAGTTTAGAGGAAGTCGGGCATACTATTGGAATGTTAGGCCACAAAGGGTCTCAACGAACTGTCGGAGAAGAAGTCTCCCGTCAGCCACTGTTTCCTGACATGCTACCTGGAAGTGGGCGATATGCTGGTTTGGGGAGGTGGTTCCACACTTATAGTTTGTGGGGAACGGGACCTGATCAATATAGGAGGGGTATGGTCTTTGATAGGGCCTCGCACCCTATATTCCCGGTATTTGTCTGTTCTTTAGACTATAGGTGACCATAGCGTCAATATCCGACTGAGAGACTAGTTCAGGGACAGAATTGTCTTGTGAGGTAGACAGAGGGGGCTGCCGTGAAGGTACACCTTTCGAGTGATGGGAATTGATCTCATGGTTAGCCGATTAGAGTGCAGCGTCAATACGATCGATCGTTTCAATCATCGAATGAACCATATCCTCAAACTTGTTCATGTGCTCATCCTGCGTATCATCGGGCTCCCTTACAACCATTACACTGACTGTTTCACTAGGGAGGTCAACGTTAGTGGCAACTGAGGGCTTGCGAACTTGACGGGTCGTACATGGTAGGTCGGTCAGCAGGGGGGACCAGCATGCCCTGACTAAACTCAACTCTTGTACAAGGATTGCTTTTGGACCGGTTCTCGACAGTCTTGGGACCGTGGCTGATGAGTGGCAGATACTTCTTCTACGACAGTAACCACAACACAGGGCTCATGGAGTTCTTCTTCAGGCTTCATCGTCTGAAGGGGGTAAAAGGGATTCAGGTGAAGTGGGTTGTCAAAATTGGCTGTTTTGACTACCTTTATCACCTCCCTTATCAAAATTCACAGACTGCTATCGTGTTTAGCCTTGAGGTTTTGATGGACCTCACTCTTAAATTGCGATCTAGGTCGCTGCTGGTCGACTCTTCTTTCATAGGAGAGAACTGTTTCCATTAGGTGCAGCATTGAATGAGGGCCAGGAACTGGAGTCTTCTTGGGCCGAGGAGGATAAAGGACTCGATCTTACATCATATCCATGCCCCAAACTCTCTTATGAGCTCTAGAGACACGACCAAAGTGATGGGGCTGGTTCAGGATGGTACTCTTGGGAAAAATCTTCAAGTACCAAGGTTGAAGGTGCTTGCTCAATGAAGAAGGAGTAGATAGGAGCAAGGTTGACTCATGAGGAGGACTAAGTCGAGGACGAGGGGAAGACTTAGATGACGACGTGTGTGCGCCCCTTGAAGAAGGATTACGGTGGACCTGGGGGTCCACCCAGGCTCGTGCAAGTGATCTGGCCTTAGGAGGCCGAGAACTACGAGCAGGTGTCTGTAAGAGAACAAGTGTAGGCCTGCCCCTTACAGGGTGCGCTTGTGTGCACATAGTAGGAGGACGAGGAGATCGTCTCTTGTGTACTCAGGTTAGCATGATAACAGTGTTTCCCTGAGCAGTGAGACGCATATGAATAGCATGTGCAGGACCTGGCCTTAGAAGGTTCAATCTTGGACACGGTGTCGAGGTAATAGAAGGGTTGCCCCTAGGTGTGGCTTGAGTGGGTGACCCACGAGCCTTGTGGCGTGTGTGAGGGGTGGAGACTGTGGGGTTGCTGCCTCGAAGTGTTGAGCCTCTAAGGATAGAGACTAATGGTGCAGAAATGTGAGGGGTAGCCTTATGGTGCCCCATAGAAGCAACGGCATATTGCTTGCCTTTTGTAGAAAGGGGCTGGATAGCCTTCCGGCGTACCTCAGGAACACGACCTGCAAGTGACTTGCCAGTGGCTGGGTGCATGTTGTGTGCGAGAACATAAGTGCTTCCAATGCAGGGCGCCTTGATGGAATTTCCGCCAGAGAGAAAAGATGGGGAGTGAGGGACCTTTAAGTCCCTCCTCACACTAGTCCAGGTTAAGACTTGGGAGCTAGAGAAGGGGTCGTTGCCCAGGAGGATGGTCGAGAACAAAGGAAGTTGATCCCTAGGGACACTCTCGAATACGGGGATAAGAAAATCCCTGATCCAGATAAATGGGTTATAGAACCCAGCAGCCATAAGTGAAATGTGAAAAGATAACAAAACCGGATAAGAAGAAACTATCCAAAAAAGAGCAATCTGACTAAAGGGGTAGTAAGTCCCCAGTGGAGTTGCCAAGGTGGTTAGGTGCCTCGATCTTGCCCTCCATATCTGGATGATCAGGCGGCATGCATCTCGGGTTTCGAGGGAAGACTCGGGACATTTTTGAGATCGCTCTCTTAGGAACCTCGTTTGAGAACAAGGGCTAGTGTTACCAACCGGTGTGAGAGGAATTTTAAGGTGCGTTCGGGACTTACTCTGGCTGGCTCGCATGGCTGCCCTCTTAGATCACGAAGAAAGCCCCCCAGTAATAAAACTGGTACGGAATCTCTTCCCTTGGTTAGTGTTCTTCTTGTTTTCTACAATCACACACATATATGACAAAGGTTATAATACAGGTGGGTCAAACCTTACCCTTTTCCTCTTTGATGAACGTACACAAGCATGCAGATTTAAAAAGAAGAAGAGAAGAAAGACTGAGGAGAGAAGAGTTCGACTGAGCTAGAGGATCAAGCTGGCGAGTAATTGGCCTGACATGGTATCAAAACAGGCTCGATATTAAGATCGGCTCACGAGATCACTACTAGACGTCATTACTAATACCGATTAACTAACCTTGATGGTTAGTATGTTGTGGCAATAAAGAGGACCAAGTAATCCTAACACAACAACATTACGGCTAGACGACAGGATTATCATGAGAGGCTAACCTTAATCCCTCTTAGTCGAATGAAAGAGTAGCAGAGTGATGGTTATGAAGTAAACGAAGAAGGGAACAGACAGAAAGAGGGCGAAGAAAAGAAGAGACGAGGCCAGAAGATAAAAGAGAGAGAGGGATGGGAGATGCAATCGACACTAGGCATTGCCGACTATGCTAGAAGAAGAGGGAGAGAATGCAGTTGTCGCTAGGCTTCGCTGATTATGTCAGAAGATGAGAAAGAGAGGACACTGTCGGCACTAGGCTTCCCCGACTGTGTGTCAAATGATGAGAGAGAGGAAGCAGTTGGTGCTAATCTTCGTCGACTTTGTCAGATGAGAAGAGAGGAAGAGAACCAACCGACGCTAAGCTTTGCAGGTTGCGATGAGAGAGAAGCAAGGGAGATAGATCGAGCCGACACTAGGGTTCACCAACTGCAACAGAGGAGAGAGAGATATCCAACGGGCACTAAAATTCATCGATAGTGACAGAAGAGAGGGGAGAGAAATCCAACCAACGCTAAGATTTGTCGATTACATTAAAAGAGGAGAGATAACCCCTCTCAATGTTAGGAATGAAAAAAGAAGAGAGAAAATCCCACTCAATGCTGGGAATAAAAGAGATGAGAGAGAAAACCTCACCTAGAACTGGGAATGGAAGAGAGGAGAGAGAACCCCACTCGACATTGGGAAAGAAAGAGAATGAGAAAGAGAAGAGAACCAACCAGTGCTAGGCTTGCGCCAGTTGTGATGGGAGAGGAAGATATAAAGATGAGGATAAGAGAGGGAGAGAGAGATGAGAAGAAGAGAGAGAAAGAGATAGAGATGAGAATAAGAGAGAGAAAGAGGGGAGGAGAGAGAAATAGGGGAGGAGAAAGAAGGGGGGAGAAGAGAGAAAGAGGGGAGGAGAAAGAAAGGGGGGAGAGAGAACGGGGGAGGAGAGAGAAAAAGGGGAGGAGAGAAAGTTACCTGCTTGAAGTGTACCAGCCATTTTCGTCCCTCTCCTCTCTCTCTCTCTCTCCAAGATGTACTCACAGGATCCAGCAAGAGTGGAAATCTCTATTGAATGATCGAAGAATGAACCGAAGGTCCTTTACAATTTAGCTTTGCATGTTTATATCGAATTGGGCCCAAACTCGGGTGAACGCCCAAAAACTACCTAAAATTGAAGTTAATTACAATTTAATTGAATTTAAAGAAATTCTAAAAATAGGTGCAAAAGGATTGTTTTGCCCTTGCCTAACAATGAATGGAACTCCATAACAGTCCCTATTCTTGCTCGAGAACTTGTGTGATCTTCCATGGCTGAACCGAGGTCATTTTGATGCTTGTTTTATTAAAAGATTATTGTTTTATTCTAGGGCTTGGCATGGTGATCATTTTGATACCAACTTCGAGCTGTCAATCATGTTTTTTAGCCATGATCATGAGACTTGAATTTTGGATGAATCTTAAAAATTCGGATCGATTGTGTGCTTGTTCCTTGAAGTTTCCTCATGATTTCTTCACTAAATCACACTGAGCATGCTGTCACGATCACGTTACAACAAACGTAGCTTGATTTTGTGTCCGGATGAAGATTTTGTCATCTTGAGTTTTTTACCAAAATCTTGGAATCCGGTGGCCAAAATTTACAGCAGCTTTGATGCCTTCATGTGTGAAATACCAAATATAACCTCGGACTCATGCGCATAATGCAATTAGTTTCGTGCTGATCGAGTCTGTGAGCGTTGCGATCTTGCTGCTCGAACGAGGCATGCTGCGGCTTTTGCATTTAGTTTTTCTCTTTGCTTGGGCATTGTCATGAGGCATTCCACATATCGAATTGCTCGTCTTGATGAGAAGAATATGCTCACCAAATTTGGGAGCGATCCAACTTAGAAAGAATGAGTTATAGGCCCCGAAAGTGACTGCTCGTGACTGTAAAAACAACCACTTTTAATGGTGTTTTGATAGAGTGAGGCCATATGGGAATAGTGTGCGGCTTACCACTTTACGGTATTTTACCTATAACTTTGTCTTGGAGTGCCCGATTAAGCCGAAACTTGACTCATAGGGCTTTTCAACTGCTCTGGATCTAATGGCAGTGGTCCCAAAGCTGTTTGAGATACCAAAAGAATGCCTCTAGTTACAAGGTCCATTTTAGAGTGCAAGAGACTTAAATTGTTTCTTTGTGTTCACTGCCTTAAACATGTCTGATCGCGAAAAAACATGGCAGGTGGTCTTTTGAAGTGCTGATGAAGATCTTGACTAGCTCTGAGGCCATTTTGAGACTGTTGGGGATTTCCACTGTTTTGTAGGCTTTATTAACCTGCTTCCTACTTATTCCTAATCTGGGATCAAGGTGCTGAAAAATACGTTCAAACAGCTTGCCCCACCGAATGATGTGCTTCAAGAGAAGCGAGAAGAACAATGATTCCAAAATTTTCCTTCGGCTTTTACTTTTTTTCTTCCTAGCCTTAGGATCACGTGAACGCCGAAGAGATTCACATAATGGTGTAACTAGGCTGCTCAGACGTAGGAATGCATTGTACGTGGGTCCATCGGTGGAGATTTTAGGGGGAGAAGAGACTTTTTTTTTTTTTTAGGGATCTTGTCGAAGTCCTCACCCTCGTGCGGACTGTTTGTGATTCTGAATCTGAGGATTTTGTGTGGACCTCGTCAGTCCGAATCAGGCCCTTCTAGCAATTGAGTGCCATGTTGAAGGGCATTGTTCCCATTTAGTCTGGGTTTGTTTGTTTGCTTTGGTAGACACTATTTGCTGCTACACCAGGTTTGCTTTTGACATTCAGAGTACCACTTTGGGTCTCATCGACCAAATCCATTCGGGGGCAGGTTCTATTAGCCGATCCCGAATATCTAGTCGTGCTAGCTAGGCGAGCTAGCGTATCTAGCATGTTCTCCCCTTTCTTTGTTAGTTTCTTGCCTTTGTAGTGTTTGTTTCTAGAGTGTATTTGTGACCTCGTAGGAATAATGTTCTTCCTCATGAGACTTGTCTTGCCTTCTTGACGAGTCTTCTATCTTTCAAGTCCTTTTGCAAGTGGACTCAGACTGTCGAAATATTTTCCGTGAAACTCATACTTTTGGTTTCTTAATTTTATGCCACCAGGGATTTTCTTCTTTTGAGTGTGGGCTAAAGCTTCCTGTTGAGGCGAGTGCTGCATCAACCTGTTTTATTGGTCCAAGCGTCCTTTGGGGATTTTTGCTTGAATTTGGGAAGAGTGCCGTAGAGACGATTTTCACCAACTTCTTTTTATTTTGGAGCTCATTTACCCATGAGCTTACGACCATGTCCACCCTTTTTGTCCATTTTTACTCACGATGCCCTTTTGAGTTTTCATCGCACCCAGTTTTTTTATTCATGGAACTCTTTTACTCATGGTTTCGTGACCATGCCCATCCGTCATTTTTTCTCATAGCGTTCCCTTGTGAAGGTATACACCATGCCCATTAATCTTTTTTTTTTTGTGTGAGGGCGTGTTTAAGGTTATGCCTCCGGTACCAGAGCAAAACAGTTTAACGTCATGCGACGGAGACATGCACTATGGTTTAAGGTCATACAGCTGGATCGTGGTGGTGATGAATGACAGTCTGTGGAGGCCATGGAGTGAGTATGGTGGTGATTTGTCTCACTTGGGGAAATGGCATTAGGCTACCTACAAAAGATGGATGATGTATGGACAATGGCAACCCCCTAACATACAACGAATATGGATGGCAGGATGCTTCGCCATTTTGTGATCGTGGGTGAGAATCACTGGGGAATGAGGTATGATGATGAGGTGAATGGACTCACAGGGAAGGTTTTGAAGGTGGCACGTGCACACTAACAAATAGGTTAGGGAAGGCGTGAGTGAAAGTGCACGTAAAGGCATGTGCGCATATGTGGGGGTAAGTTTATGGTCATACCTCCTGGAACTGTGCAAAGTAGTTTATCATCATGCCAGTAGGACGTGCACTATGATTTAAAGTCATAGAGCTGGACCGTGGTTATGTAGTTTAAAGTCATACAACTAGGACCGTGCAGTTTAAGGTCGTGCAACTAGACCTCGACTACAATTTAAGGTCATATAGTTCGGACCATGGTGTTGAGCCTTTTATCATCTTGCGGCTAGGGCATGCACTATGGTTTAAGGTCATACAGTTGAACCGTAGTTATGCAATTTGAAGTCATACAACTAGGACCGTGCAGTTTAAGGTCGTGCAACACGGATCGAGGCTGAGCAGTTTAGGGTCTTGCAGCATGGACCTCCACTATAATTTAGGGTCATATAGCTTGGACCATGCAGTTTTAGGGTCGTGCAACTAGACTTGGGCTGTCCAGTTTAGGGTCATGCAGCACGGACCTTCACTATAGTTTATGGTCATATAGTTTGGACCATACAATTTTAGGGTCGTGTAACTAGACTGAGGATGTGCAGTTTAGGGTCATGCAGCATAGACAAATGGGTCGCCATGTAGGTGGAACTCCATGAGGGATAGGCCTGTGGATGGTAATTCGACTCCCTAAGGATAAAAATGATTAAGGTCATACACAAGCTCAGAGCTCAGATGGAAATGATGGCTTGATGAAGGATGACCAATAGAGGCAAACTTCACTAAGGTTTAAAGGGGGTAAGCGTACTCTCTGGGGTGAAAGATGAGACTCTATGGAAAATTGGCTTATGACAGGTAACCCGATTCCTTGGGAATAAGGTGGCTTGGTGTGAAGCTGACCCATTGGGGATTGGAGAGGTAAGAATGACCCTAACTCTATTGGGGATAATGGGCTGCAGTATGGGTGTGACTCCCACTGGGGGATGAGGGACAGCTCGTGACTCCAATGTGGAGGTAATGGTTTGGGTGTAACGACCTTGGTGCTAGACATACATGGCTTCAGCCTGGAGTTGGAGACAATGGGCTGTTTGTAATACAACTGGCGCCAGGTGTAGCGATTGTGGCGTCCTACGAATGTCCAACAGGCACTGGGTAGTTAAAAACTCAGCTGGCATGAGCTGTCATGTTGTTGGAACACGACCGGTGCTAAGGTGGTTCGAAACTCACTCGGCACAATGATTGTTTGAAACTCACCCTCGTTGGATAATCGGTGCTAGGGTTGATCGGAATTCACCCACTGCTGGGCATGGATCAATGAGAGTTACCTCGGGCCTCAAGTCAAACCCTGACCTGGCTCATCGTCGCCTGGCTTCCCTTGGACGCGACTTGAATTCTTAGTTTGTTAGGGGCATTTGAGGGCAGTGTTATCTATTAAGGCGATAAAATCTTGTTTACCCTCGTTTTTCACCAAGGGTAAAAACTTAAGCAAACGTTGTTTGTAACAGTGAAGCGAGGGTGCTTGGTTGAAGTTTCGGCGAGCGGTGAGACTTCAACAAACGTTTTCTAGGGAAGGTTCTTTCACAGACAACAGGATTTTGACCGCTTGGCAGGGAAGACCTTCGACGAGCAGACTTTGCTAAGAATTTGGCGAGGTTACAGGGAAAGCAGTAGGGAAAGGAGAGTTCTTCGAGAAGTTTTTCGGGAAACATAAGTGGTTCCAGTTGGAATTGTTTTCTGGTAGAAGAGGCGGGAAACACAGCAGTGAGCATTTCCGCACGTCTTGGGAGTTTTTTGGGAATTTTAAAGGGGTTTCCCAGAGGTTGTGGTAACTTTCCAATATTGTTCGTGGTGTTGCAGAGGTTTTTGAGAACTTGGGGGAAGTTTGCAAAAGTTTTTCGGTGAGGTTCTGGTGACATCCAGGCCAAAAATGTAGGTGGGAAAGTTTTTCAGTGGGTTTCCGGCCATATAGGAGAAGTTCTGGTGGGAGACGAACGGTGACAGGAGGTGGGCCGTACGACTGAAGGAGGTGAACCGTCATGGGAGGTGTAGGGTTACGAGAGGTGAACCGTTGCCCTTGAAAATCGTGTGAACATTAAGGGGGTATGGAAACTTAGGTTTGAAAAACGAGGAGTCTTGAGAAGGGAACAGGCACGACAAGGCCAGTTCTAACAAAAGTGCAACTTGCATTGACATAACCGACGCTGATGATTTGGAGTGCCGACACACCCAGCGCTGACCCTCAAGCAAAGTAGCCGGTGCTAGGGGTAAGTACACAACTGACGCTGGCCTTTAGAGGACCCAACCGACACTAGTTTCAATCGGCGTTCATCAACACATGTGGCTTATCATGATGCAGAGAGTGACGTTCACATGTGGCAGTAAGTCATGTGCAGGATTTGCAGCGCTCGGTGATGAGCTATGTACGGCGATATTCATGGACCGGCAAAAAATGGTGAATGATGACAAGGCGTGGCTTATGGTACCTGTTGGAAGCCAAATCCTCCAGGACAATAGCAAGGTCCACATTGTTCTGTGGAAGGGCATCCATTGTGAACAGAATATGCTTTCGGTCATAGGCCAGTTCCTCGCCCGGGTAGCCCATCTTGTATGTTTGATATACACGTCGAATGAATCCTATGACTTATGTTTGATTTTCACATCGGATGAGGTATCTGGTTTGTATGTTTGACATACACATCGGATGGACTGAGGCTAACTTCTTGAAGTGGCTCTGCTTTATCTTTTGGCCTGTAACCATCCTCCCATCCTCTTACTCGTCTGATGAACTAAAGCTAACTCTTCAAGTGGTTTTGCTTCTTCTTCATGAGGAGGACCTCTCTTTCATGGGTTTGCTTCTTCTTCATGAGAAGGGCTTTCCTTTTGTGGACTTGCTTCTTCTTCATGAGAGGGGCCTTCCTTTTGTGGGTTTGCTTCCTCCTCATGGGACAGGCATTTGTTTCGGCCTATAACCATCCTCTTATCCTTCGATGCAAAAGTGAAAGTACAAGTTTTGGTCTGTAACTGTCTTCTTATCCTCAAATGCAAGAGACTTGTAACCTCCCTAATAATGGGCTTCATTGTAAATTGTTACTCATTTTTACTGCAATAAAAAGGAGTTAGACTTTTTTTGGACTATCTTGCTTATTTTTGCGTTGAGTCCCTTTCTTTTGAATACCTATCACGGATAGTACTTCTTTAGGTATCGTCCATTAATAGGGGGCATTCGATCCTCTCCATCAGAATATGCCAGTATGTAGGCTCCATTGGGGGAGACCTTTTTTATTATAAAGGAACCTTCCCACTTAGGCTCAAACTTCCCTTTACGCTGGCCATGCATAACAATTGGCCTTTTAACAGCTA
Source organism: Amborella trichopoda (assembly GCF_054954075.1). Classification (NCBI taxonomy): domain Eukaryota; kingdom Viridiplantae; phylum Streptophyta; class Magnoliopsida; order Amborellales; family Amborellaceae; genus Amborella; species Amborella trichopoda. The sequence goes on along the minus strand of NC_142348.1, from coordinate 25,941,157 downwards.
AGACTAGATCGCCACAGGTGAATGAATGAATTTTGACAGACTTATCAAAAGCCACCTTTATTCTCCCTTGGTTAAGTTCGAGGTTCTGGTGAGCCGCTAACCTCTTTTCATTGAGTGCATCCAATTCTTGATACCGAAGCTTGACTCTCTCATCTTCGGTTATTCCTTGGTGAATAGCGACTCACAGTGAAGGGATTCGTATTTCGAGAGGTAAAACTGCTTCATCCTTATAGACCAGAGAATAAGAAGTGGAATCAGAAAAATTCCGCATAGTGGTATGATAAGAAGATAATGCTTTGAAGGCCTGACTTTCTTAGAACCTTACACAGATTTTTATTGAAGGCCTCAGCTAACCCATTCCCCCCAGGATGGTACATAGTCGAGTACCTCCATTTGAAACCGAACTGGTTAACTAAGCGATCAATGTGATGACTCATAAATTGAGGGTTGTTGTCAGATATAATCTGGTCGGGCACTCCGAAGCGATATATGATATGATGTCGAACAAAGTAGGCCACCGCTGTCATAGGAACCTGCTTCAGGGGGACCGCTTCAGCCCATTTAGAGAAATAATATGTTGCAACTAGGATAAAAACATGGCCCATTGCAGAAGGAGGGTCAATAAGCCCTACGATGTCCATACCCCATTGTGAGAAGGGCCATGATGCAACCGTTGGGTTGTAAGGACTCTGGAGGCTGGTGAACCAGGCTGGAGTGTATTTGGCATACTTGGCACTTCTTAGCGTAGCATAAGGAATCGGAGATCATGGAAGGTCAATAATATCCCAACTTGCGTATTCGTTCATAGAGCTTAAGACCGAACTGGTGTAGTCCACAAATACCTGAGTGGGCTTCTTCTAACACTTTATTTGCTTCTTGGATGTCAACACATCGAAGAAGAATGTCGTCAAACAACTGTCTGAAGAGAGAATCTCTTCGAGGAGAGTATAGTTGCTGGACATTCGACGTATGTTGTTGCATTCGGCACGATCTTCCGAAAGCCTGCCATGTTTTAGAAAACTGGTGATGGACTCTCTCCAATCTTCTACCTACTCAAATTCTGTGCATATTGGGTCAAAGAATTCTGGTTCTTGATTTTGACCCTTAGCTCCTTGACTCTGTACTATTTTCTTGTTCAGTCTTGATTACTTCTTTGGCTAACAAAAGTGCTCCAAATGGATAAGGGGGGCAATCGGGGAAGATATTTCTCTCGTCATCTGCATCAACCTCAGTCCTTAGTTCGATGTGTCTCCATTCTGCCAACCAAACAAGCGTGGGTCCTGATGAAGACAACATAATTGTAGCATCGAGTTTCGCAAGTGCATCAGCCTGCGAATTTAGGCTCCTGGGGATGTGACTCGGGGATACGTCTTTGAACTGTGCCATATACGATTTTGCAGTGTCCTGATAAAGCTTAAGAGTGTCTTTTCTCACATCATAGATCCCTTTGAGTTGTCGGATAACCAACTCAGAGTCGCCATAGATCTTAAGCTGCTCCAAGTCAATATCGAAGGCTATCTCCAGCCCGATTATATGGGCCTAATACTCTACTTCATTATGAGAACCGACATGAGTGAGAGAGAAAGAAAGTGGCAATACTCCTCCTCTCAGAGTCAGGAATACTACTCCGACACCTCCTCGATCTGATTGGAAAGCTTCATCAAAGTACAATTCCCACACATGAACAAGGTTAGCACATAATACTTCTTCATCAAGGAGGTTGCTTGATAGAGGAGATTCTGCCCATACGGGATGTGCCGCGAGAAAGTCAGCCAAGGCGTGGCCCTTGTTGGCCTTCTATGGGACATACGTGATATAGAACTCCATCGGCAATAATGCTCACTTAGCGAGGCTCTCGACAAGCATGGGCGTGTCATGAGAAAATTTACAGGATCATCTTTTGATATAAGTTTCACTTCATGACCAAGTAAGTAGAGTTTTTGTACTGTGAAGATTAGAGCTAGATACATCTTTATTATCAGGAGATAATTCTTCTCGGCCCCTTGCATCCTGCGGCTGAGGTAATATAACGCAGTCTCTTTTCCCTCTTCATTGTTTTGCGCCAACGATGCTCTGAGTGACTCGTTTAAAGTAGTCACGTATAGAATGAGGGGTTTTCCAAATACTGGTGTAGAGAGTACTAGAGGGTTGAGTAAATAATGCTTGATGTCATTAAGGTCTGCCTGACATGCTTCATCCCAAATGAATGGTGTATCTTTCTTTAGCAGATGTGCAAAAGGGTTTACATCGACCTGAGAGGTTCGAGATGTACACCAGTTTCCCCTGGAGGGAGAGCAGTTCTTGAAGTGTAGTTGATGAAGGCATTCCTTGGATTGCCTTGATCATAACTGGCTCAACTTCAAGTGCTCGATCCTTGACGATGAACCCTAAGATTTTTCTGGAGCGCACGTCGAAAGCACATTTTAGCAGGTTCATTTTAAGTTGATGAAGATGCAACCGCTCGAATACCTTTTCAAGGTCTCTCATGTGAATATCCGTCTCTTCATATTTTACCACCAAATCATCTACATAGCATTCCACTTATTTGTGCATCATGTCTTTGAAAATGGCCGTCATTGCTCCCTAGTATGTGGCGCCAGCATTCTTTAATCCAAAAGGCATCATTGTATAACAGAAGACCCCTTTTGGAGTTAAGAATGTCGTGGCCTCTTTATCTTCGAGTGCCATCCTTATCTGATTATACCCAGAGTATCTGTCCATGAAGGAAAAGATTTGACAATGAGCTGTAAAGTCGATGAGCATCTCGATGAATGGAGACGGGAAGTCATCCTTAGGACAGGAGGTATTCAAATAGTGAAAGGCAATACACACCCTGATTTGGTCACTCTTCTTCTTGACCGGAACAACATTTGATAGCCATTTCTGGTACTTGACTTTATGGATGAAACCTGCTTGTCAAAGTTTGACTTCATGGATGAAACCTGCTTGTCTAAGTTTGGTTATCTCGACTTCTATTTGCATTTCGAGGTCGACCTTGAACCTTCGTGATTTCTGTTTGATAAGTTTAACAGTCGGACCAATGCCGAGATGGTGAACAACTACTTGAGGGTCTAAGTCGTGCATCTCATGATAATGCTTAGCAAAGACGTCATGGTTTACTTTCAAGAAGGAAGTGAACTCCTCTTTCACTTTTGGAGACATACTCGCTGAAATGAATGTAGGTATGGGGTCTGCTTCATCTCCAAGATTTATTTCTTCTAGTTCATCAGCTGTGGCCTGACCACCTTCTTTCGATTCTTCTGGAGCCTCTTGCAAATCTTCATCGTTGCTTTCAGAGATCTTTTGATCGACCTCTAGTGCAAAGACCCATGATCCTAACATCTCTACCTCTGATAGGGGCCCAGAGTGGATTATAATTTCTACACCTTCCTCCGCTTGAGGAATGGAAGGGTTTTCTGTAAATAGGGATTGTTTCTCGAACTGCAGGGGTTTGACTTGGAGATTACAAGGAATTTGGGATTCACTGATTGTAGTGCAAGAAGTGTACTAATGCGAATCACACGGTCTTTGAGCAACTATCTGCAGTGTTTGGTCCACACTGGCTGGTGCTTCACTGACTTGTATCATGTGGCAAGTTTCCTGAGAATAGAAACTTTGCCCCCTTAGACCGTTGGGGAGTGCCTATAACGTCATCACCCTCATCGAACGTTTGTTGAGTGGGAGACGGCACATGAACGTCTTCTTGACAGGACGAAGAAGGAAGGAGGATCATGCCCAGTAAAGTTGGATGGTTACGGCATGGGAGGCCTCAGCTACCCCGAAGGCCTTCTTTAAGTCTTCAAGCATTGTCTGACCCTTCTGAATCACGGCCTCAATAATATCCTTCAGTGTTTAGCAGACATCTGTGGGATGATTGACCCTCCGATGGTAAGCACAATAATTTTCTTGAGTGTCAAGGTCAGATTGCTCAGGGAACTTGGCTTCTGGAAGCTAGATCATATTTTGTTCTAATAATAACCAGAACAGCGCAGGGACCCATTCCTTCTCGAAGGTTTAGACCTTGTTCCTATGCTTGGCGAAATAATCACCCCGATCTAGGTTGGTTGGTGGAGGTACCCAATTGTATGACTGTTGTTGCTTGCCAGGCACAGGTGTTACCTTTGTCGTGATTACCCCTTTGGAGAGGTCTAACGTTTGGGAGGGAACCTTCTTTGAATCAGTGACCATGACGGCTGCACTAATTACCCCTTTCTATTGGATGCCCCATGTGTTATTCCATGAGCTACCATTGCCCCGGTTGTTTGCTGAACTTGTAGATGGTTGTTGTTTGCTGAACTTGTAGATGGTTGTCATGTTCCACCATGGTGGTGTGATTAACTTTCTATGCGAACTGATTTGTAGATCAACTCTTACATGGAGGTCAGATTAGACGCCTCAACATGTAGAGCGATTTCGGGACGCATGTTTCGCATGCAAGTTTTGACTGCTTCCTTGTCAGGCATAAGACTAGGATGGTGGGAAGCTAAGTTTCTCCATCTTGAAATGAACTGGTCCATGGGCTCTTCAGGGTCTTGGGTCAAAGTGAGAAGTTCGATTGTTTGAACCTCTCTCTCGACCTCATAGAAGTGTTGATGGAACAAATTCCCCATCTCCTTCCATGTAGCACTGAGTTTGGAGGAAGCCGAGACTACTATTGGAATGCTGGGCCATCAAGGGTCTCAACGAACTGTCGGAGAAGAATTCTCCCATCAGCCGCTATTTCCTGACATGCTGCTTGGAAGTGGGCGATATGCTGGTTTGGGGAGGTGGTTCCACTGAATAAAAGAAACTTCCCTTTCTTATAGCCTAAGGGGAACGAGACCAGATCAATATAGGAGGGGTATGGTCTTTGATAAGGCCTCGCACCCTGTATTCCCAGAATTTGTTTGTTCTTTGGGCTATGGGTGACCATAGCATCAATATCCGACTGAGAGACTGGTTGAGGGAAAGAATTGTCTTATGAGGTAGACAAAGGGGGCTGCCGTGGAGGTACACCATCAGAGTGATGGGAATTGACCTCATGGTTAGTCGACTCGCGTGCAGCATCTATACGATCGATCTTTTCAATCATCGCGTGCACCATATCCTCATACTTGTTAATGCGCTCTTCCTGCATATCACCGGGCTCGCTTACGACTAGTACACTGACCATTCCACTAAGGAGGTCAACGTTAGTGGCAACTGAGGGCTTGCGAGCTTAACAGGTCGTACGTGGTAGGTCGGTCAGCATGCCCTTATTAAACTCGACTCTTGTACACAGATCGCGTTTGGACCGATTGTCGATGGTCTTGGGACCATGGCTGCTGAATGGCAGATTCTTTGTCTACGACAGTAAGCACAACACATCGCTCATGGAGCTCTTCTTCAGGCTTCATTGTCTGAAGGGGGTAGAAGCGATTCAGGTGAAGAGGGTTGTCAGAATTGGCTGTTTTGGCTGCCTTGGTCACCTCCCTAGTCAAAATTCGCAGACAGCTATCGCATTTAGCCTTGAGGTATTAATTGACCTCACCCCAAAACTGCGATCTAGGTCATAGCTGGTCAGCTCTTCTTGCACAGGAGAGAGCTGTGCCCATCAGGTGCAGCAATGGATGCGGTCCAAGAACTGGAGTCCTCTTGGGCAGAGGAGGATGAAGGACTCGATCTTCCATCAGGTCCATACCCCAAGCTCTCTTATGGGCTCTAGAGACACGACCAAAATGACAGGGCTGGTTCAGGATGACACTCTTGGGAAAAATCTTCAAGTACCAAGGCTGAAGGTGCTTGCTCGATGAAGAAGGAGCAAGCAGGAGCAAGGTTGACTCATGACGAGGACTAAGTTGAGGACGAGGGGATGCTTAAGATGGCAACGCGTGTGCGCCCCTTGTAGAACTATTACGGGGGACCCGAGGTTCCACCCGGGCTCTTGCAAGTGATCTGGCCTTAGGAGGCCGAGAACTACGAGCAGGTGTTTGTAAGAGAGCAGGTGTAGACCTGCCCCTTATAGGGTTTGCTTGTGTGTGCATAGTAGGAGGACGAGGAGGTCGTCTCCTATGTACTCGGGTTGGCATGATAACAGCGTCTCCCCTAGCAGTGAGATGCATATAAATAGCATGTGCAGGACCTAGGCTTGGAATGTTCTATCTTGGACACGGTGTCTAGGTAACAGAAGCGTTGCCCCGAGGTGTAGCTCGAGTGGGTGTCCCACGAGCCTTATGGCGTGTGTGAGAGGTGGAAACCGTAGGGTTTCTACCTCGAAGTGTTGAGCCTCTAGGGATAGAGACCAATGCCTTATGGCGACCCATAGAAGGAACGACAAATTGCTTGCCTTTTGCAGAAAGGGATTGGGCAGCCTTCCGGCGTTCCTCAGTAACACGACCGACAAGTGACTTGCCAATGGCTGGGTGCATGCTGTGTGGCGCAACACAAGTGTTGCCAATGCAGGGCGCCTTGGTGGAATTTCCACCAGAGCGAGAAGATGGGGAGTGAGGGACCTTTAAGTCCCTCCTCACACCGGTCTAGGTTAAGACTTGGGAGCTAGAAAAGGGATCGTTGCTCAAGAGGATGGTCGGGAACGAAGTCAAAGTAACTTGTTCCCTAGGGACACTTTCAAATACGGGTATAAGAAAATCCTTGATCCGAATAAATGGGTTATAAAATCCAACAGCCGTAAGTGAAATGTGAAAAGATAACAACAGCGAATAAGAAGAAACTATCCAAATAAGAACGATCCAACCAAAGGGGTAGTAAGTCCCTAGTGGAGTCACCAAGCTGGTTAGGTGCCTCGATCTCACCCTCTTTATCTGCATGATAGGGTGGCACACGTCTCGGGTTTCGAGGGATGACTAGGGGTGTTTTTTAAATCGCTCTCTCGAGAACTTCATTCGAGAATGGGGGCAGGTGTTACCAACTGGTACAGAATCACCTCCCTTTGCTCATGTTCTTCTTGTTTTCTGCAATCACACACATATATGACAAACGTTATAAGACAGGTGGGTCAGACGTCACCCTTCTCTTCTTTGAAGAATGTACACAAGCATGCGCATTCAAAAAGAAGAAGAGAAGAAAGACGGAGGAGACAAGAGTTCAATTGAGCGAGAGGATCAAGCTGGCGAGTAAGTGGCTTGACGTGGTAGCAAAATGGGCTCGGTATTAAGATCGACTCAAAGGATCACTACTAGACGTCATTACGAATACTGACTTGCTAAACACAATGGTCAGTCTGTCATGGCAATAAAGCGGGCCTAGTAATTCTGGCACAATAACATTACTGTTAGATGACAAGACTACCATGAGAGGCTAACCTCAGTCCCTCTTAGTCAAACGAAAGCGTAGCAGAGTGATGGTTATGAAGTAAAAGAAGAAGGGAACAGACAGAAGGAGGGAGAAGAAAATAAGAGAAGAGGTGAGAACATAGAAGAGAGATAGGGAAGGGAGTACAGTCGGCGTTAGGTATTGTCGACTGTGTTAGAAGAAGAGGGAGAGAATGAAGTTGGTGCTAGGCTTCATCGATTGTGTTCGAAGAAGAGGGAGAGAATGAAGTTGGTGCTAGGCTTCATCGATTGTGTTAGAAGAAGAGAGAGAGAGGACGTAGTCGGTGCTAGGCTTCACTGACTGTGTGTTAGATGATGAGAGAGAGGAAGCAATCGACGCTAGGCTTCGCCGACTGTGTAAGATGAGCAAAGAGGAAGAGAACCGACCGACGCTAGGCTTCACTGGTCGTGATGGGAGAGAAGCAAGGAAGATAGATCGAGTCGGTGCTAAGGTTCACTAACTACAACAGAGCAGTGAGAGAAATCCAACTGGCGCTAGGCTTTACCGACCGTGACAAAAGAGAGGAGAGAAAAAATCCAACAGATGTTAGGCTTCGTTGATTATATTAGAAGAGGAGAGATAACCCCACCCGGTGCTAGGATTGAAAGAAGAGAGAAAACCCCACCCGATGCTGAAAATGAAAAAGAGGAGAGAGAAAACCCCACTCGATGCTGAAAATAAAAGAGAGGAGAGAGAAAACCTCACCTGACGTTGGGAATAAAAGAGAATAGAGAGAAGAGAACCAACTGACGCTAGGCTTGCATCAATTGTGATGGGAGAGGAAGAGATAAAGATGAGGAGAAGAGAGAGAGATAGAGATGAGAAGAAGAGAGAGAAAGAGATAGCGATGAGAAGAAGAGAGAGAAAGAGGGAGAGAGAGAGAGAAAGAGGGGAGGAGAGAAATAGGGGAGGAGAGAAATAGGGGAGTAGAGAGAAAGGGGGAGGAGAGAGAAATAAGGGAAGAGAGAGAAAGAGGGGAGGAGAAAGAAAGGGAGAAGAGAGAGAAAGGGGGACGAGAGAGAAAAAGGGCAGGAGAGAGACAGTTACGTTCCCAAAGAGTACCAACCCTTTTCTTCTCTCTCCTCTCTCTCTCTCCAAGACGTTCTCATAGGTTCAAGCAAGAATGGAAATTCCTATTGAACGATCAAAGAATGAACCAAGGGTCCTTTACAACTTAGCTTTGCATGTTTATATAGAATTGGACCCAAACATGGGTGAACGCCCAAAAACAACCTAAAATTGAAGGTAATTACAATTTAATTGAATTTAAAGAAATTCTAAAAGTGAATGCAAAAGGACTGTTTTGCCCTTGCCTAACAATGTGTGGATTTTCAGAACAGTCCATGCTGCTGCTCGAGAACTTGCGTGATCTTTCATGGCTGACCCGATGTCGTTTTGATACCCGTTTGATCAAAATATTATTTTTTTCTTGTAGGGCGTGGCATGGCAATCATTTTGATACTAACTTCGAGTTATGATTCATGTTTTTGAGCCATGATCATGAGACTTGAATTTTGGATGAATCTTGAAAATTTCAGATAGATTATGTACTCGTTCCTTGATGCTTCTTCACGATTTCTTCGCTGAATCACACTGAGCATGCTGTCACGATCATGTTACAACAAACATAGCTTGATTTCATGTCCGAATGAAGATTTTGTCATCTTGAGTTTTTGACCAGAATCTTGGAATCTGGTGACCGAAATTTATAGTAACTTTGATGCCTTTGTGTGTGAAATCCAACTGTTTAATGTACGCGAGGTTCGGACAAGAGATAGTCTCGAACCTCACGCACATAATATAATTGTTTTCGTCCCGATTGAGTACGAAAGCATTATGATCTTGCTCCTCGAACAAGGTGTGATGCTGCTTAATTTTCTGCAACTTCTTTCATGAATCAGTGATTTTCATTTAGTTTTTCTCTTTGCTTGGGCATTGTCACAAGGCATAACATATATCAAATTGCTCGTCTTGATGAGACGAACACGCTCACCAAATTTGGAAGCGATCCGACTTGGAATGAGTGAGTTATAGGCCCGGAAAGTGATTGCCTGTGACTGTAAAAATAGCCACCTTTAATGGTGTTTTGATGGAGTGAGGCCACATGGGAATATTGTGCGGCTTACCCCTTTTCAGTATTTTACTCATAACTTTGTCTTGAAGTGCTTGACTAAGCCGAAACTTCACCCATAGGGGTTTTCAATCATGACGGATCTAATGGTGGTCCCACAGCTATTTGACGTGCCAAAAGTATGGCCCTAGATACAGGGTCCATTTCAGAGTGCTAGAGACTGAAATTGTTTCTTTGTGTTCACTGCCTTAAACATGTCTAATCACGATGAAACTTGGCAGGTGGTCTTTTGAAGTGCTGATGAAGATCTTGACCAACTCTGGGGCTATTCTGAGGCTGTCAAGAATTTCCACTATTTTGTAGGCTTTATTAACCTGCTTCCTACTTATTCCTAATCAGGGATCAAGGTGCTAAAAATACGTTCAAACAATGCCCTTTTAGGGTTTTCATCGTGCTTGGATTATGTTTTCCACGGAACTTTCTTACTCATGGTTTCGTGACCATGCTCGCCCGTCATTTTTACTCATGGCAATTCCTTGTCCAAGTGTACACCATGCCCGTTTTTTGTGAAGGCATGCCTTTAGGGTCGTGCATTCGAGACCTATATGAAGCTTTTTAACATCATGCGACCAGGACGTGCACTATAGTTTAGGGTCATACAGCTGAACAATAGTTGAAATGAATGGCCGTATGCGGAGACCATGCAGTGAGTGTGGTGATGGTTATGACTCACTTTGGGAAGATGGCACCAAGTTGCCTGTAAAGAATGAATGGTGAGTGAAGAGTGGTGAATTATGGTGACCCACTAGCTGACGGCGAGTATGGGTAGTGAGATGGCTCGCCATTTTGTGAGCATAGGTAAGACTCACTAGGGAATGGTGAAAGATGGTAATAATAATGGACTCATCGGGGAGGTAAATGAAGGTGGTGCGTGCACACAAATGGGTCAGTTAGGGAAGACGCAAGCGAAGATGCAAATATCCTTCTGTTAGGCCTTTACTTAGATTCTTCCCTAGGTCTTTGACTGTTGCACCTGCTGCTACAGTGCACCTGGGTAACCTTAAAACCAACTTGCTCATGCGACAGTTTGTTCACTTGGATTTTGAGAGTTTGCCTTCAGAGGTTCCTTCGATATCTAAAGAAATCGCATGGTTTGAAAACAAAGATGACATGGTGATTCTTGAGTGGAACATCAATGATTTAGAAGGCTTACTTTCTACGACCCGTGAGGTAGGAAGAGACCCACTTTCACCTCAGCTAGTATGCAGAGAATACCCCCCTTTGGTTAGAAAGTTTGCCATCCTCCGGGTGGCAGCTATGTAGGACGGCATCAAGTGGACACAACAGTACTATTACAGACTCAATATTTAGGCTTGAGCTAACACTCTCGTTTATAATTTCTTTGTCAACAAATTCTTTGGTATTAATAATGCTACCCATTGTGTGAATTTTTGGATTTATGAATGAAATGTCACTCTTTTGCTTAGAGTGTTATGCTACTCTTTTATTCTTCCTTCTCTTTCTATTTTACTGCTTTCATTCCTTGTTAGTGTGAGACGAAAACGAATATCGCACCCCTTTCTTGGCCTTATGGTAGCCTATTGTGGCTTCAATGGCCTCGAATGGGGGAGCAACTGCTTCCTCACCCCTGACTGTTTGATTGGACAGGAGCTCATAATTCATAGTTCTCATGATTTGGTGAGCCTATTCGCTGTAAATACTCCAGTCTGGGGGAGCTCTGGCTTCGATTTGAGGTGCATTGCTTTTGAGCTCGTCATAGGTTTGCGTCTTAGAGAAAAACCCCTTTAAGTGCTTTGAAGCGACGCGCATAACCTCCAACTAATTCTGGAGGCTACAAACCTCACTTCTCAGCTCTGCCATGGGGTCTTGTTCCTGAGAGCCGGAGGGTTGATTTTTGTCCACCTGTACTTCTTCGATAACCCCTGAGAAATGTAAGACCTTGTTCAAGGAGGATGGAATTTGGAGTACCTTCGTTGGGGGTTGGTATGCCAGTTCTGCTTCTAAGAGAGCGATGGGCACATGCAAGACCTTTCGCTGGTCCGATGTTTAAGTGACCCTCGGTGCTGGAAGGTCTACCTCTAGGGCCTCCTCAGGCTCGGGAGTTTCTTCTAGCTTGCCGTTTTTCTCTTATGAGTTAGAAGTAGAGGGGGGAGCTTTGGCTTCAGGAGAGGATGCGATGACCTCGGAGAGGTGGCAAGGTATACTTTGGTGGATCGGAGTCAAAGGGAGGATCTTTCCCTGTCTTTCCTCTTTCTTGAACATATACATGATCATTCGCCCCAGGTCTTCAATGTCATCATGGGACGAGGGTCCCATCTCACTCACAGGCTTCTAATCATCATCCTTTGACTTTTCGGATGCTGGAAAATCTGTACAATAGTTCTTAGCCTAGGCATAGTGAGTCTCAGCTATAGGGAATGGTCTTTTATCAGCATAGACCATGTGTTGTCTTCCATCTCGGCTATATTTGAAGCACTGGTGGAGCGTGGAAGGAACCACCCCCTAATGGTGAAGCCAAGGACGACCAAGCATGACGTTATTAGAGGTATCGGTGTCAATTACTTGAAACTAAGGGTAATCGTTGAGGTCACCAATCTTGAGACCAAGGCGCATTGTACCAGCTGGCTTCTCTCCTAATTGGTTGAAACCTTGCACAGTGATGTGAGTAGGAGTGAGGTCGTTTGACCCTAATCCCAATCGGGTAAGGATCCTTCTTGAGATCAGGTTGACTGCTAACCCTCCATCCAGCATGATCCGATTGATAGGGTAGGTGTAGAGTTCACCATTCACAAAGAGGGGGCGATTGTGGAATTTACCCCCACACTGAAAAAGAGATTGCCAAGCACCCAACTAGGATGGCTAGGTCAATCTCAATGGGCTCCACTTTGGTCTCGTATTCCTCCGGGTTAGAAAGAGCTTGCACCAAGACCATACGATAATCTCTAGACAGCAAGAGGGCATCATAGATACTTAGAAGGGTTGGAAGTTTTCTCAAGTGCCCAATTACGTCGTACTTCATTTTATCCTCATTAGTCTTCTGTGTTCCTGATCTAATCACTGGTGTAGGGGGTAGGGTAGGCTTAGGAACAAGCTTTGGTTGGGTTTCGGTTTGTGGCACTGGCAGACTTTATTGCTCGGCCGGTGTGGTCTGGGTTGATGAGGAGGTGATAGGTACTTGTATTAGGAATGTTGATATGTGAGGTTTAGTATTAGGGGAAAGTACAGGATCATAAAATTTGAGGACCTTAAGCTTTGGAGGTGTGGGCTGTACCTTCTTTTCCGATCTTAGACCCATTTTCCCCATGCTAGTTGGTACTTTCAAGATCTGCACCATGTCGGAGGCCTCTTTGGAACAAGAGTCTAAAGAGGACTCAGCCTTTGTTTGAGTTAACAGGGCGTCGGTGATTGCTAAGAATCCAACCGCTTGGGCCAACATACCTCTGAGGCGCTCTTGCCGTGGCTGGGTGAGGCTGGTGCCTCCAAACTCTCGGTTTAGAGTGTCGAAGTTTGGGCACCGTCAAGCTGCACCTATAGAGAAAATAGAGGAGGAGGGAGGAGAAGAAGAGTTAGAACGTTCCTGGCAGCTTTTTACATCGTCACCGGAATTGGATGTTTACAAGGGGAATTTAAGGTCTTTCCCCTGCTTTGATTGTTGTGGGGTTCTTTTAGCGTCGTCACCCATATTGGAGGAATCCCGAGCTTTTGGTGACTCAAGAATGTCTGTTTGATTGGATGAAAGGATGAGGCGAGATGCACCTGGGATGAAGTCCTGCAAGGTCGGTAGTGGGGAAAGAGGCCTGAGAAATTCTTCCATGACTGGTGGCAGAGAGAGATGATTCCTTCGACGAGCTGACCTAGGTGCTTGTTGTCCCCTTCTGGGTCCCTGAGGGGGTGTTTGAACTGCACTATCGGGCTGGTGAGTAGTCCTAGCTTGGTGGACCGCCTTGCACTTTAGGGACTTGAGCATACTTCGACCATGGTAGACTTCCCAGGGCTGAGAGGTCGATGGTTTCGAAGGGTCCAGTGCATACTCATCAAGGGCTTGTAGTGTGGCCTACTCTTGAACGGGGGTGACGGCCTGAAAACCTTTTGGGAGGACGGCACAGACGATGTGGCCTTCCTGGACTTTCTCCGTGACTACGGCTTCGAACCTAGAGCATTCTTTCAGCTCATGGCCCGATACCTGGTGATATGGTAACCAGAGTTTTTCCGTGCCCTGGGCCAGACGCCTTGGCTGCCTGGCGGGCTTGGGAGTGACGAGGCCATGTCGGAGCATTGCCTCGAAGAGGGCCTGCAGAGGGTCCTGTTTAGTATTTCCCTAGGCTTATGTCGGAAGGTCTTCTCTTATAGGCAAAAGAGGGACTTGAGGGCATCCTCCCAGGTTGCCTTGAACTTCCTGATGTTGTTGCATCTTCTTTACCAAGAGTTCATGGAATCCAGTGCATTCGCTAACATCATGGCCTCGTATTTGGTGATATGCACACAAGAGGTTCTCTGTCCCTAGAGGCAGGACTTTAGGCTACCTTGTCTGCTTGGAAGTGATGAGTCCTTCTTCGAGCATTATGGAAAAAAATGCATGGAGGATAGCGGATGCCTCGTCACCCTCTTGGATTGTGACTATGTGAGAAGCCTCAGTTGCCCCAAATGCTTTCTTCAACTCTTCGATCTTTATCTAACCCTTGTTAATAAGGGCTTTGATAGTGTCGTTGAGCTTAAAGCAATCATAAGTGGGGTGGCGTACTCTCCTGTGATAGTCGCAGTACCTCTCATTTATCTCTTGCCCAACTGATTCTTCAGTATTGACCTCCGGCAGCTGGATTATGTTTTGTTCTAGCAGAAGTTAAAGCAGTGCAGGAGTCCACCCCTTGTTCAATGGATAAACCTTATTTTGGTGCTGGGACAAGAAATCATTTCGCTTAGTAGGATTGCTGCTTGCCACCGGCCTGAGATGTCTGGGCCTTGGAGAGGTCCTAGAGTCTGAGGGGCCGCACTCTTTGTGTCAGTCATGGTGACGACCGCGCTGATCACTGCTTTTTTGTTGCCCCGACTATTGGTGCGAGAGTTTGGGCTGGAGGGTTGTAGACGAGGGCTGTCATGGCTCTTGAGCAACCCCTCAATATGAACTGCCATAGAGATAAGCTCTGACGTGGAGGGTGGATTGGATGCCTCGACATGCAGGGCGATTTCAGGAAGCATGTTCCGTATGCAGGTCTGGACCGCTTCCTTGTCAGCCATGGGAGTGGCATGGAAGGTTGCCAACTCTCTCCATCGGGTGATGAACTTGTCAACTGGCTCACCAAGGTCTTGCATCAGGGTGAGGAGTTCGATGGTCTCCATGTTCCTTTGGACTTCGTAGAAGCGTTGCTAAAACAACTGCTCCATCTCTTGTCACGTGTGTACCGAGTAGGGAGGCAGCCGAGCATACCACTGGAAGACTAGCCCTTCAAGAGTCTCGACGAACTGGTGGAGGAGAAGTCGTCTGTCGTTTGTTGTCTCTCGATAGGCAGCCTGAGAGTGAGCAGTATGTTGATGCGGAGATGTAGTACCGTTGAACAGGGGGAGCTTCCCCTTTTGATAGTTCGAAGGGAATGGTACTTGGTCAATGTACGAAGGGTATGGCTTCTGGTAGAGGGACGCCTCTTGCATGCCTAGGACCTTGTTCTTGAGGTTATGGGCCACCATAGCATCTATGTCAGTTTGGGAGACCCCATGGGAGGTAGAGCTGTCTTGGGAGACCGGTGGGGGAGTTTGCATAAGAACTATGTCCTCACTGATCGAGGAATCAATCTCATGGTGAGAGGAAGTGGGCCTAGAGGCTTCTAGGCATTCCATCTTTTCAAGCATGGATTGCATCATTACCTCGAACCTGGTCATTCTGTCCTCCTGGGCTTAGTCCGGGTCATTGATCACCATGACACTGATCACCTCTTATGGGAGGTTAGAGCCAGGAGGAGCGGACTACCGAGGTCGGCGAGTCATGGGTTGCAAGTCAGTTTGCAGGGGCTTAGCTTGGCCCGATTGGACTCAAGCCTTGTATGCCGATCTTGTGAGGACCGGTTCTCGACGGTCTTGGGACTGTGGCTTCTGGGTAGTGATGATCCAGTAATATTCTTGGACTCACTCAGGTTCTGGAGTTTGAAGAGGGAAAAAGGGGTTATGAGGCAGAAGGTCATCAAAGATGGCTACCTCGACTTCCTTAGAGGCTTCTTTGGTCAGGATCTGAATACCTCTCATCTGCTTAACCTAGAGACGGTTGTGGACTTCAATCCAGAACCGAGCCTGAGACTTGGACTACCCTGCCTTATTTGAACATGCAAGGGTCGTGTCTATGAGTTGGAGCAGGCAATGGGGTCCAAGGACAGAAGGCAGCTTGGGTTTCTACCTTGGAGGCTGGAGGCCTCTGTCTGACATCAGGAAGTTGCCCCTAGTTCCTTTGTGGGGCCCATGTGCACGACTGACCTAAGATTGGCCCAAGATGGTACTCTTAGGGAAGACCTTTGAGTACCAGGGCCCGAGGTGCTTGCTTGGTGTCAGAAGAGTGGCAGGGGAAGGAGTTGGTTCATGACTCTATTTGAGTTGGGGTTGGGAAGAAACCTGCAAGGGTGGTGCGTGCACACCTTTAGGGTTAGCCGTTCGGGTGACCTAAGGGTCAGCCCGAGCTCGGTTAATGAATCGGACCTGAGGAGGACGAGACTCACAAGTTTGTGTCTATGAGGGACGAGGTGGAACCTTATCTCTCACAGGATGAAGCTGTGTGCACTGAGAGGGGGGACAGGACGGTCGACCCTCATTTGCTCGAGGTGTCATAGTGCTAGCGCTGCCCGAGTTGTGGAAAGAAAATGCATGGCGCTTGTAGGGTTCGGCCCTAGTAGGCCTGGCCCTGGGTGTGGGCTCAAGGTAATGTGGAGGTTGCCCTGACGTGTGGCTTGAGTGGATGAACCACGAGCCCTTGGGTGTGTGCGAGGGGTGGAGGCCATAGGGTCTCTGCCTCGGTGTGTCGAGCCTCTAAATGTAGAGCTCCGAAGTGATGAACGAACCTCCGACCTTAGGAGAGTCGACAACTTGCTTGCCTCCAGCGAAAGCGGTTGGGCAGCCTTCCGGCGTGCCCCGGCAATATAACCGGCAAGAGACTTGCCAATAGCAGCGTGCTTGTTGTGTGTGGTGGCAGACGTGCCACCAATCCAAGGGGCTTTGGTGGAGGGTCCACTAGGGCGAGGAAGCGGGAAGTCAAGGACTTTTAAGTCCCCTCTCGCGTTAACCCAGGCAAGAACCTACGAGTCGGATCGTGAGTCCTAACTCAGAAAGAGAGTAGGGAAGGAAGCTTGAGCAGTTCGCTTCCTTGAGGCAATCACGAGTGCGGGGATGAGAAAATCCCCGACTCAGATGAACGGGTTGAACAACCCAGGTGACATAAAAAGCAATGCAGAAAGTAAAAAAGGATACTGGTCAAACAAGAGCGAACCGACTAGAGGGTAATAAGGCCCCAGTGGTGTTACCAAGTTGGTTTGGTGCCTCAATCTCACATTCGGGATCAAGATGATTTGGTGGCATGTATCTCGAGTTTTTAGAGAACCCATGATTTGATATCGCTCTCTCAAAACCTTGCTCAAGAACAAGGGCAGGTATACCAACCGATGAGAGAGGAATTTAAAGTGGGTTTGAGACTTACGCAAGCTAGCTCGCGTGGGCACCTCTTAAATCATGAAGAAAGCCCCCCAACTCGCCTCCATTGACCTAGAATCCTCTTGTTTTCTACATAACACTTCTATGGTTAATTGGCGAGACAAGTGGTCGTAGAGACCCACCCTTGTCTTAGGGCATTGTACGCTCATATGAGGGAGTGATTAAATGGAAGGTTTTAATAAAGAGAGACACGATAGGAAGACTTGACAAAGGGTCGAGACTAGTATGAAGGTTGGAAAGCTACTGAGTGGTAGCAAGATGGGCATGATACTCAAGACTAGCATGGCGGCAATACTTCTCAAAACCAAGGTCGCTATGGCAGTGCTAGGTTAAGTCCACCCTCAATCAAGTGAAGAGAGGAAATAGTGAAGAGAAGGAAAGAGAGCGAGACGGCAGAAGGAGGAAAAACCCAGGCAGCAATGGGCATCGTCATTGGCATCATGAGAAGGGAACATGCCTTTACGTGGGCGGAGATAGCCTCTCATGGAGCGCATGGCGATAGTTCTCATGAGGTGCACGACGATAGGTGTGGGATGCAAGAGGAACGGCGACGAGCACCGAACATGCAGAGGAGGCTCGCGGTCGATGATGGGTACCGAGCACGCGAAGGAAGCTCGTGAACGGCGATAGGTGTTGCCGAGACCTCTAACGGGCGGCGATAGGTATCATCGTCGGGCGCTAGACGCATAACAAAGGAAGTCCCCTGCGGGAGGCAACGAGTTTCACTGTCTGTGTTCTTCACTGAGACACCGAGGGTACATCTATGGACGGCGATGAGCAGCGCCATCTACATGCCTCACTAGGAGAGAGAATTGAAGAAGAGAGAAGCTCACGCATGACACTGCCATCGCTATGTGCGACCTGTGAGATCACCAGAGAGGCATGCACGGCACTGTCATTGTCGTGCATGGCTGAGAGGAACTCAGACAAGGAAGAGGAAGAAGAAAGAGAAGAAGAGAAAGAAGAAGAAGAGAGAGAAGAAAAGAAAAGGAAGAGAGAGAAGATCTACCTCAAGCCTTGGGGACCGATCAAAAGTTTATCTCACCTTGCTCTCTCTCTCCAAACATGACCTAACAATGGTTGGAAAGAGAAACTATATTAAGTAAAAACTTTCTCTTTTGTATGGGATTGAGTGTGTATTCTCTCTTTTTATGAGTACAATGATAGTACATATATATAGAATTTGCCCCAAACATGGGTGGATGATCAAAAGTAACCCTAATTGCTAGAAATTAAGATTAAATTGAATTAAAAGAAATTAAAAAATAGGGTGCAAAATGGCAGATTTTCCCCTTTCGAACAATTTGTGGAATTTCATAACAGCCCATGTGTTGCCTTAGAACTTGCGTGATCTTGTATAAATGGTAAGGGGTCGTTTTGATGCCCGATTGATCGAAAGATGATTGCCTCCTTTTAAGGCTCGGCATGGCGATTGATTTGATGCCAACTTTGAGCTATGGATCATGTTTTTAGGGCATGATCATGTGACTTGAATTTTGGTAGAACCTTGAAACTTTGGATCGATGGTGTGCTTGTTTCTTGATGTCTTTATGTGATTTCTTTACTGGAGTACACTGAGCATGCCGTCACGATTGTGGGGCAACAAATGCAGCTAGATTCCATGCTTGAATAAAGATTTTGCAGCTTTGGAATTTTGGTCGGAATCTGGAATTCCGATGACGCAATTTGCAATGGCTTCGTTGGCTTCGTGTGCGGAATCCGACCGTTCATCATGTACGCGATTCACGTCAGAGATGGCTCAAGACCTTACGCACGCGATGGAATTGGTCTCGCATTGATCAGGCTCATGAGTGGTGTGATTCGGTTGCTCGAGCGAGGCACGAAACTACTGAATTTCCTACACTTTCTTCACTGATCAACAACTTCTCTTTAGCTTTTCTTCGTGCTCAAGTGTCGTCACGGGGGGTGCCACATATTGAATCTCTTTTCTTGATGATACGAAGAACATGCTCACAGAATTTAAGCTCGATCCGACTTGGAACAGGTGAGATATGAGCATCGAAAGTCACTGTTCATGACTATCTGAGTGGAGTTGCAGGGCCGCACAGGAATAGCGTGCGGCTCCTTCTGTTTCGCTCTTTTACCTATAACATTTTTCTAGAGTGTCCGTTCCAGCTGAAATTTTTCCCTTAAGGTTTTTCAACCATGCCGAATCCAATGGTGATGGTCCCTATACAATTTTAGACACCAAAAATGTAGCTCTAGTTATAGGGGCCATTTTAGGTGTGCAAGAGGTCGATTTTTCCGAAACTGTTTCTTAGTCTGCACTGCCTTAAACATGTCGAAATGCGACAAAACTTTGCGGGAGACTTTTGAGAGACCTCATGAAGATCTTGGCCAGTTTTGAGGCTATTTTGAGACTATCGGGATTTCCACTGTTTGCTAGGCTTTTATTGAGCGGGGGCCCGATGATGATGAAAAATATCTTTCGACACTCTTCTCTCTCTTGGTATGTGTGGAAGTGGTGGTGTCGTACATACCCTTCTTTCTCTCTTTCCTTTCTTCTTCTCACATGCTCGACATCGGTAGTACTTTGTATGCTTCTCTTTCTCTCTTCTTCTCTTCTTCTCTCTCTTAACATGCACGATAGTGGCAATGTCGTACATGCCCTTCTTTCTCTCTTTCCTTTCTTCTTCTCACATACAAGACATCAATAGTACTGTGCATGCTTCTCTTCCTCTCTTTATCTCTTCTTTTTTCTCCTGATATGTGCAGCAGTGACACCACCGTACATGTCCCTCCCTCTCTCTTGCCTTTCTTCTCTTCATCTCTTTCTCTCTTTTCTTCTCCTTCGTCTCTTTATCCCTTATTCAAAGCTCCCTTCTACAAGGTTGGGTGACAACATAGCCAAGTCATCATCCCTTCTTTAATGCTAGGTGACAACGTAACCTAGTCATCATCCCTTCTTCAAGGCTAGCAGACAACGTAGCTCAGTCATCATCCCTTCTTCGAGGCTGGGCGACAACATAGCCCAATCATCATCCCTTCTTCAAAGCTAGGTGACAAGTAGCTCAGTCATCATCTCTTCTTTGATACAGGGTGACAACGTAGCCCAGTCATTATCACAAGGCCATCAGGTACCGTTCGACACGGTGGGGACTTAAAATGCTAATCCCTCCGAAATAGTCCATGTGAGGGTGAGGACTTTGATAGGATTCCTCAAAAGGCTCTTCTCCCCCTAAAGTCTCCACAGATGGACCTACACTTTGCATCCAAACGTTTGAGAATTCTAGTTACAACATTGTGCGGATATCTCCTCGGCATTCACGTGGTCTTGTAGCTAGGAAGAAAAACGTAAAAAAGCCGAGGAAATTTTTCGAATGTTGTCCTTCTCACTTTTCTTGAAGCACAAAATTCGGTGGGGCAAGCTGTTTGAATACATTTTTTAACACCTTGGGTCCCCGATACGAAATAAAGAGGAAGTGGGTCAATAAAGCCCTGATTTACATTGGAATTTTTTACAATCTCAGAATTGCCTTAAAATGAGTTAGAATCTTCTTAAGGACTCCAAAAGGCCACCTGCTAAGTTTTGTCACATTTTGACATGTCCAAGGCAGTGCATATAAAGAAATAATTTCGGAAAAATCAGCCTTTAGCACCCTGAAACTGATCCTGTAACTAGAGCTCCATTTTCAATGCATAAAAATGGATGTGGGACCACTGTTATTGGATTCGGCATGGTCGAAAATCTCTATGGGTTAAGTTTCGGCTCAAACAGGCGCTCCAAGACAAAGTTATAGGTAAAATACTAAAAAGGGGTAACACACTATTCCCGTGCGCTCTCCCTGCACCAAATCACCATTAATAGTGATTGTTTTCACAGTTTTGGTCAGTGACTTCTTAGCACCATATCTCCCTCGTTTCAAATTGGATTTTGTGAGCGTGTTCGTCTCGCTAAGATGAGCATTTTGACATGTAGCACGCCCTGTGATGATGCCCGAGCAGAGAGAAAAGCTAAAGAGAAGTTGTTGATTCGTGAAGAAAGTTACAGGAAATCAATAGCGACATGCCTTGCTCAAGTGGCCAAATCATGGTGCTCGCGCATCGGATTGACGCAAGGCCAGCTCCATCGTGTGCGTATGGTATGAGGCTACATGTGGCCGATCCTCGCAAGTGATGAACGAACGGATTTCACACACGAAGCGGATAAAGTTGTTGTAAATTTCGACCATCAGATTCTAGATTCTTTCCAAAAACCCAAGAGTGTGAAATATTCGTTCGGTCATGAAATCGAGTTGTGTTTATTGCAACACGATCGTGATGGCATGCTTAATATGATCTAGCGAAGAAATACATCAAGAAACGAATGCACCATTGATTCGAAGTTTCCAAGATTCATGCAAATTTCGAGTCGTGTGATCGTGGCTTAAAAATATAATTCGTGGTTCGAAGTTGGTACCAAATTGATTGTCATGCCAAGTCCAACGAGAAAGTAATCATATTTTTGCAAAACAAGCACCGGAGCAACCCCGAATCGATCTAAGAAAATCACACGAGTTCTATGACAGCAGTAGGGACTGAAGTAGAATTTCATGAATTGTTGGGCAGGGCAAAATCATCATTTTGCCCTATTTTAATAATTTCTTTTAATTCAAATAAATTGTAATTATCAACAATTAGAATAATTTTGATTAATCCACCCATGTTTGTGCAAAAGTTTATATATATCACGTTATATCATTCTACAAGGGACTCCAGTTGGCTTAATAAAAATTAAATCTTTTTTCATTGCTTGGTCTCGTTTTGGAAGGAGAGAGAAAATTTTGGGTTGGTATCTTTGAGCTTAATATAAATCTTTCTTTTTTTCTCTCCTCTTTCTCTCTCTTTTTTTTCTCTCTTCTCTTACTCTCTCTTTTTCTCTCTCTTTTCTTTCTCTCTATTCTCTCTCCTCTTTCTTTTTTCTTTTTTTTCTCACTCCTCTCTCTTTCTCTCTCCTCTTTTACAGACTGCAAAGCCCTATCGCCGTATGTATTTTGCTCTTTGTCCTTTTCTCGTGCCCTCTGTTCTTCCCTTTTGACTACAACCTTCTTTTCTTTTTCCTTGTCGTCCCTTCTGACCACATTTTCTCTTTTTCTTATTTTTTTATCACCTATACGTCTACCTATTCCTGGGGTACCCTCGGTTCCACTTCCTCATTCTTTCGCTGGTAATCCCGCATGTCCACCTCCCGTTCTCTGTTTTTTTTCGAAAGCCATCCTTCCTGTCGCCGTCTGTGAAACCATCCTTCCTATCGCCGCCTGTGAATTTCTATCTTATTGCCGCCTGTGAATTCCTACCATACTGCCGCCTATGAATTCCTACCTTACTGCCGCCTGTGTAACCCACCTTATGGCCAGTTGTGCGCTCCTCCTCCATCTTGCCGAGCACCTTCTTTTGCTTCGTGGCTGAGCACTCCCTACCTCACTGCTAAGCCAACATCTCTCATCTGTTGCGCCCCTTCTTCCCCTTCCTCATCTCCACAGTCATGCAACTCCCTCATCTCCACAGTCATGCAACTCCCTCACCTCCATCTTAGCCACTCCACCCTGCTGAGCCCTCTTCCTCTCTCCCCAACCTGGATGTTGCCCTCACTTGATAGCCACCTCCACCATCTTCCTGATGTGCGCCACCTCCTTAGCCCATTTCGCTGCCTCTCTTAAACCTCTAGCACTCCACTCTCTCTCTCTCTCTAACTCCCTGCAACCATTCGTGAATCACAACACACCACCAAGCGACCTGCTGCACCATATTTCACTGTCCATGCTTCTCCCTCCGTTCTTCGCCTCTCACTCATCCCCTGCGGCTCTCCTTCTCTCTAACCTTCACACAGTCTGCTCTCAGCCACCCCACTGTTGCCCCTCCCTTTTTTCTCACTTCGCTTCTTTCTCTAACTCCCTTCAACTAACCGCGATCCTCTCACAGTCCTCTTCTCTCACTGTCACCGTCGCCACGCTTCTGCTGCAGCCACCAATTTTGTCCCGTCTCCGTCTATCTCTCACTCATCTAGCCCGTCACCTTATTGCAACCATCTCAGCCCTTTCTTCCGGCCAGCACCTTCCGCCATCCCGTTGCTGCCCGTCTCAGCCACTTGCTGCTCTCTCCGCAACCTCGTGCCCCCCCATTCTCTTCTCTACATCTCACCACTATTCTTTCTCTGTCTAAAACATTCCCAAACGAAAACCCCTTTTTTTTTTCTTTTTGTTCATTTCGTTTTGCCCCTTTTTCGTTTCATGAGGTTTTCGTTCCCCGTCCCAACTTCTCGCGTAAAACCAGCAAACCCAATATACAATTCTCTCCCCCTCTCTCTTAATCAAACCATTAGTTATGGGTAAAATACCAAAGAGGGGTAGGCTGCACACTATTCTCGCGTGGCCACCCTGCACCAAAACACCATTAAAAGTGGTTGTTTCGACAGTCACGGGCAGTGACTTTCGGGGCCCATATCTCACTTGTTCCATGTCAAAATACACTCAAATTTTGTATGCATGTTCGTCTCATCAAGACGAGCATTTTGATATGTAGTACGCCCCGTGACGATGCCCAAGTAGGAAGAAAAACTAGAGAGAAGTTGTTGATCCATGAAGAAAATTACAGAAAAATCAGCAGTAGCACGCCTCACTCTAACGATCAAATCTCGACACTCGCGTACTCGATCGACGTGAAACCAATTGAATTATGTGCGCAAGGTCCGAGGCTATCACTGTTGAACCCTGCATACGATGAACGGTTGGATTTCACACATGGAGGCATTGAAGTTGCTGTAAATTTCGGCCGCGAAATTTCAAGATTCCGACCTAAAACTCAAGACGACGAAATCTTCATCCAGATACGAAATCTAGGTACGTTTGTTGCCACACGATCGTGACGGCATGTTTAGTGTGATTCAGCAAAGAAACCGAAGAAAAACGTCAAGGAACGAGTGCACTATCCATCCGAAGTTTTCAAGCTTCATCCAAAATTCAAGTCTCATGAAACATGATTCATAGCTCGAAGTTCATATCAAATTGATCGTCATACTAAGCCCTACAAGAAAACAATGATCTTTTGATCAAACGGGCATCAGAGCAGCCTTAGATCAGTCATGGAAGATCACGCAAGTTCTCGGGGAAGCAGCAGGGACTATTTTGAAATTTCACACATTGTTAGGCATGGGCAAAACAGTCTTTTTGCACCCAATTTTAATTTCTTTTAATTCAATTAAATTGTAATTATCTTCAATTTTAGGTAGTTTTAGGGTATATACCCATGTTTGGACTCAATGTTATATAAACATGCAAAGCCTAATTGTAAAGAAACATTGGGTTCATTCTTCAACCATTCAATAGAGATTTCAATTCTTGCTTAAGCTCATGGGTACGTATTGGAGAGAGCGAGAGAGAGGAGAGAGAAAAAAAGGACTGGTACCCCTCGATAAGGTAACTTTCTCTCTTCTCCTCTTTTCTCCCTCATCTCTATCTCTCTTTCGCTCTCCTCTTTTCTCATCTCTATCTCTCTTTCGCTCTCCTCTTTTCTCATCTTTATCTCTCTCTCCCTTCTCTTTTCTCTCTCATCTCTATCTCTTTCTCTCTCTTCCTCCTCTGGTTTATCATTTTTCACTTTCCCTACACCTCTCCCTTTTCTCTATTCACCCATGGCGAACCTATCGTCTAGCTTGATGCCTTCCTGCTCATGAGACATGAATAGTGAGCTGGGCCTTAGCCTGAGCGGTGGGCAGGGCCTCTGTCAAAAGTCTCTCTTCTCTCTTATGTCACAGACGACGCAAGCCTATCGCTGCCTGTGTTTTCTCTCTCTTCTCTCTTCTATCACAGATGGCACAAGCCTATTGCGACTTGTGTTTTTCTCTCTTTCTCTCTTCTGTCACAGACAGCGCGAGCCTACTGCCGCATGTGTTTACTCTTTCTTTCTTCTCCTCCATCACAGTCGGCACAAGCCGAGCGCCGCCTGTGTTTTCCATCCTTGTTCTTCTATCATGGACGATGGAAGCATATCACCGCTTGTGTTCTTTCCCTCTCCTCTTTCCTCTGACATAGCCGGTGCAAGCCTATTACCGAATGTGTTCCTTCTCTCTGTCTTTTGTTACAAACGACGGAAGCTCATCGCCACCTGTGTTTGGTTAGGTGCCTCAATCTCGTCATTCGAATTTAGGTGATCTGGTGGCATGTGTCTTGGGTTTCTGGTGAACTTGGGATTTGAGATCGCTCTCTCAGAACCTTGCTCGAGGGCAAGGGCAGGTATACCAACCAATGAGAGAGGAATTTTAGGTGGGTTCGGGACTTACTCGGGCGGGCTCGCATAGGCGCCCTCTTAGATCAAGAAGGGAGTCCCCCAGCTGCTCGAGCTGGTTCGGAATCGCCTCCCTTGACCTGTAATCCTCTTGTTTTTCTACACAACACTTCTATGGTTAATTTGTAAGACAAGTGGGTTGAAGGGACCCACTCTTGTCTTAGGGCAATACACGTTCACATGAGAAGGCGATGAAGTATAAGGTTTGGTGAAAGATATAAAAGAGAAGAGAGCTTGACGTAGGGGTGAGACTAGCATGACAACCAGAAATTACTGGCTCAGAGTGGTAGTAAGACGGGCATGGTTCTCAGGACCAGCACGACGACAATACTACTCGAAACCGAGGTCGGCGTGTCGATGATAGGCTAGGTGTACCCTCTGTCAAGTGCGAGGAGAAAGAGGTGAAGAGGAAAGAACAAGACGGTAAAGAGAAGGGGAAATCCGGACGTCAATAGGCATCGCAGTGGGCAATGCAAGGAGACAGTGCATCCATTGTGGACGACACTAGCTCCTGATGAGGCACACAGCGATAGTTTCTCATAGTTTGCACAATAATAAATGCGGGATGCAAGGAGAACGACGATGACCACCAGGCACGTTGAGGAGGCTCCTGGACGGCGATAAGTGTTGCCAAAGCCCCTAACGAGCGGATATAGGTATTGCCATCTACATTAGATGAGTGACAGGGAGAGACCCCTGCAGGAGACAATGAGCCTTGCCGTTCGGGTTCTTCACCGAGATGTCAAAGCTACGTTTGTGGGCGGCGATGGGCAGCTCCATCTACAGACCTCACTTAAAGGAAGAAACAGACGAGTAGAAGGGGAAGGAGACTCACGCATGGCGCTGCCATCGCCATGCGAGCCCTGTGAGACCAAGGGAGAGGCATGCACGACAATGCCACTGCAGTGCATGACCTCTGTGAGGAACTCAAACGAAGAAGAAGGAGAAGAAAGGGGAGAAGAGAGAGAAGAAGAAAAAAAAAGAAGAGAGAGAAGGTTTACCTCAAACCTAAGGGTACCGATCAAAATTTTCTCTCACCTTACTCCCTCTCTCAAGCATGACACAACAATGGTAAAAAAGAGAAACTTGTATTAAGTGAAAATTCTCTCTTGTGTGTGTATGCGTCTGTCTCTTCTCTTTTTTCCTTTTTTTTGTACAATGATGATACGTATTTATATAAGTGTGCTCCAAACATGGGTGGACGATCAAAAGTAACCCTAATTGCTGAAAATTAAGATTAAATTAAATTAAAAGAAATTAGAAAATAGGGTGCAAAATGATAGATAGTTTCCTCCAATAAGCAGGGTTACCGAAAACTCCTGTGCAAGTGTCAGCAATCCCTGTTTTCCTCCCAAAAGCTTGTTAAAGCTCCTCTGCAACTCCTGCAACTCTGTTAGGCTTCCTTCTTCTTCTCGAGAGCTCATTGTTCCCTGCTCGGAGAAGCCTTGACACTCTCTGAAAACGTTCGCAAGCACACTATCAAGGTCCACGACTTGTTGAAGTACACCAGAGAGCTCTTGAACGACTGTGCACTGTAGCCTAGCTGGAAGCTCTTGCCGGAAGTTTATCGATGGAAGTTCTCTCGCCCTAAAACTCTCACAGTATTTTACAGAAGGTAAAAAAGTAAAATGGGTTTTACCCCCTTTTATAGACAAGGGTTATGCGAAGTGCCCTCACAAGTTCAAAATGACACTCCAGTCCTCGTCTTCAATAGACAATAGGTCCAGGCCAGGGCGAGTCAAGCCCAAGGCCCGAATGCAAGTCATTGCCGCCTGTGCCTCATGAATATGCTGCCGTCTGTTGCTATCGCTATGCCTTAACACCACACACGCCCTTTGAAAGCTATCGTCATGCGCTTCAAAAGAAGCTATCACCGTGCGCTTCACAAGAAGCTATCGCCGTGTGCTTCACAATAAGCTATCGTTGTGTGCTTCACAAGAAGCTATCTCCGTGTGCTTCACAAGAAGCTATCGACATGCGCTTCATAAGAAGCTATGACTGTGCTCTTCACAAGAAGTTATCGCCGTAAGCTATCATCGTGCGCTTCATAAGAAGCTATCATCATGCGCTTCACAAGAAGTTATCGCCGTGAGCTTCACAAGAAGCCTAATGCCGCACACCTTACCCAACTTATTGCCGTGTGTAGCTCTTCCCAAGTTCAACATCATGCATCCCTCATATGCTAAGACTGTGCACTTCACCAAAAGGCTTAATGTCGCGTGCCTTACTCTTGCTAACATCGTGGGCATTATCTACGTCTAACGTCGTGCGCCTCACATTTCCTATGCTAGCGCCATGAGCTTGCTATAGGACTGCCAACTATGGATTTTTCCTACTACCCCTAGTGGAGGTGCACCTAGATTGTGGTCTGTCATCCCCACAAGCAAGCCACCACTTTGTATCCCCAAGGAGTCAAGTCTTCAGTTACGGCTCTGTTCCCCATGGAGCCACATTTCCTTACCACATTATGGTCTAAGTGTACGACCCTAAACTGCATGGTCCAAACTATAAGACCTTAAATTGTAGAGGAGGTCTAGTTACACGACCTTAAACTTCATGGTCCTAGCTGCATGACTTTAAACTACATAGCCGTGGTCCAAACTATATGACCTTAAACTGTAGCGGAGGTCTAGTTGCACGACTTTAAATTGTATGGTCCTAGACGCATGACTTTAAATCGCATAGTCATGGTCCGAGCTACAAGAACTTAAAACTGTAACGTATGTCCCTATAACAAGATGTTAAACGGCACGACCAATAGTCCATTCGCATGACTTCAAGCTATGAAACAGAGGCACCTCTCCACCGGATGTATTCCACCACTATCCCTAGTGGGGTTGCACCTGTGCTCCAGCTAACCATCCCCAATGGAGTAACATGCATGCCACTGCTCATTATTCCCATGGAGTCATAGTTACCCCATCAATCCTCAGTGGGTCCGCATCTCACCGAATCACTATCTCTATCCCCCACAGAGGTTTACCAACATGGCAACCCACCTAAATGACCTAGGTGCATGACCCTAAACTGCATGGTCCAAACTATATGACCTTAAACTGTAGCAGAGGTCTAGTTGTACGACCTTAAACTTCATGGTCCTAGCTACGAGACTTTAAATTGTATAGCCATGGTCCAAGCTATATGACCTTAAACCATAGTGCACGTCTTGATCGCATGACGATAAACTCATTGCATAGGTTTCGGAGGGATGACCTTAAAATATTCCCCCACACACATACGTGCACACCCCCTTTACCGGCCCATTCATGTGTGCACTTCACTTTCATTACCTCCCCAATGAGTCTTTCATCACCCTCCATCATTCCCCAGTGAGTCTTTCATCACCCTCCATCATTCCCCAGTGAGTCTTTCATCACCCTCCATCATTCCCCAGTGAGTCTTGCCCATGCTCACAAAACAGCGAATCATCCCGTCATTCATACTCGTCGACAGCTAATGGGTCACCACTTTTCACCTTTCATTCATACATGATCCATCTTTCATAGGTAGCCTCGTGCCATCTCCCCAAGTGAGTCAAAATCACCAACATACTCACTCCATGGCCTCAATAGACTGCCATTCACCACAACCACGGTCCAGCTGTATGACCTTAAAATATACTGCTTGTCCTGGCCGCATGACATTAAAAGGCTTCGTATAGGTCCCAAAGGTATGACCATAAACACGCCTTCACAAAAAAAGAATAACAGGCATGGTGTATACCGAGACTAGAGACCGTCATGAGTAAAAATGACGGATGGGCATAGTCACGAAACCATGAGTAAGAGAGTTCCGTAAAAATAAAACCCAGGCACGGTGAAAACTCGAAAGGGCACCGTGCTTAAAAATGGATGAAAAGGGTAAACATGGCCGCAAGGTCATAGGTAAAGAGCCCAAAAATAAAGGAGGTTGGTGAAAACTGTCTTTATGCGCCATTTCCCCAGTCTAGATGAAAAACCACAAAGGGTGCTTGGACCAATAAAGCAGGTTGATGCAGCATCATAGCCTCAATCATCACCTAATTGCCAAACAGGCGTAATTCTGGCTAACGAGGTCCACACAAAATCCTCAGCTGTCAGGATCCAATCACAGCACAAGATGGCTCACTCAAGAGTGAGAGCCTCACAAGATCTCCCAAACATAAAAAATAAACAGAGTCCTTGAGGGTGTGGATGATGGCCAAAAGAACCCTCCAAAAATAGAAAGAGTCCTTGAGGTTGAGGACGATGACCAAAAGATCCCTCCAAAAACAAAAAGAGTCCTTGATGGTGAGGACAATGAACAAAAGATCCCTCAAAATAAAAAAGAGTCCTGAAGGGTGAGGACGATGAACAAAAGATCCCTCAAAATAAAAAAGAGTCCCTAGGGTGAGGACGATGATCACAAGAGCCCTCAAAAAACACAAAATGGCCCTCTGAGGTACCATCCGATAGGGTGAGGACTATAAATACCAATCTCTTCATGTTGCAAACTCGTCTGACATGGTGAAGACATTAAAGACTAGTCCCTAAGGTCCTGTGAGGGTGAGGACCATGACAAGTTCCCTCAAAGTCTCTTATCTTCCAAAGTCTTCATGGATGGATCTGCGACAAATGCGTCCAAATGTCTGATCATCCTAGTTACAGCATTGCGTGGATTTCTCCACGTAGTCTTGTGGCTAGAAAGAAAAAAGAATAAAGTCGAAGGAAATGTTTTGAATGTTGTCCTTCTCGCTTCTCTTAAGGAACAACATTTGACAGGGCATGTTGTTTGAAGATATTTTTCAGCATCATGAGTCTCCGATGCAGAATAAAAGAGAGAAGCCGGTCAATAAAGCCTGACAAACGGTGGAAATTTTGACAGTCTCATAATGGCTCTAGAACTTGCCAAGATCTTCATGAGGACTCTTAAAATCATCTTGTCAAGTTTCGTCGCATTCCAACATGTCTAAGGCAGTGCAGACGAAGAAACAGTTTTGGCAAATCAGCCTCTAACACCCTGAAACGACCCCCCTATAACTGAAACCCTACTTTTGTAGCATCAAACGGCCATGGGACCACCGCCATTGGATAAGAAATGGTTGAAAACCCCCAAGGTCAAATTTCATCGTAAACGGACACTCTAGGAATAAGTTATAAGAAAAACATTAAAATACGATGAGCCGCACAGTATTCCCGTGTGGCTACTCTGCAACTAAACTCCATTAAAGCATAGTCATGAACAATGATCTTGCGATGTCCATATCTCCCTCATTTGAGATCGGATCACACTTAAACTTGTTGGAGTGTGTTCGTCTCGCCAAGACGAGCGTTTTGATGTGTGGTACGTCTCGTGACGATGACCGAGCCGAGAGAAAAGCTAGAGAGAAGTTCGTGATTTGAAGCCGCACATTGCAAGAAATCAACAAGACATCCACTCACTCGAGCCGCCAAATCACAGCGCTCGTAAGCCCAATCAACGTGAGACCAGTTACATCGTGTGCGTAAGGTCCGTGGCTATCACTGGTCTGAACCCCGTGCATGATGAACTGTTGGATTTCGTACAAGATCAAGTCGAAGTCACTGCTGATTCCAGCAGCTGGAATTCTAAATTTCAGTCAAAAGTTCGAGATTGTTAAAACTTCGTTCGAGCATCAAATCGCGTCCTGTTTGTTGTAACGTAGTCGTGGTGACATGCTCAGTATGATTCAACAAAGAAATCACATAAAAAAATCAAGATGAAGACATACTATTAATAAAAAAGTTTCAAGATCGATGTGATTTTCAAGTTATGTGATCATGCCTTTAAACTGTGATTCATGTCTTAAAATTGATATCAAAATAATCATAGTATCGACCCCTACGTGATAACAAGTATCTCTTGTTCATTTGGATGCTGGATCATCAATGGATCGTTCGAGAAGAATCAAGAACGTCTCTAGTTCTCAGCAGGGATTGTTTTGGAATTTTCTTAATTGTTAGGCAGGTACAAATTAGTCATTTTGCACCTTATTTTCTTTTTTTTTTTAATTCACATAAATTGTAAGTATCCCCAATTAGGGTTAGTTTTAGGTGATCCACCCACGTTTTAACCCTAGTCTATAAATAGACGCTCCCTCTCATTGTAAAGGGATCGATCTTGATCTCTCTTTTGGACTCATAGAGACTCTTTTGATTAATAAAAATTCTTCTTTCAAGAGCACGAGTTGGGTCACTTTTCTTCTTTGGAGAGAGAGAGAGAGAGAAGAGAAAAAGTTTAGAGCGGTACCCCTCCTACCTTCAAGGTATTCTTTCTCTTCCCTTCTCTCTCTAGTTTTCTTT
Organism: Amborella trichopoda; assembly: GCF_054954075.1. Taxonomy (NCBI): domain Eukaryota; kingdom Viridiplantae; phylum Streptophyta; class Magnoliopsida; order Amborellales; family Amborellaceae; genus Amborella; species Amborella trichopoda. The sequence goes on along the minus strand of NC_142348.1, from coordinate 25,909,531 downwards.
TTTCTCTCTTCTTTTCTCTCTTCTTCTCTCTCTTCTTCGCTTTCTTCTTCGTATTCTCTACTGAGTATTTCTCAGAGGCCATGCACGGCAATGACAGTGTCGTGCATCCCTCTTTCTCTCTTCCTCCTCTTGTGACTTCGCAGGTCGTTCATGGTGATGGCAGCACCATACGCGAGCTTCTTTCTCCCTCTCCTCATTCGTTTCTTTCCCTCAACATGGTTCACGCATGGCATTAGTCGTCGTTGTGCATAACGTCGTCTGAAGGAGCACACAGTGAGCCGAGCTGTATTCAAGCAACAAATCGGGCTCCTGTTTCGGTTCCAGGATTGGTATCACACGCGTCGACGTGCATCGCTGACCGCGAGCCATGTTTCTTTCTTCTCATGGGTCGCAGATGGCGCTGCTCATCGTCGTTTGCAGGTGTGTCTTCGGCGTCCTACGCAAGCACGGACGGTCATCGTCATCCGTGAACATGTTTTCAGCACCCTGTGCCTATCGCAGATAGCGATGCCTATCACTGCCCTCGAAGGGTCACAGCGATCCCTATCGCTGCCCGCGAAGGGTTGCAGCAATGCCTATTGCCGTCTGTAGGCTTCTCTCGCACCTTGTGCCTATTGCAGACGGTAATGCCTATCGCTGCCCGTGAAGGGTCGCGGCCATGCCTATCGCCGTCCGCAGGCTTCTCTTGTGCTTTGTGCCTATCACCGCCCGCGAAGGGTGACGGCGATGCTTATCACCGTCTGCAAACTTCTTTTGTGCACTCTATGCCTATTGTAGACAGCGATACCCAACGAAGGGCCGTGCTGCCTTCTCATGCCGACGACGACGATGGCTAACGTCGTTTGCAGTTCACTGCCCACCCTTCCTCCGCGGGCAGCAGTGTCCATCACTGTCCAGGGGCCATAACACTGTTACTCCACGGTTGTGGGAAGTAATGCCTAACGCTGTCTAGGACCTTCTCTTCCTTTTATTTCTTGTCTTCTCTCCGCTCTTTTCTCTTCTATTTCTTATCTTCTTGCTTGACTAAAGGATAGAGTCAGTCTAACATTGTTCTAGCGGTCTGGCTGTCGAGCAGTATTGTTGTATTGCTGGTCAAGAGTACCATGTTCGTCTTGTTGCCACACCAGATTAGGACAGTCATATCGGCCTTGGTTTAGAGTACTATTGTCGTCATGCCGATCTGAGTTATCATGACCGTCTTTCTACCACTCTGAGTTGGTCACTGTACTGGTCCAGCTATCATGCTAGTTTGGTTCCCTTTCTCAAGTCCTCTTCTCTTTTCTTCCCTTATTCACACCCTAACTTCTCATCTTCTCTACCATATGAATGTACACATCTATGCATGTTCGCTCCAAGACAAGGGTGAGTCCTCGGCCCACTTGTCTTGCAAATTAACTATGTTAGTGCTTTGTAGAAAACAAGGAGATTGCAGGTCAAGGGAAGCAATTCCGAACCAACTGAAGCAGCTAGGGTGCTTTCCGTCGTAAGACGGCGCCGACACGAGTTTGCCCGAGTAAGTCACGGACCCAAGTGAGGTTGGTCCCCAGCTCACGTTTGAAATTCCTCTCACACCAGTTGGGCATCTTCTCTTGTTCTGTGAACAAGGTTCCCGAGAGAGCGATCTCAGGTCCCGGATCTTCTGAACCCGAGATACGTGTCACCCCATCACCTAGATCTGGGGAGGTGAGATCGAGGTAACCAACCAATCACATCTCATTGTGCATTCATATAGTGACAAAGCATATCTTAATATCATGCATTCATATCATGGTTGAGCAAAACATGTCAAGGAAATCACATAGCACTTCACATGGCTAATTACACAAGTCTTATCACATAGCTCCACACAGGTCTTATCACATAGCTCTTGTCACATAACACACAGCATATCTCAATATCATGCACACATATCACTGACCACATGGGCCTTTATCACATATAATGCCTCAAAATCATGCACACATATCATAACATAACATGTATCATAATCATGCACACATAACATAACAGAGCATGTCTTACTACATGCATTCATAAGAAAACAGAGCATGTCTTACTACATACATTCATATCGTAATATAACATACATCATTTCATAACAGAGCATGCTTTTATTTCATAACAGAGCTTACCTTCATTTAATAACAGAATATGCCTCCTTGTCATGCATTCAGTTCATATCAGAGTATGCCTCATTATCATACATTCATAACATAGATGAGCTTGTCTTACTACATGCCTTCATATCATAATAGAGCATTGGTAAGATGCCTCGATCTCGCCCCCAGGTCGGGATGACCTGGTGGCACGTGCCTCGGGTTTCAAAGAGAACCCAGGACTTGAGACCACTCTCTCGAGAACTTTGTTAAGAAACAAGGGTAGGTACACCAACAGGTGAGAGAGGAATTTTGTGTGAGGTGGGACACACCTCACCTAGGTCCGTGACTCACTCGGGCAGACTCGTGTGGGCCCCCTCTTAGATCACCACGAAAAGCCCCCCAATCTTACAACTCGTTCAAAATCGCCTCCCTTGACCTTTACACTCATGTTTCTATAATCACACACAAGGTTAATTTACAAGACAAGTGGGTCAAGGGACCTCACCTTGTCTTTAGGCGAATGCACACAGATGTGCTCATTCAAAAAAAGGACAAATAAGATGATAGAGATAAGGGTGAGAAGTGTAGACACCCCATTTTAAAACTGGCAAATTCTGTGGTTTCTTGAACCTTTAGGAATTATCCTAGTAAACCCAAAATCCATAGTTCACACAGCCTACCTTGTGACCCAGAATCAGTCTGCCTGTCTAGAACCCTGTTTTGACCAAGATTTAAATAAACGCCCTATTTTACGAAAAATATCATTAAAAATAGTAAAAACTCCGTTTTGATCCAAATTTTCTCTAGCTTCACAAGAAGCTGAAGAATACACCCAAAGTGAAAAACGTAAATTTGGGCAAGTTTTGGCTTGGGCGACATCAGTGGTGTCTAGTAGTGTCACCTAAGTCATTTTGTAAATTCCCTATTTAACCAAAAAATCATAAATAATAGTAAAAAAATCCATTTTGACCCAAATGTTTTTCGGTAGCTTCACAAGAGGCTAAGGAACACACCCAAAGTTTAAAAACTCAATTTTGACCATTTTTTATTAGGGCAACATGGGCAGTGTTGCCCGAGTGACACACCTGTGTCGCCCATACCCTTTAATCCCGAAATGATATCTTCTGCCTTTTTCCACCTTTTAACCCATTTTTGGTGCAAGATTAGCCGTGTAGCCCAGATCTGAGGCCTCCAAAAACACGTTTTGACTAAGTAAACTTGTTTGTTATACGAAGACATTCTCCCCAACAAATTGGGCCCCCTTTTCCGCATCTTTTTAAGACCATTTAAGGAGGAATCGAGACTTGAGATATGGAGAAACCCTAAGATAAAGAGGAAACCCTAGGGAAAAAAAAAAAGATGTCAGAGAGAGAGAGAAAACACTATCAGAGGAAAAGAAACAAAAGTGATAGAGATGAAAAACCTGAGGGAGTTAAAGGAGAGAAAACCCTGGAAATTACGTCAGAAAGCCTTAGCCTCCTGAGAGAAACCCCATATCTACCCTTAGGATAGAACCCTAAATCAAAGCCTTCACACTGAAGAGATTTTTTGATAAACATCTAACTTAGAGAGATAAAAGAGGGCCGGTTCTGATACGAGCGAGCCCCAAAAGGCTCGGGAGTCTCGGGCCTTACGACCCGATTTGGTGTCATTTTCCTTTCTTATTTTTTATTCTTCTTTACTGTTTTAATTTCATTTTGATCTGCTTATTCTCTTTAAAATCGTGCTTTGGATGCTCTGGATCATGCTGGCCCTGCCACAGATCTGAGAGCAGATCTGCTCGTTTTTTGACAGATCTGAATTAGATTTGTCCCACTTTCTTTACCATTTTATTTCTTGCATTGTCATTTAGTTTAAGGTGTTAAAATCGAGAGATGTTCATCAAAAGACCTATCTTATTTTCATCATAAACAGTTTGGCGCCCACCGTGGGGCATTTTGAGCTTGATCCAAGCGCCAAAGGACAGTTTTATTTCACTATTTTTCGCTGTGATCAGTCGCAAAAAGTCCCAGGATTCTACAAGGGTCAGGATCCAGGGTTTTGGTGCTTCAAAACCTTGTCTGATCTGGGCTACACCAGAAGTGTCACCTGGGCGACACCCCCAATGCTGCCTAGATCCAGGGCGACACTCCCCATGTCGCCCAAAATTCCAAAGTTTCAGAATTTTATGAAACTTTGAAAATCTGTTCTAGGGACTTTTTCATGGCTGTTCACAAATTTTCAGAGCAAAATAAAATTTTTAAAAATATAAAAACAATATTTTACGTGATACAGATCTGTCATATTTGCTTTTGTCTGTTTACTTTGTTTAATTTATTTCATCAAAAAAAAAAATTCTGCTTATTCTAAGTTTAGCATGATATTATTTCATTAATGTTAACAATAAAAAATAGTGAAAATTTTGTTTTGGGCGAGACCTGCAAGGGCGACACTAGTAGTGCTGCCCGGGCGACACTGCAAAGGTCTCAGAAAAATTCTTTGACCCCATAGACCTGTTCTCGGGCTTTTGGGCTTCTCGTTCACCAAAGTTTGGCTCAAAATAACTTTTTAAGAATATAAAAAATATATTTTGCCTCAGATAGGTCTGCTTTGTTCTGGCTATCTGATTTTATTTTAATTTATTATTTTTCATTTAAGTCATGTTTTCCCTGATTTCACCATGCTTAGTTTAAATGTGACTTTACCTTCTTAAGGGTTTCTTACCCGTCCATTTATATTGTTCTTTGAACGAGTTTTGCCTCGAAGAGCGCATCGCTAGGCACGATCAGTGCCGAGTGCTCACTTATTTCCCCCTAACCGTGTCTCGTTCGAGCCACCCTTGACTCGGGTCGCGCTCAACTTAGCACAGACGTTATCTGATCTCATTTTTCTGACTTTACCTTCTTAGGGGTTGCTTACCCCTCTATATATGTTGTGCTTCAAGCGAGTTTTGCCTCGAAGCGCGCCTCGCTAGGCACAATAAGTGTCAAATGTTCGCTTATTTTTCTTTCTTGTTTTGTGTGTATTGTGTGCTTGAATTTAATTTTGGTTGTGTGCTTCTTTACACACTCCAGCACACACCGAACCAAGAATGCCTCGCAAACTAGCAAACAAATATTTCAAAAACCCCCTAAATCATCGTTAACAGTGAGAGGGGAACCAAGCATTGAGAGCCAAGGCGGTTGGGATTCGCGTAACTTTAACTGCGAGCCCCCCTCCGTAATCCTTTGCCTCAAAACAACTCTGCCTATAGTAGAACATGGTGAATATCCTGTAACAGGAGGCTAGGACCTATGTGGGGACCTATATCAACTTAGCTGCATTTCAATAGTTAGGAGCCCACTCTCAAGCCAAGCCTACCCATAATCAGAGTAGGTCAAACGTTTTCGTGTGTTTGCTTGCTTATTTCTGATCGTTTAATCTTAGATTCCTGTCCGGACCCACTTTTAGTCCAAGCTGGAGGGTCCACGTTCAGGCTTATACCCAGCCTAGCCTAGGTTAGAACCAGGTCTCGCCTTGGTCCGAACCAGGTCACGCCTTTGGTCCAAACCTAGGCCCCCTCTTGGTCTGAGCAGAAGGTTCGTTTCTAGCTCATATTTGACCAAGTCCAGGTCCACGCATGGTCTGATCATTAAAACTCTCTAGGTCCAAGTCCAAGCTTGTACCCAACCTAGCTTAGGTCCGAACCAAGTTCACACCAGGTCACGCCTTTGGTCCAAACCTAGGCCCCCATTTGGTCTGAGCCAAAAGCTCGTTCCTAGCTCATCTTTGATCCAGTCCAGGTCCAAGCCTAGTCTGATCATTAAAACTCTCTAAGTCCAAGTACAGGCATGTACCCAGCCTAGCCTAAGTCCGAACCAGGTTCAGTCCCAAGTCCGAACTTAGGCCCCCTCTTGGTCCGAGCCGAAAGCTCGCTCCTAGCTCATCTTTGATCTAATACAGGACCATGCCTGGTTTGATCAATAAAACTCTCTGGGTCCAAGTCTAGGCTTGTACCCAGCCTAGCCCAGGTCTGAACCAGGTTCACACCCAAGTCCGAACCTAGGCCCCCTCTTGGTCCGAGCCGAAGGCTCGTTCCTAGTTCAATCTTGATCCAGTTCGGGTCCACATCCGGTTTGAGTTTCAAAACTCTCTAGGTCCAAACCCAGGCTTGCACCCAGCTCAATCCAAGTCACAATCAGGCTCACACCCCGGGCCGAACCTAGACCCATGGTCCAAGCCAAGACTCATGCACCATCTTGTCTAGATCTTAGTTTAGGTTCTAGCATAGAGTTGCCTCTAAAGCTAGACTAGGCTTACCCTAGTTTAGGGTCTGAATCAGAACCCATTGAGTTTAGCAAGTCTAGATTCTAGTCTAATCTTAGCCTAGGTCTTAGTCAGGGTTTTGCCCCTAGAGTTAGGATAGGTCTGCCTTAAATCGTCGAGTTTAGATCTTACCTAAGTCTAGATTCTAAAACCCTGCCAAAGAGAATCACCATGTCGGTTACTCAAAGCGACTATGATGATCACTCCACGGTCGACTCTAAGCCTAACCTACCTATACCCAAGGACCAGTATGCTACAATCCCTTGGAATTATGAAATAATCTCAAGCCAATCCATTACCCAGTGCCCAGGTCTTCAGTTAGAGACAGAGTCCCAAGCATCCACTCCTAATTCTAAAATTGGTGCGATATGAAAGGCTACTTCAGCCCGAAAGACTCTGAATAGTCAAGGGCTCCGTCTTGGAGTTGTCCTGCAAGGGGTCTTAGGCAACCAAAGTAGGAGTCGAGTGGGGGAAGAAATTCTTACAGCATCTAATGCCAATTCCCACAACTCGAACTGAGATAACTCTGGGCTGCAGTGGTCACAAGACCAAGACCCACCTAGGTCTAGGGGATCCCACCCTACCTCAAGTCGTCGTAGTATGGCTCATGATGTCCTGAACACTGTACGAGGCAGAGGTCTCGACCCAAACTGACCCTTAGGCGACATAGGTGTCCAAGATGCCCTTAAAAGTCTAGTTGACCTAGGTTACACTGTTCATGCCCCAGCTTACGGGTCGAACCCAAATCAAGTCAGTGGCATAAGTCTACCCTTAGCATAATCGAGTCAGTCGATTCTTCAATCGGTCCCTCTAGTTCATTCGGTCCAACAAATCGTGCAATTTTCGCAACCGGTGGCGACACCTATGGATCAGTACACCCCTCAGGCGCAAGTGTATCAAACAGCCCCAGTGACTGCGGCTCATCAATCTCATGCAGGCCAACGTATATCCCAAATCTCGCCTCATCAGTCCACGCTTGGGAACCCACCGACTAGTGGGCCTACTGTCATGTCGAACACCCAACAAGAGGGCACTTTAAAAGTGATGCATGATGTGCTCGTAAGAATGGGAATGCATGATATTCTACCCCCAAAGGCCTATGTCCCCTTGGAGGCCTAACCAACTGAAGGTCATATTTTCACAAACATTGACCAGCGAGGCCTTGAACTGGCATTGGAGAATAATGTCCACTCAACCACACATCATTTCAGAAGAAATGTTCAGTCTCTTCGTCTCTCACTACCACTGGTCGACACCAAGATCTCTTTCCCTGGGCGAGCTCAATGCAACAAAGCAAAATTCAGGAGAATCCTTCAATGATTTCATCCGTCGATTCTACGAGGCGGCAATTCGAGTGGTCGAATGCCCACTAACAGACCTAGCCATCTTTATGGTCTTAGAGAACACTACTCCTGAATACATGACCTTTTTCAGCCAAAGCCTTATCCCCCACTCTTTCGACTCCATGATCGAGCAGGTGGCACGACATGAAAGGGCAAGAGGGACACTCCTCAGCACCAGGCCCAACAATAAACCAATAACGACTCCCCAAAATAAGAGCAAAAAACAATAAACAGTGGAAGGCTTCCGGTCAGGTTAACGAGATTGTCGTTAACAGACCGGCTCAAGGTTCAACCATTCAGCACAACAATCAGAACCAAAACTGAAGGGGTCTGCCTAGAGCCAACGCTTGAAATAATAACCAAAGGCGAGAGGATAATTTCACTCCTCTCAAAGACCGGCTGGAAAAAGTGTTGGAATTACTCCTAGCAAGAAACCTGGTTTTTCTACCGTCATCATCTGAACCACCATTTCAAGTCACGAACAAGAGCAGGTGGTACAAATGGCATCAAAACCATGCACATGATACCCAAAACTGCATATATTTCAAACAGGTAATTCAGAGGTTAATCAATGAGGGGGATATCACTGTCACACGTAGAAATCAACCCGTTGAAGAGCCTAATCAAAAGATGCGTATCTTCACAAACCCTCTCCCCAAAAATATGATCACAACAGAAAAGCCGGGGAGCTCAAGACAACTCAAAAGAAAATGTTATCTTTCACATGATTGAGAGTGGAGACGAAGAAGAAGATCCCTGTCAATTCATATTGGCTTGTGATCATCACTTTCAAGAACTTAAAGAAGATCTATTAGATCTTCTAAGAGGAAGCCTTTTATCTGCAAACCTCGACAACCTTCCCAAGTGGGACCAATATGATGAAGATGACACATTAGAGATCGATATGGTCAGAACCCATGAAAATGTGTCATCTCCCAAACAAGGGGCCAACACCTCGAAATCTCTCATTACTCTTGCTAGGGCTGACCCTATCGAGCTTCACGCTGGCGTGGTTGAATCCCTAACTTGAAGAGGTCGAGTGTTTGAACCCGTTCAATTAATAGCCGACACTCTTGGTGAAAGGATGGGAAACTCCTCAAGAGCCAGACAACCAATAGGGGTTGCATGAAAACCTTGTGGCACCAACGCCAATCGTGTTCACGGACGATGATATCCAGGCCAGCTTCAATCGCTTTCATCTCCAACCTCTGCACATCACTGTTTTCATGCATGGATATGAAATACAGAGAGTGCTTGTTGATAATGAGTCATCCCTAAACATATGCCCTATGAAAACGGTGAAGCAGATAGGTAAAAGCCCGAATGACTTCGAGCCGTGTCAACTAATTATCGTTGCCTACGACGGGACCAAGAGACAAGCTGAAGGCATACTGCCTCTCACACTTAATATCGGCCCGGTCATCCGAGTGATAAAGTTTTATGTCTTAGATATAAAGCCTTCATTCAACATGCTTCTAGGAAGACCGTGGCTGCACAAAACCCGTGGTTGCCTCTACGCTCCATCAATGCCTCAAATTTTCAATAAAAAATGTTGTCATGAAGGTATGCACAGAACCCCTGCTTTTCTCAATCTTAGCATACATAATGGGAAGCTAGCCATAGGGGTCGAGCTTGAAGAAATCCCACTCACTTCCTTTCAGCAAGTTGATTGTACCACCTTACGCCTAGAGGCTGGTGACATTATCCATTTTTGCAAACTTTTGCATCGATGGAGGACATTATCCATTGTCAACATCGATACGGTTTCGGGTCCCTCAAAGCTTGGCACATGCTCCTCTCCCAAGGCTTCCAACCAAGCCAAGGCTTGGGGAGTTAAGGGTTAGACGTAATGGAGGCGATTTTTGAATCACCCCAAGCCAAAACTGAAAAATGGGGGTCGAAGAGGACTCGGATGTTCTCTCACTTTATTTAAAAGCCGGATGAAGTCTTCAAGCCATCCAGGCTTTGTATCTGGAGACATTCAAAGCCTCGATCATCTCGATGTCTGTCCTACAAAACGGTCAAAGTTGATCCTTGATTCCCAACAGGGAATAATTCTTCTTCTACATCTCAGCACACACGAGAACTGGGAATTGAAGACCTTTTCACTTACCTGGATTTGAAGCTATGCACAATCGGCTCTAACACAACCAAGCGTGCTCATCCTCCTACTCAAACTCTGGAATGAAATTGGTCGATCACTCCTCTATCTCAAGAACTGCTGGAAACATACCAGCAGCACCTTCAAGTCCCGGTGTCAAAAGACGGATAGGTGCATGGTGGCTATCTAACCACCCTGCACGTCCGATCCCCAACATTTCTCTCGTGAGTTCCATAAGGGACACCTCTTGCGACATTTTAAAACATATGGAAAATTCGAAACATGATGAAGCTGATAATAATGAAAAAGAATTTTAAAAATGACGCTCACTCAAGAAAGCCCAATAACGGTGCATAAGACCCAAGATGACGAATTGGACGGCAAAGATGAAGATCAAGAGAGTCAAGAGTTTGAAGAAATTTCTCAACCTGAGGAACTTACTTCCCATGTTGAGTAATTCAAGAAGAGGTTCGTTGGTGACCCAACGCCTATCATCGAAGAGGCGATTGACGTAAACCTAAGAACTGAGAAGGACCCAAGGTTAACCAAGATTGGAACCTCCTTATGTTCTGAGGAGCGGGAAAATGTGATTTCTTTTCTCAAGGAATATCGCGATGTCTTCGCCTGGTAATACGATTATATGCCAAGGCAAGATCCCATATTGGTACCACATCGCCTAATATTCAACGAAGGTGCAAAGCCTGTAAGGCAGAAACTCCGATGTCAAAAGACCTACCTTAAGCTTAAAATTAAAGAAAAAATCGACAAACTGCTCAAGGTAAAGGTCATTACCCCCATTGATTACTCAGAATGGTTGGCCAACATAGTGGTCATACCCAAGAAAGACAGGAAGATCCGAGTGTGTGTCGACTACCGAGACCTCAACAAGGCATGTCCAAAGGACAACTTCCCTTTATCAAGCATAGATGCCTTGGTCGACAACACTGCAGGGCACGAGATGTTGTCATTCATGGACGGCTTCTCGAGTTACGACTAGATCCTCATGGCAGAAGAAGACCAAACCAAGACGTCATTCATAACGTAATGGGGAACCTACTGCTACAAATTCATGCCCTTTGGCCTCAAAAATGCAGGAGCAACTTATCAATGGCCAATGACTAGCATCTTCCACTATTTAATGCATATCATCATGGAAGACTATGTCGATGATATTCTAGTCAAGTCGAAGACCAAGTCTGATCATCTCACCAATCTGAGAACCATTTCTGAAAGACTCCTGAAACATCAACTCAAACTCAATCCCCAGAAATGTGCCTTTGGAGTTGAATACGGAAAATTACTAGGCTTTATGGTAAGCCAAAGAGGCATTGAGATGGACACGTCCAAAATACGAGCCATCACTGAATTGCTGCCTCCCCATAACATCAAAGAAATCTATGGGCTTCAAAGCCGCATACAAGCCATAAGACGTTTCATTCACAACTGACGGACAAGTGTGCACCATTCAATAGACCCTTTAAGAAGGACACCCCATTCATATGGGATAAAGAATACCAAGAAGCATTCGATCAAATCAAGGAGTACCTCACTAAACCTCTCATCCTTAGTCCTCCTAGTCCAGATAGACCTCTGTTCTTATACAAGTCAGTGAAAGACAAGACCATGTGGCCAATGTTAAGACAATATAACGACCATGGAAAAGAACAAATGCTATATTATATCAGCAAAACCATGGTCGACTATGAGACAAGGTACACGGATGTGGAGAATCACTGCTTAACACTTGTGTGGGCCATGCAGAAATTAAGACATTATGTCTTATCTCATTCAGTCAAGCTCATATCAAAAATTGACCCACTCAAGTACCTATTGAAGAGGCCAGTCCTCCACAGACGTTTGGAGAAGTGGAGAATGCTATTGAGTGAGTTCGAGATCGAGTATGTCACTAAAAAATCAGTCAAAGGACAAACCATTGCTGACCACTTAGTTGAACATGCACTGCCAGACAATATTCCTGTTAACAAGGATCTCCCTGATGAGAACCTCTTCACAATTGAGAACTCAATTAGAGAGCTATACTTCGAAGGTGTAAAGAACAAATACGGGTCAAGTATAGGAGTCATATTATGCTCATCCGAGAAGATTTTAAAGCTGATAGCCATCAAACTGAATTTCCCACGTACTAATAATGTTGTTGAATACGAAGCCTTGATAGCCGGGCTTGAGAATGTCGTGGGAATAAAAATTCAGCAAATACGAGTGATTGGTGACTCCTTACTCATCATAAACCAATTTCAAGGGATTTGGAGGGTGAAAGAAGAAAAGCTCAAACTCTATCAAGAAAAGGTGGAAAAGATGATTCCATATTTTAAGAAAATCACCTTTCAGCATATAACTAGGGAAAATAATAGGTTCACCGACACCCTTGCAACCCTTGCTTCGATGGTTGATATTCCTCTAGAAATCACCACATTGCCATTCCATATCTGGAACAAACATGACCCTTCCCCACCGAGGATTGAAAAAGAAATAGAGCAAGAGAATGAAAATGATGGAGAAGTATCTTTCGTGGTTTCAGATGCACTAGTCAAAGTAAAACCGTGATTTCATTATGTTTTGTCCCTTCTAAAAGATGGTTTATACCTCAAAGGAGCCATAAAAAAGGATAAAGAAGCCCTTCGAAGGTTTTCTATTAGATTCTTAGTAAGAGGTGATCTCCTATTCAAAAAGTCATTCGATGGCATCATTCTAGGTGCCTCGATCAGCAAGAAATTAACCAAGTACTAACAAAGTTACACAAGGAACGAGATCATTCTGGGGCAGCCACCTTAGCTCAAAAACTCAGATGCCAAGGCTATTACTAGACCACCATGGCTGAAGACTGCTGGAAGTTCGTTAAGAGATGCCCCAAATGTCAACTCTATGGAGACCTCAACCATGCACCATCCGTATCACTCAACTCAACACCGCCCCTATGGCCCTTTGCCATGTGGGGTCTTGATATCATTGGAATGATATCACCAAAAGCCTAAAACGGCTACCGTTTGATATTAACGGCTATAGAGTACTTCACCAAATGGGTAGAGGCCGCATCATTTGTTAAAATTGAAGGCCAACATGTTGCCCGTTTCATAAAGAACAATATCGTATTCAAATTCGGTGTTCCTGAGTCAATCATCACTAACAATGGATCCAATCTCAAAAATGAAAAGGTCACTAAGGTGTGCAAAAGGTTTGGGATAACACAGAAATTCTCCACACCTTACTACCCTCAAGGAAATGGATAAGCAGAAGCCACAAATACAGGACTTCTCATAATCATAGACAAAATAATAGAAAGCGGGAAAGATAGGCATGAAAACCTAAATGATGCCCTATGGACCTATCGGACAACTGAGAAGACTCCTACTGGCATGACCCCATACCCATTAGTGTATGGTATGGAAGCAGTGCTACCTATCGAGGTTGAGATACCATCTCTCTGAGTCCTTATTCATAAAAATTCATATGAGGAACAAAAGATCGAAGCACGAATCGCTGCCGTCATTAATTTGGATGAAAAATGACTATAAGAAATACATAATATCGTTGCTTACCAGCGTAGAACCGAGAGGGCATACCAAAGAAAAAGTGTTCCTCGAAAATTCAAAAAAGGAGACATGATACTCAAGAAAATCTTCCACACTCCTACGAATCCACACCCTTTAGGCAAGTTCAAACCTAATTGGGAGGGACCATTCATGGTTACCCAAGTGCATGCAGGCAATTCTTATAAGATAAAAAATCAGGAGGGGTACGAACTCAACGACCCCATTAATGCAATGTATCTCAGAAAATACTACCCGTAATGGGCTAAAAAACGTGGTGAAAACCTGAAAAGGCATCACAAAGAAAAAAAATAAAAAAAAATGGACGTGGTGAAAACTTGGAAAGGCATCATGGATAAAAAGAATAAAAAGATCTCCAAGAAGGAGCTTTTAATGCAAAACACTCTAGTACAAACAAGTACTTGCAAGTTCCAATAATACTACACAAGCAGACCTTGAGGATGAAGACTCCTCCTAAACCCTGCAGATTCCCAACAGAGCCAACTAAGAAAGATATAAGAGGGTGACATGAATGGAAAACCGAAGTGATTTCAACGAACCCAGAAAAATATCGAGACCCTCCAAGATGGAAGCTCAGTAAGAATCCAGAGGGCTCTTCATGGATCCGCGAGCAGAGGATGACAGCTCCAAAGGTAAAAAGACAACTTCGTGATTTTTGAGTTTTCACGATCCCACAAGGGAATCCTTTCATCATCTTTGAGTAGAATATAACAAAGAAAATCACCACCAAAGGGGCCACATGTGGCAAAACTGTAAGGCCCATCCCCTTTGAAAATGTTGCTTCAATTTGATTGTTAAAATCATCCATTTTCAAAAGCTTTCTCCTTTTATAAGGGAATTCCTCCATCACTACAAGAGGCTAAACTATTAATCTGGCATCGCTCTTGAAGCTAACTTCCTATGCCTGTTATGAAGGCTTGAAACTAGTTAGGCACTCCATGGTTGTATGAGTATAACTACTAACTACCACATATCGGAGATGGGTGAATCTTGCCAATGACGAAATTGGCTAGTCTGGGAGTGCTCTACTCTCGACTGAATTCCCTGAGGTAAAACGAGGAAAGTTCATCCCTGTATGTGCATATGACGGTTCGATAGCCAGACATTCGAGACAAAAAGCGTACAACTAGGGGGCTGAGTTTGTAAGAAATTCAATTTGAAAAGTGTGTGCAAGGAAACTGTTTTGTTATGCTTCAATTAATCAAATGCACACTTACTACAAGAATCCCCAACAGGGGCAATAAATAAATAAACAATAAGGAGTTTTTCAAACTCCCCATAACAAGGAAAAGGCTGCAAAGGACCTCCCAACAAGAGCAGAATTCTCCCTAAAATAACAAAAAATAAATATTTTTTTTTTTTTTTGGGCGACACGCCTAGTGTCGCGCAGCCTGTGTGGACGACACTACATGTGTCGCCCAGGCGACACCACTAATGTCGCCCACATCTCTCATATCCCATTTAAATCGTAACTGGTGTCGCCTGTTTTTTATGTCAAAACCTCTTTGTCTTTATTCGCAAACTTTCAATAATAAAAAAAAAGGTTTTTTTTTAGGTGGGAGACACCACCAGTGAACGTTTTTTCAAAAAATGCCCCCACTTAATTTTGGGGACTTCCAAGGATCAAACATTGGCTTTTTATGATCATTTTTAAAAAAATTTATTAACTTTTAAAATAAAACGCTCCTCAGTGGCATGAGCCTAAACTGCCAATCACTTTTCCAAAAAAATTAAAAAAAATAAAAACGCTCCTCAATGGCATGAGCCTAAACTGCCAACCAATTTTTCAAAAATTTTCATAAAAGAAAATTTCAAAAAATAAAACGCTCCGCAGTGGCATGAGCCTAAACTGCCAACCAAGTTTCCAAAATTTCAAAAAAATAAAATAAAAATGAGAGAACACTCCTCGGTGGTATGAGCCTGAACTGCCAATCAAAGTCCGATCTAGGGCAGAACCACCCTGTTTCAATGGAAAAACGTCAAACGCATGTGACGTTAAAGAGCCAAGACATGAAAAACGTCAAACTCGTGCGACGTTAAAAAGTCTAGATAGGAAAAACGTCAAACTTGTGCGATATTAAAGAGTCAAGACAAGAAAAATGTCAAACTCGTGTGATGTTAAAGAGCCGAGACAGGAAAAACATCAAACTCGTGCGACGTTAAGAAAAATGTCAAACTCGTGTGACATTAAAGAGTCAAGACAAGAAAACATCATACTTGTGTGACGTAAAAGAGCCGAGACAGGTAACATCTAGCCCCATATGATGTAAAATGTCGAATGTGCTCAGGGCACAACCACCATGTTCAATGTGTTCAGGGCACAACCACCCTGTTCAAACATCTAGCCCCGTACGACGCTAAGGTCAGGTATATCCAGTTCAACGTCAAACTCGTGCGACGTAAAAGAGCCGAGACAGGTAATGCCTAGCCCCGTATGATGTTAGGTGTGTTCAGGGCACAACCACTCTGTTCAATGTTGTTTAGCCCACAATCACCATGTTCAATGTGTTCAAGGCATAAACACAATGTTCAAATGTCTATCCCCCTATGACGTAAAAGGGCCGGGTGTATGGTCCATCGCTGCATGATGCTAAACTGCTTAGTGGGCTCTATGGTTGCAGGAGTTAAAACTGTTAACCAACTTTGTTTTTCAAATATCTTTTTCTTTTCAAAATTTTTACTATATGTCTATGATTTCAAAAATTTAATTTCTTTATTAAAATCGTAACCTTTCCCTGCTCCAGGTTCTATTTCAAATCTCCCCCTACTGTCAAACTTTCTAAATCATTTTCTAAAATGAAGGAGCTTGGGCACCTGTACATGATGAGTACCGCGTCACCGCATTTACCGCGTTGCTGCCTCGCCTCTCTCTTCGGATTCAGCTAGACAAGTCTCTTCCTGTAGAAACCTTTTCCTATTGATAGCCTTAGGAAACCCTAAGGAGATCAAAGAAAATGTCAGGGATAAAAATTTCAAACTACAAAACCCCAAAAGTTAAATGGCATGGCCGAAAAATCCAACTCAAGTTTCAAGCTTGTGTACCTCACCGACAACGTCGGAAACCCTAGGAGCAAAAATGCCCTAGGTGGGAGAGTTCGGTGAGCACAATGACTTGGAGGGATAGTTGATGTGCCCTCTGACCACAGATGTCAGGACAAAATTTAAAATGTCTGCCTTATCTTTGACGTTCACCTACCCGTCGAAGGACGAGGAACGCCAGAGTGTCAACTTCTTTACCACTCACCTATCCCTCGAAGGACAGGGAGTCCCAAGGGGGGGCAACTGTAGACACCCCATTTTTAAAACTGCCAAATTTTGTGGTTTCTTGAACCCTTAAGACCACATTATCCTAGTAAACCAAAAATCCATAGTTCATACAGCCTATCCAGTGACCCGGAACCAGTTTGCTTGTCCGGAACCTTGTTTTGACCCAGATTTCTGTAAACGCCCTGTTTTACCAAAAAATCATTAAAAATAGTAAAAAACTCTATTTTGATCCAAATTTCTTTGAGAGCTTTACAAAAAGCTGAAGAATACACCCAAAGTAAAAAACATAAATTTGGACAAGTTTTGGTTTGGACGACACCAGTGGCGTTGCCCGGGCGACACTGTCAGTGTCGCTCAAGTCATTTTGTAAATACCCTGTTTTACCAAAAAATCATTAAAAATAGTAAACAAATTGTTTTGAAAAAATTGTTTTTGGTAGCTTTAAAAGAGGCTAAGGAACACACCCAAAGTTTAAAAAATCAATTTTGATCAAATTTTATTTGAGTGGCACCACCCGTGTCACCAGACCCTTTTGTTCCAAATGATATTTTCCACCCTTTTTCACCTTTTAACCTATTTTTGGGGAGACACACTAGCCTTGTCGCCCCAATCCGAGGCCTTCAAAATGTGTTTGTACTGAGTAAACTTCTTTGTTATACCAAGATATTCTCCTCAACAAATTGGGCCCCCTTTTTAGCATCTTTTCAGGACCATTTAGGGAGGGGATCGAGACTTGAAATAGGGAGAAACCTAAGATAGAGAGGAAACCCTATGGGAAAAAAAAAAGGGTCATCAGAGAGAGAGAGAAAAAAAACCCTAGCAGAGAAAAAGAAACATAAGAGATAGAGATGAAAAACCTGAAGGAGCTACAGGAGAGAAAACCCTGCAAATTGCGTCAGAAAGGCAGAGCCTCTTGAGAGAAACCCCAGATCTACCCTTAGGATAGAACTCTAAATCAAAACCTTCACACCGAAGAGATTTGCTAATAAACATCCGACTCAGAGAGACAAAAGAGGACCGGTTCTGATACCGGCTAGCCTCAGAAGGCTCGGGAGTCCCGAGCCATTCAGCCCGGTTTAGTATCATTTTCGTTTCTTCATTTTTATTCTTCTTTACAGTTTTAATTTTATTTTGATCTGCTTATTCGCTTTAAAATCGTGTTTTGGATGCTCTGGATCATGCTGGCCCTGCCACAGATTTGAGAGCAGATCTATTCGTTTTCGGGCAGATTTGGCCTCAGATCTGAATTCGATTTGTCCCACTTTCTTTACCATTTTATTTCTTACATTTTCACTTAGTTTAAGGTGTTAAAATCGAGAGATCTTCATCAGAAGATCTGTTTGATTTTCATCATAAACAAGAAGAAAGGAATAGAATAAAGGAAAAAGAAGAGAAGAACAATAAGTTTGACCGGATGGCCAGCCTAACACAGGGGCTAGACCAGTACAGTGACTGATTTTGCATGGTAACAAGACCGGCACGGTAACTCATACCGGCACGGCGACAATACTACTCAACGACAGAACCAACACGAACCAGCCTGGCATGACGGCCAGTCTGCCGGGGCAGCAAGGCGGGCACGGTAACTCAGACCGGCATGACGGTAATACTGCTCGACGATGAGACTATCGTGACGGTGTTAGACTTAGCCCGTCCCTCAGTCAAACGATGAGAAGAGAAGAAAGAATGGGAGAAAAATAATGAGAGAGAAGGAACAAAAGCAGAGAAAGAATGAGAGAGAGGAGATGAGAGATAGAGGAAGAGAGAAGGAGAAGAGGAGAGGGAAGGCGAAAAAGAGAAGAAGAGAGAAGAATAAGAAAAGAAGAAGAGAAGAGAGAAGAAGGGAGAAGAGAAGAGAGAAGAAAGAAGAAGAAGAGAAGAGGAGAGGAGAGAGAAGAGAGAAAAGAGAAGAGAGGGAAGAAAGAAGAAAGAAGCGAGAGAAGAGAGCAGAAAGAAGAGAGAAGAGAGAAGAGAGAGAAGAAAGAAGAGAGAAGAACGAAGAGAGAAGCGAGCGAAAGAAGAGAGAGAAGAGAGATAAAGAAGAGAGAGAAGAGAGAAGAAAGAGAAGATATAAGAGAGAGAAGATAAAAGAAAGAAGAGAGAGAAGAAAGAAAAGAGACAAGAAAGAAGAGAGAGAAGAGAAAAAAAAGAAGAAATAGAAGAGAGAAAAAAGAGAGAATCATGGATGGTGATGGGGTTCCATCATCAGTGATAAAAGAGAGAGAAACGGGGAAGGAACATAAATGGCGACAGGGTTCTGCCGTCTATGACATAGGAGAAAGAAAAGAGAAAGAAGCATAGACAATGATAAGGTTCCACCGTCTATGACAGAAGAGAGAGAAAAGTGAAAGAATCATGGACAGTGATGGGGTTCTACCGTCCATGTTAGAGGAGAGAAAAAAGAGAAAGAAATGTGGATGGGGATGGGGTTACATTGTCCATGATAGAGGAGAGAGAAAAGAGAAAGAAGCATAGACAACGATGGGGTTCCACCTTCCATGACAGAGGAGAAAGAAAAGAGAAAGAAGCACGGACGACGATAGGGTTCCGTCGTCCATGACAGAGGAGAAAGAAAAGAGAAAGAAGCATGGACGGCAATGGGGTCCATGACAAAGGAGAGAGAAAAGAAAGAAACATGGATGACGATGGGGTTATACCGTCCATGACAGAGGAGAGAGAAGGAGTGAAGGGGGAGAAGGAACACGGATGATAATAGATTCTGTTATCCATGAGATGAGAGAGAGCGTAAAAGAAAACAGGGATGACGATAGGTACTGCCGTCCATGACGAAAGAGAGAGAGACAAGAGAGGCAAAGAAGGGAGAGAAAGAGAGGAAAGTGCAAAAAGAGATATAGAAAGAAAGCAGAGAAAGAAGGAAAAATAGAGAGAAAAGGAAAGAGAATATTAGGAAATAGAGAAAAGATTAAGAAAGAGGGGGAATGAAAGAGGAAAGAGAGCAGAAAGAAAAGAGGAAAGAAGGGAAAGAGAGACATGCATGCGTTCCACCATGCATATTGAGAGAGGGAAGAGAGAAGCAAAAAAAAGAGAAAGAGAGAGAAAGACAAAAGAAGAGAGAGAAAGAAAGAAGAAGAGAGAGAAAGAGAAAAGGGGAGAGAGAAATAAGAAGAGGAGAGAGAAAGAAGAGAGGGAAGAGGAGAGATGAGAGAGAATTACCTTCACCTAGAGTACCAAACATTTTCTTCTCTCTCCTCTCTCTCTCTAAGACGTGCCACAATCTCAAGACTAAAAATTCTCAATTTTCATTCATGAAGTTGTGTCTTTACAAAGAAGCATAGCATGTATTTATAGACTTGGGCCCAAAACATAGGAGGATATCCAAAATCTAACCTAATTAATGATTATTACAATTTATTTGAATTTAAAAAAGTCTAAAATTGGGGGTAAAATGATAATTTTGCCCCTGCCCACCAATACACGAAATTTCAAAGCAGTCCATGCTATTGCCATAGAACTCGTGTGATTTTCCTAAGCTGATTAAAGGTTGCTCCGACGCTCGTTTGTCCAAAAGATGATTGTTTTCTCGTTGAGCTCGGAACAACAATAGATTTGATATTCATTTCCAGTCACGGATCGCATTTTTAGGCCATGATCATGCGATGCGAGATTTGAGAGAAACTTGCGATATTTGAATCGAGATTGCACTCATTTCTCAACATGTTTTAACGGTTTCTTTGTTATATTATACTGAGCATGCCATCATGATCGTGTTGCAACAAACGAAGCTTGATTTCATGCCCAGATGAAGATTTTACCATCTTAGCTTTTTTACCGGAACTTGAATTCTGGCAGCTGGAATTTTGCAAACAATTTAACGCCTTCATACACCAAATCTAACCATTCATCATGCTTAGGGTTCGAACCAGACATAACCCTGGACCTTATTGATTTCGCATTAATCAGGTATGCGATCGTCGTGATATGGTCGCTCAAGTGGGTCAAGCTACTGCTAATTTTCCTGCAACCTTGATCATGAATCATCATCTTTTCTCTAGCTTTTCTCCCTGCTCAGATATCATTACGGGATGTGCCACATATCAAAATGCTCTCTTGATGAGATGAACATGCTAGCAAAATTTGAGTGCGATCGAACTCGTACCGAGGAAGATATGAGTCCCGAAAGTTGTTGTTCATGACTGTGAAAACCAATCTCCTATAATGGAGATTGGTGCAGTGAGGGCACACAGGAATAGCGTGCGGCCTACCCCTTTTCAATATTTTACGCATAACTTTGTCCTAGAACGTCTGTTTAAGCTGAAATTTGATCCCTAAGGGTTTTCGACCATGCTGGATCCAATGGAGGTGGTCCCACAGCCATTTGATGCTATGAAAAATAGAGTTCTAGTTATGGAGTTCGTTTCAGGGTGCTAGAGGCAGATTTTTCTGAAACTGTTGCGTTGTTTGCACTGCCTTAGACATGTCAAATTGTGACAAAACTTGGAGGTGGCCTTTTGAATTCCTTAGGAACACCACCCATTTTGGGGAAATTTTGAGACTTGTCGAAAATTTCACTAAAAGTTAGGGCTTTTTTTATCGGCTTCTCCTTTATTCTGCATTGGGGACCAAGGTGCTGAAAAATGTGCTCAAACAGCTTGCCCCGCCAAATGTTGTGCTTCGAGAGAAGCGAGAAGGACAACATTCAAAAAATTTCCTTCGGCTTTATTACTTTTTTCTTTTTAGCCACAAGACCACATGAATGCCGAGGAGATATCCATGCAATACTGTAACTAGCATGCTCAGACGTCTAGATGCATTTGTCACAGGTCCATTCATGGAGAAGTTGGGAGAGAAGAGACTTTGAGGGATCCTATCAAAGTCCTCACCCCCGTGTGGACCGTTAATGATGTGGAGGGATTAATATTTTAAGTTCTCACCCTGTCAGACGGTACCTATGATGGCTTGTGATGATGATTGGGCTACATGTTCACCCAGCATCAAAGAAGGGATGGTGACTGGGCTATGTGTTCACGCAGCATCAAATAAGGGATCACGACTGGGCTACGTGTTCACCCAACACCAAAGAGGGGATGGCGATTGGGCTAGTTTTCACCCATCACCGAAGAGGGATGTTGAGGGATGCTTTTTAAGCCTGCTCATCCTGTTTGAATGATATTTTTTATGATGAGGTTTCTTCTGGAGGCTAGCGCTACATCAACCTGCTCTCTTGGTCCAAGCACCCTTTGTGGGTTTTTACTTGGACTTGGGAAGTGGTGCTGTAGAGATGGTTTTCACCAACCTCCTTTTATTCAGGGCTCTTTTACCCGTGACTTTACGGCCATGTCCACCCTTATTCTTCCATTTTTACTCATGGTGCCCGTTCGGGTTTCACCGTGCTCGGGTTTTTATTTCCACTGAACTCTCTTACTTATGGTTTTGTGACCATGCCCATCCATCATTTTTACTCATGACGTTCCCTTTCGAGGTTTACACCATGTCCGTTTTCTTGTGAAGGCGTGTTTAAGGTCATGCCTCAGGGACCTATGCGAAGCCTTTTAACATCATGCGACTAGAATGCGTACTATAGTTTAAGGTCATACAGCTAGACCGTTGTGATGATGGACGACAATCTGTGGGGTTCAAGGAGTGAGTATGATGGCGGTTTGACTCACTTTGGGGAAATGGCATGAGGCTGCCTTTGAAAGATGGATGGCATTGGTATGGAAGGTGGATAGTGGTGACCCACTAGCTGACGGTGAGTATGGAGGGCGGGATGGCTTGCCATTTTGTGAGCGTAAGTAAGACTCTCTAGGGAATGATGAATGATAATGATGGAAATGGACTTATTGGGAAGGCATGAAAATGGTACGCGCAAAAGGGGTGTGTGCGTATGTGTGGGGGTGAGTTTAAGGTCATGCCAACTAGACCTGTGCAAAGCAGTTTAACATCATGCGGGCAGGACGTGTACTACAGTTTCAAGGTCATATAGCTTGGACCATGGCTATGCAATTTAAAGCCATGTAGCTAGGACCATGCAGTTTAAGGTCTTGCAACTAGACCTCCGCTACAGTTTAAGGTCATATAGTTTGGACCATGCAGTTTAAGGTCATGCATCTAATACACTGTTGTGCAGTTTAGGGTCATGCAGCACGGACCATGCAGTTTAAGATCGACCTCAGCTACAGTTTAAGGTCACATAGTTTAGACCATGCAGTTAGTGTCATGCATCTAAATCGTTGTGTGGGTCGCCATGTAGGTGGAGCTTCATGGGTAATAGGTCTGTGAATGGCAATCTGAATCCCTAGGGATAAAATGGTTAAGGCCATACACAAGCAGAGGGCTTAGATGAGATGGTGGCCGATGAGGGATGACAAACGGAAGCAGACTTCACTGGGAATTATGGGGTAAGTGTGACTCCCTAAGGGTGAAGGGTCATGACATGCTTATAGCTCTAATGGGGATGACAGGCAAAGAAATGGGTGAAACCCGACCAAGGGTAGCGGCAAAACACTCACGGCAATGAGCAGGTTCAGACACGCATGACGGTAACATGGGCGATAGTAAGATGCGCAATGCTAGCATGCGGCGTAGTAACACACGTGGCGCTATTATGAGCAGAGGTAGCATGAGCAGTGCTAAGCAATGATCACAGACGGTGTTGGTCACGTGCGACATTGGTCAGTGACTTTCGAATGCGGCATTAGTCATAACGGCGCTAGCCACATGCGGCATTAGTCGCAGGCAGCGTTAGACACGTGCGGCGCTGGTCTACACTTGGGCCTCAAGCTGAGCTTGACCCAGTCTTGGTCCATTTGATGCTTGATGGTCGGCATTACATGGGTGATGGTGACCTGTGTTCGGGCTTTGGACCTATGCCCGACCCATTCCGGACCATCGTCGTTTGGCCTTTGGGGATCTAACTGACATTTCTAATTTGTGAGGGGTACTCAGGGGAAGCATCAGCTATATAAGGGGGTAAAACCTCTTTTCAAACGTTTAGAGATATTTAGCAGTGAGAGAGAGAGAGAGACTTCCTCGTGAGAACTCCAGCAATAATGTAGGGCACTTGAAGGAAGTTTACAGGGGTCTGTTGGCGAGAACTCTAGTGAGAAGGTGAAAGTTCCAGCTGGGAAGAGAGAGCACCGACAGGGTTACATAGTGAATCACATAGGCATTCACGGGCTTCTCCTAGCCAGCGTCAAAGCCATAGAAGTTCTGGCAAGGGTTTTGGGATACTTGAACAGGGATTGAGGGTGTAGGAGTGGCTTGTTGTAGGCTTTTGGTGGTTTTTCGGTGTGTGGAGGAAGAGGAAAAGTCCATCAGTGGGTTTCCGACGCGTGGGGAAGTTTCCTGGCAAAAAACCAAGAGGTCGCAGGGTAGTGAACAATCGCAGGCGGTGAACGGTCTCTGGGAAGTGACGGTCACCATCTGCATGAACAAGGAAGGCGAACAGTCACAAGGGAGACAAAGGGTGTGGGGAGTTGAAAGGTCACTGGCAGCTGAAGGGACACAAGCAACCAAAGGGGAACAGGGAACCAAAAGGTTGCGAGCAGTTGAAAAGTCATGACTGAACATGCGTGGCGATAGTCGTGAGCAGCAATAGTCCCTCGCAGTGTTAGTCGTTCATGGCAGGCAACACAACACGTGCGACGTTAGTCATGCACAACGGTAGCTGTCTGCTCAGCAATCCTTTCATGGACAGCGGCAAGTTGTTCATGCTTGTGGTCATGCGTGACGATGAGTCATTTAAGGTGATGATCATGCACGCCGATGAGTCATGCGCGGTGATGATCATGCACAGCAATGATTTGGGTAGGCAAAGGGTGGTGACCAATGGTAAGGCCAAGCTTATGAAGTCTGTTGGAAGCCAAGTCCTCCAGCACAACTGTGAACTCCATGTTGTTCTGTGGAAGGGTACTTATTGTGAAGAGGGTGTGCTCTCCATCATAGGTCAGTTCCTTGCCAGAAGGGTATGCTTTGTATGTCTGATAAACTCGATCTAAAACCCTTTTGCCTTCCTCTTATGCAAGAGCAATTTTGGCCTGTAGTCGTCCTCTTTTCCTCAAATGCAAGAGCAATGCTAGATAATATATATCTGTAATCTCCCTAATAATGGGTTTTGATTGTAACTTGTAACCTCTTCTAACGCAATAAAAAGAGTTAAACTTAGTTGAACTGTCTGGCTTATTTTCCTTTTCCTTCTTTTTTTTTTTTTAACTCTTTTTCTATTGCACATTGAACCTTTTGAGAGTATATTAGGGATAATACTTCTTCAGGTATCACCCATTGATGGGTGGCATTGCCTCTTCTTCCTCAGGCTGTGCCAGTATATAGGCCCCATTTGGCGAGACTTTCTTGACTATGAAGGGGCCTTCCCACTTAGGTCCAAACTTCCCTTTGCACCATCCATGCATGACGATCGGCCTTTTGACAGCTAGAACCAGGTCCCCACGAGTGAATGAGCGGACCTTGACTGACTTGTCAACGGCCCTCTTCATTCTCCCCTAATTGAGTTCGAGGTTCTGTTGAGCTTTCAACCTCTTTTCGTCAAGTGCATCCAACTCTTTATAACGAAGCTTGACCCTCTCGTCTTCAGTCAGTCCTTGATGTATGGCAATGCGTAGTGAGGGGAGTTGAATTTCTAGGGGCAAAACTGCTTCACCCCCATAGACTAGGGAATAAGGTGTGGAATTGATGGCATTCCGTGTGGTGGTGCGATAAGCCCACAAAGCTTCAGGAAGCTTCTCATGTTAGTTCTTCTTTGTCCTTGATACCAACTTCCTTAAAATGCTGCACAAGGTCTTATTAAAAGCTTCAACTAAGCCGTTTGCCCAAGGGTGGTACATGGTTGTGTACTTCCACTCGAAACCGAACTGGTTAACCAGGCGATCAATGTGATGACTTCTGAATTGAGGGTCGTTGTCAGATATAATCCGGTCCGGCACCCCGAACTAGTACATGATGTGATGTCGCGCAAAGTTGGCCATCGTAGCCCCAGGAACTTGCTGGAGGGGGATCGCTTCAGTCCACTTGGAGAAATAGTCTGTTGCCGCTAGAATAAAGACATGACTCATTGTAGAAGGAGGGCCAATAGGCCCTACAATGTTCATACCCCATTGTGAAAACGGCCATGATGCTACCGTAGGGTGTAGGGATTCTGGAGGCTAATGAATAAGGCTCGAATGCATTTAGCACACCTGGAACCTCTTGGCGTAACTTAAGGTATCAGCAGCCATCAAAGGCTAATAATACCCCAATCTGCGTATCCGTTCATAGAGCTTAGGCCCGGACTGATGCAGTCCGCAGATGCCTAAGTGTACTTCTTCCAACACCTTATTTGCCTCTTGTGCATCTACACCTCTAAGAAGAATACCATCAAACGATCATCTGAAGAGTGCATATCCTTAAAGGAGGGTGTACTTAGTAGACATTTGGCACACATTATTGCGCTCGGGATGATCTTCAAGCAATCTATCGTGCTTTATAAAGTTAATGATGGGCCCTCTCCAATCTTCTACCTGCTCGATTTCCGCACATATTGGATCGAAGAACTCTGGTTCCTATTTTTGAACATCAGTTCCTTGACACTGTGTCATTTTTTGCTTGGCTTTAATAATTTCATTAGCTGATAGAAGTGCCCCGAATGGATAAAGGGGGCACTCAGTGAGAGAATTCTCTCATCATTTGCATCCACTTCAGTTCTTAATTCAATGTGTCTCCACTCTACTACCCATATGGGCGTGGGTCCTGGTGAGGACAATTGAATGGTAGCTCCGAGCTTTGATAGTGCATCAGCCTACGAATTTAACCTTTTGAGGATATGACTTAACGACACATCATCAAATTGAACTATATACGATTTTGCAATATCATAGGGCTTAAGAGTGTCTTTTCTTACATCATAGATCCCCTTGAGATGCATCATGTCCTTGAAGATGATGTCGTCATTGCTCTCTGATACGTAGCATCGACATTCTTCAATATGAAAGGCATCATCGTATAGCAAAAGACCCCTTTTCCATTCGTATTTGATTATACCCAGAGTATCCATCCATGAAGGAGAAGGTCTGGCAGTGAGCTGTGGAGTCAATGAGCATCTCAATAAATGGTAACGGAAAGTCATCCTTCGGGCAAGCAGCATTCAGGTCGCAGAAGTCATTGCAAACCCTAATTTGGTCGTTTTTCTTCTTGACTAGTACAACATTTGCCAGCCACTTTGGGTACTTGACTTCACAAATGAAGCCTGCTTGTCTGAGCTTGCTTATCTCAGCATCGATCTGCATTTCGAGATCAGGTCTGAACCTCCTTGATTTTTGCTTGACAGGCTTGGCGGATGGATCAGTACCAAGATGGTGGACTGCGACTTGAGGATTTAAACCAAGCATCTCGTGGTAATGCCAGGCAAAGACGTCCCGGTTTGCTCACAAGAAGGCAGTAAGATTCTCTTTTTCCTCTGGCGACATATTTGTCGAGATGAAAGTGGGCCTAGGGTCAGCTTCATGTCCTAGGTTTATCTCCTTGAGTTTATCGGTTGTGTCTTAACCACCTTCTTCCCATTCTTCTGGGGCCTCCTCCAACCATTCATTATTGGTTTCGGAGGGCTTCTCGTTAACCTCTAGTGAAGACCCCCATACTTTTGACATTTCTTCTTAGCCAAGCTTTATTATGGAACATGGCTCTTACATTCTCATCTTGTTTGCCAATGAAAGGATCAACTTCGAGTAGGGCCGATATATCCGGTTGAGGGAATTCACTCTGAGGTACCTGGGATGGTTGCGACTCGTTGATTGTGTAGACACTCAGTGCCTCATGAGGACCTACTTGATCTTCCCCTGTATCCACTATCGGTCTAGATAATATGGTAGGTTTACGGTCAGACATAGATGAAGGAGGTTTGTTTTGGGATGCTGGCTGACTTTCCTATGCAGCCAACATGGTTTGAGAGGTTTGGGTGAATTGGGTGACAAGGATTTGTTTTAGTGGAGTGAAGTTTGAGGTTGAGGCTTAGGAGGCAATTGGGTGTATGGGACCAGAGGTGTCCCTGGGAACTTAAGGATTGGTGGATTGGCTGAGGTATTTGAGTAAGGAAGAAGTGGTTGGGTGCATGGGACCAGAGGTGTCCCAGGGAACTTGAGGATAGATGGATTGTCTGGGGTATTTAGGCAAGGAAGGAGTGGTGGACCAGGAAACTACAAGCCCTTTGGCTTATAAGGTGGAGGTTGTAGCGTCTTCCCTGATCTCAAGCTCACTTGCCTCACGCTGGGTGATGCTACCGAGATCTGCACAATATGACAAACTTCCTGAGAATGGAAGCTCTGTCCTATTGATTCTCTCAACCTCTACTCAAAGTCAGATTCAGGAGGCCACTGGGGTTTCTTGCTTTAACTTCCTGTGCCTCCCAGTAGAAGAGGATGGCTCTGACTTGGCTTGAGCCGCTAGGGCATCAGCGATTGTCAATAATCCAACCACTTGGGCTAGCATCTTTCTAAGCCACTTTTGATGTGACCTGCTTATATTGGTTCCCTCAAGTTCTCTATCAAGGGCCTCGAAGTTTGGACACTCTCGGATTGTACTTGTAATAAATATAGAGGAAGGAGAAGAAGGAGGGTTAGTAGGTGAGGGACCTTTAAGGTCATCCCCCTCATCGGACCGATTTGGGCAGCTTTTTACGTCATCACTAGAGTTGGACGTGTACAAGGGATCTTTTGGATCTTTCCCCTACTTAGACCATTGAGGGGTGCTTTTAGTATTGTCACCCTTATTGGATGCACCCTGAGTAAAAGATGGCTCAGGGATGTCCTCCTGATGAGACGAGGAAGTAAGGATGATCGCACCAAGGATGAAGTCCTGTAAGGTCGGTAATGGAGGAAGAGGCTTATGAAATTCTTGCTCAACCTGTGGTTGAGAAATCTTGTTCTTTCGGCGAGCAGCCCTTGGTGCCCGTCTCCTCCTTGCTCCATTTAGAGGTGTTTGCTCCGTCTTGCTAGGTTTGTGAGCAGCCCTAGCTTGACGAATTGTCTCTCGCTTTAAGGACTTGAGTCTGCTCCGCCCATGATAGACTTTCCACAGCTAGGAAGTCGAGGGCTCAAAGAGATCAGAAGTATTGTCACGGGGGACCTATACTGAGATGTCCTCCTGGATGGAAGTAGTGTCTTGAGGGTGCTCTTTTATAATGGCATAAGCAACGTGACCTCTTTGAACTTTCTTCGCAACTACGGCTTCCATAGCATTCGCTCAACTTGTGGCCCCATAGATGATGCTACTGGTACCAGTGGTTTTCAGTTCCCTGAGAAAGGCGCCTAGGCTGCCTCGCCGGCCTTGGTGTGACAAGTCCTTGTTGGAGCATCATACTGGACAGAGCCTGAAGGAGATTTGATGGCATCTCATCAGAAGAGCGCGGGCCTTCATCTTCCTCCTGTACTGTCACCGTGTGGGAGGCATCAACTCCCCTAAATGCTTTCTTGAGTTCTTCGAGCTTTATCTGACCCTTCTTGATCTTAGCATCGATGAGGTATTTGAGTGTGTAGCATTCCTCTGTGGGTGGCTTATCCTCTGATGATAAGCACAGTATTTTGCATGGGTATCAAGACCAGCTTGATCAAGAAACTTGATCTCAGGCAGCTCAATCATATTATGCTCCAACAATAGTCGGAGTAGTGTTCTTATGCTTGTCCCAATAGTCGCTTCGATTAAGGTTTGCAGGTGGGGGTACACTGTTGTATGACTGCTGCTGCTTGTCTCTTTAAGGTGATGTCTGCATATTTGATGTGCTTACCCCTTTGGAGAGGTCCAAAGTTTGAGGGGCAGCCTTCTTTGGATCACTAACAATGACAGACGCACTGATTACCCCTTTTTGCTAATTGCCTCAGGTGTTGGTCCGAGAATTACTATTGCCCCGGTTGTTTCTCAAGCTAGAAGACTTCTGACGTGACCTACCATGGTGGCGTGACAAGCTCTCTATGCGAACTGACTTAGAGATCAGCTCTGACATGGAGGTCGAATTGGCGGCCTCAACATTTTGGGCAATCTCAAGTTGCATGTTTTGTATGCAAGTCTGAACTGCTTCTTTCTTTAACATAGGATTGGCATGGTAAGCAGCCAAAATCCCTCCATCTAGCTACGAATTGGGCAACAGGCTCGTCTGCCTCCTAGATCAAGGTGAGAAGCTCAATGGTTTGAACCTCTATCTGAACCTCATAAAAGTGTTGGTAGAACAATTGTTCCATCTCTTCCCAAGTGTGTATTGAATTTGGGGGAAGCCAAGCATACCACTGAATGCAGGCCATCAAGAGTTTCAACAAACTGACAGAGGAGGAGTCTCCCATCAGCCGATGTCTCTCGACATGCCACTTGGAAATGCGTGATATGCTGGTGTTGGGATGTTGTACCATTGAATAGGGGAAGTTTCCCCTTTTGGTAATCCGAGGGAAACAAAACCTAATCAATGTAGGAGGGTACAGATTTTAGTAAAGCGTTGTCCCCTGCATTCCCATGATATGTATGTTCTTCAAGCTGTGGGTCACCATGGCGTCGATGTCTGCCTATGAAACCATTCAAGGGATAGAACTATCTTGCGAGGCCGGTAGGGGAGTCAGCTTTAGAGCTGCATCTTCCGGACGATAGGAATTGGCCTCATGGTCGGACGAATCAGCTGAAGGCCGTGTGCTTTCCATGCGATCTATCTTCTCCATCATGACATGCACCATGTGTTCGAACCTATTCATGCGCTCTTTTTGGCCATCGTTAGTTTCCCTCACGACCATAATGGTGACCATTTCTTCAAGGAGGTCAACCTCAGGTGCAGTCAAAGGCTTCCGAACTTGGTAAGTCGTGCGCGGCAAATCGGTCAGCAAGGGTTCAGCATGCCCTGACTGAACTCGAGTCTTATATGTCGACCCCGTGAGAACCAGCTCTCGATGCCCTTGGGATCGTGGCTGCTGGGTGGTCGGGTCATCTTCTATGACACTGACCACTGTGCAAGATTCTCGAACTTCCTCTTCGGGCTCTATCATTTGAAGAGGGTAGAAGGGGTTCCTATAAAGCGGGTCATTGGAGCTGGCTACCCCGACTACTTGAGTGGCTTCTCTGGTCAGGATTTGCAGAGCCCTGTCGCGTTTAACTTTGAGGCTTTGATGGACCTCACGCCAGAACTGTGATCGGGACCGAGGCTGATCAGCTTTTCTTACACAAGATAGAGTCGCCTCCATCAGATGCAGCAATGGGTGAGGACCAGGAAATGGGGTCAACCTGAGCAGGAGAGGACGGAGGGTTTGATCTCCCATAGGGTCTTTGACCCAAGCTCTCTTATGGGCTCCAAAGACATGACCGGGCTGTTGTAGCTGGCTCAAGATGGTACTCTTGGGGAAGTTCTTTGAGTATCACGGCTCAAGGCGCCTGTCCAAAGGAGAAGGGGCAAGCGGGAGAGGGATCGGCTCGTGATGGTGTCTGAGTCGAGAGCGAGCGATAGTCTTGGAAGGCGGCAAGTGTGCGCCCCTCGAAGAAGGCTCACGGGTGACTTGGGAGTCAACTCGGGCTAAAACAGTTGTTCTGGCCTTAGGAGGCCGAGAACTGCGTGTACGCGTCTGTAAGGAAACATGAGGAAGCATTTCTCTTATAGAGTGCGCCAGTGTGTGCTGAGAGGGAAGACGAGGGGGTTGTCTCCAGTGTACTCGGGTTGGCGAATTGAACAGCGTCACTCCAAGTGGTGGGATGCATATGCATGCGTACAGGTTTCGGCCGAAGGACGCTTAATCTTGGACATTGTCTCGAGGCAATATAAGGGTTGCCCCGAGGTGTGGCTCGAGCGGATGATCTTCGAGCCTTAGTGTGTGTGCGAGAGGTGGAGGCCTCAGGGTTTCCCTCTCGATGTGTGGAGTCTCTAAGCATAGAGATCGAAGGTGGTGCAGGAATGTGGGGGATAACCTTATGGCTACCCACAAGAGCAACGACAACCTGTTTGCCTTTTGCAGCTAAGGACTGGGTAGCCTTTCGGCATACCTTAGCAACACGATCGACATGTGACTTGTCGATAACAGGGTACATGCTGTGAGTGGGGTAGATGTGCCACCCATGCAGAGTGCTTAGGTGGGGGTTCCACTAAAGCTTGGAGATGGGGAGTTAGGGACCTTTAAGTCCCTTCTCACATCTATCCAGGTCAAGGCCTTGAAGCTAGACACTGGGTCTTCACTCAGCAGGAAGGTCGGGAATGAAGCGAGAAGAGCTTGTTCTCGAGGGGAAGTCGTGAATGCAGGGATCAGAAAGTCCCCAATTCAAATAAATGGATTAGAGAAGCCTAAAGCCATGTGAATGCAATACAGAAAAAACAATGGAGAAACTAGTCAAACAAGAACGATCCGACGAAGGGGTAGTGTATCCCCAGTGGAATCGCTAAGCTAGTTAGATGCCTCGATCTCGCCCCAAGGTCGGGATGACCTGGTGGCACGTGTCTTGGGTTTCAAAGAGAACACGAGACTTGAGACCACTCTCTTGGGAACCTTGTTAAGAAACAAGGGCAGGTACACCAACCGGTGAGAGAGGAATTTTGTGTGAGGCGAGACACACCTCACCTTGGTCTGTGACTCACTCAGGCTGACTCGTGTGGGCACTCTTTTAGATCATGACGGAAAGCCCTCCAGTCTTACAACTGGTTCGAAATCACCTCCCTTGACCTGTACTCTCATGTTTCTGTGATCACACACACATGGTTAATTTACAAGACAAGTGGGTCAAGGGACCCCACCTTGTCTTTAGGCGAATGCACACATATGTGCACATTCAAGAAAAGGAAGAATAAGAGGATAGAGATTGAGCTGGAGAATAAAGGAATAGAATAAAGGAAAAAGAAGAGAAGAAGAGGAAGTTTCACCGAATGGCTAGCTTGATAAAGGGGCTAGACCAGTTCAGTGACTGATTTGCGTAGTAGCAAAACAGGCATGGTAACTCAGACCGGCACAGCGGCAATACTACTCAACGACAAAACCAACACCAATCAGCATGGCATGATGGCCAGTCTGTTGGGGCAGCAAGATAGACATGGTAACTCAAACTAGCACGGCGGTAATATTGCTTGACGATGAGACTACCATGACGATGTTAAACTTAGCCCATCCCTTGGTCAAACGATGAGAAGAGAAGAAGGAATGGTAGAAGATTAATGAGAGAGAAGAAAGGATGGTAGAAGATTAATGAGAGAGAAGAAGGAATGGTAGAAGATTAATGAGAGAGAAGAAGAAAGAAAAGCAGAGAAAGAATGCGCGAGAGGAGATGAGAGATAGAAGAAGAGAGAAGGAGAAAATGAGAGGGAAGGCGAAAAAGGGAAGAAGAGAGAAGAAGAAGAAGAGAAGAAGGGAATAAGGGAGAAGAGAAGAGAGAAGAAGGGAGAAGAGAAGTAAGAAGAAAGAAGAAGAAAAAGAAAAGAAGACAGGAGAAAGAAGAGAAGAGAAGAGAGGGAAGCAAGAAGAAAGAAGAAAGAAGAAAGAGAAGAAGGGAGAAGAGATGAGAGAAGAAAGAAGAAGAAAAAGAAAAGAAGAGAGGAGAAAAAAGAGAGAGAAGAAGAGAAGAGAAGAGAAGAGAGGGAAGAGAGAAGAAAGAAGAGAGAGAAGAAAGAAGAGAGAGGAGAAAGAAGAGAGAGAAGAGAGAAGAAAGAAGAAAGAGAAGAAGAGAAGAGAAGAGAAGAGAAGGAAGAAAGAAGAGAGAAGAGAGAGGAGAGAGAAGAAAGAAGAAGAGAGAAAGAAGAAAGAGAAGAGAGAGAAAGAAGAGATAGAAAGAATAGAAAAAGAGAGAAAAGAGAAAAGAGAGAAAGACGAGAGAGAAGAAAGAAGAAAGAAGAAAGAAGAAAGAAGAGAGAAGAAAGAAGAGAGAGAAGAAAGAAGAAAGAAGAGAGAAGAAAGAAAAGAGAGAAGAAAGACAAGAGAGAAGAAAGAAGAGAGAGAAGAGAAAAGAAAAAGAAAGAGAAGAGAGAGAAAAGAGAGAAGGATAGATGGCGATGGGGTTCCACAGTCCATGATAGAAGAGAGAGAAAGGGGAAAGAAACATGGACGACGATCGGGTTCTCCGTCCATGACAAAGGAGATAGAAAAGAGAAAGAAGCATGAACAACGATAGAGTTCTACCGTCCATGACCGTGGAGAGAGAAGAGAAAGAATCATGGATGGCGATGGGGTCCGTCATCTATGTTAGAGGAGAGAGAAAAGAGAAAGAAGTGTTGACGGCGATGGGGTTCTGCTGTCCATGACAGAGGAGAGAGAAAAGAAAAAGAAGCATAGACGGCGATGGGGTTCCACCGTCCATGACAGGAAAGAAAAGAGAAAGAAGCATGGATGGTGATAGGGTTCTGCCATCCATGATAGAGGAGAGAAAAAAAGAGAAAGAAGTGTGGATGGTGATGGGGTTTTACCGTCTATGATAGAGGAGAGAGAAAAGAGAGAAGCATGGATGGTGATGGGGTTCTGTCGTCCATGACAAAGGAGAGAGAAAGAGTGAAGGGGGAGAAGGAACACAAACGGCGATAGGTGCCACCAAATATGGGAGGAGAGAGAGTATAAGAGAGAACATGGACAGCGATAGGTTCCACCATTCATGACGAAAGAGAGTAAGACAAGAGAGACAGAGAACGGCAAGAAAGAGAGGAAAATGAAAAAGTACAAAAAGAGATCAGGAAAGAAAGCAGAGAAAGAAGGGAATGTAGAGAGAAAAAGAAAGCGAAGATTAGAAAAAAGAGAAAAGATTAAGAAAGAGGGGGAATGAGAGAGTAAAGAGAGCAGAAAGAAAAGAGTAAAGAAGGGAAAGAGAGATATGCACGGCGATGCCTACCACCGTGCATGCTGAGAGAAGAGAGAGGCAAAAAAAGAGGAAGAGAGAGAAAGAAAGAAGAGGACAAAGAAAAAAGAAGATGAGAGAAAAAGAAGAGAGGAAAGAGGAGAGAGAATTACCTTCACCTAAAGGTACCAGACTTTTTCTTCTCTCTCCAAGATGTGCCACAATCTCAAGACTAAAAATTCTCAATTTTCATTTATGAAGTTGTATCTTTACAATGAAGCATAGCATGTATTTATAGACTTGGGTCCAAAACATGGGTGGATACCCAAAATCTAACCTAATTGATGATAATTACAATTTATTTTAATTAAAAAATCTAAAAATGAGGAAAATGATAATTTTGCCCCTGTCCATCAATACATAAAATTCCAAAACAATCCATGTTGCTGCCATAGAACTCGTACGATTTTCCTAAGCTGATTGGGGGCTGCTCCGATGCTTGTTTGTCCAAAAGATGATTGTTTCTCGTTGGGCTTGGAACAATGATCGATTTGATACTCATTTCGAGCCACGGAGCGTGTTTTTAGGCCACAATCATGCGACGCGAGATTTGACAGAAACTTGTGATGTTCAAATCGAGATTACGCTCATTTATTGACATGTTTTCATGGTTTCTTCCTTGTATTATGCTTATCACGCTGTCATGATCGCGTTGCAACAAATGCAGCTTGATTTCGTGCTCAAATGAAGATTATACCATATTAGGTTTTTGGCCGAAACTTGAAATTCGATAGAATTTTATGGCAATTTTAATGCTTTCATATGCCAAATCTAATAGTTCATCACGCACGGGGTTCAGACCATACATAACTCCGAACCTTACGCACGTAATACAACTAGTTTCGCTTCGATTGGGTACACGAGCACCATGATATGGCCGCTCGAGTGGGTCATGCTACTGCTGATTTTCTTGCAACCTTGATCACGAATTGTCATCTTCTCTCTAGCTTTTCTCCCTGCTCGGATATTGTTACAAAACGTATCACATATCAAAACGCTCGTCTTGACGAGACGAACACATTTGTAAATTTTAAGCACGATTTGACTCGTAATGAGGGATATATGAGTTCCAAAAGTTGCTGTTCGTGGTTGTGAAAACCAATCTCCTTTAATGGAGATTGGTGCAGGGAGGGCACACATGAATAGCGTGCGACCTACCCCTTTTCAGTCTTTTGCCCATAACTTTGTTCTAGAGCATCTGTTTAAGCGTAAATTTGACCCCTAATGGTTTTTGACCGTGATAGATCCAATGGCAGTGGTCTCACAGCCATCTGATGCTCCAAAAATAGAGTCCCAATTATAGGGTCCATTTTAGGGTGCTAAAGGCTAATTTTTTTGAAATTGCTTCTTTGTCTGCACTCCTTAGATCGGATTGTGACGAAACTTGGCAGGTGGCTTTTTGAAGTCCTTAGGAATATTCTCACCTGTTTTGGGACAATTCTGAGACTTATCAAAAATTTCACTGTAAGTCAGGGTTTTATTTACCGGCTTCTCTCGTATTCTGCATCGGGGACCAAGGTGTTGAAAAGTGCATTCAAAAAGGCATGTCTTACTACATGCATTCATATCATAATAGAAACAGGTTCTTATAAAATAACAATATATCTAAAGCATATTACATATCATCAAGCTCATTAGCTCAAAGGGCATCTTCATATTATTTTTCTCGTTTTGCACAATGAACACAATTCACATTTAGAGGTATATCATGAAATTTAGAAACCATTTAGACCTGAGACCACTTTTATAACAATTTACGCTCATATAAACACAACTTTCTTGGGGGGTAACCCCAAATGTTGGGCCAAAGTTTGCCAAACTATTTGATGCTCTTGAGCAAAGTTCTTATTTTTATAGCAAAAAATCCAAGATGAAATACTCATAGGAAAACTGACATAACATTCAAACTATAGGCAATTTTATCATCATTCCAAAACCAGTTTTTAATAACTCCTTTATCTTTCATTTAGAAGTGGTTTGAGTTCATTCTGATACATTTTAGTTGATGAACAGTTCCACACAAAACACATAATAGCTTTAGAAAGTTCATATTTTTACAGCAGAAAACCCAGTGTGGCATCCTCATGGAAATTGGGTATAGCTTTCAAACTAGTGGGAATATTATAATGATTCCAAAGCCATTTTTGAAAAGATTCCTTTATCTTTCATTTAAAAGTGGTTTGAGCTCATTTTGATATGTTTTGGTCATTGAAAAGCTCCACATAAAAATCCTTGGAATTCCATTTCACAAATTTGACATGCTTCAGAAGATGGTAAATAAGTTTTAAACCAAAAGGCATATTAGCAAGAGGTCTTTGCCATGATAAAATATACTTAATGACTTACTTTTCTACAAAATTTCATGATCTATAAAGATATATAAGATACTCAAACAGTTTCTCAAACTGGAACCACAATTTTGAAAAATAGAGTACACTCTAGCAAGATTTCAGTAACATGTATCCACACCCATTTTCACACCGATATTCATTCTTGAATTTCATACTTTGATAAGCTAAGCAAACATGCATCAATCTAAAGCATGAAAATATGGAAACCAAATCCACTTACTTTGTACCAAATGAAACTCCAAAGTTCTCCACAAGTTTCACCTCAACGACCAAGCTCTACAAGATTGGGTTCAAACTCAAGGGCTTAAGGCTGAGAGAGGTCTCAAAGCTAAAAGTCTTAAGGCAAGAGTTAGAGAACATGGGTGAGAGAGGGTAAGGAGTAGAGTGAGAAAGCAAACCCTATAGATGGGTGTGAAGGGGGTATATATAAGCAAAAAGGGGTGGCAGCATGCTAATTCAAGAGGGCAAGCGTGGGGTACATCATCATGAGATGAAAGCATATAATTGACAAGTGGCATGCAAGAGGAGAGAGAGGGAGCAAGCATGGGGAACATCATCATTATGGGCTAGAGAAGGGTTGTGCCACATAGCACACATGCATGAATAGGGAGAGAGATCATGCAAACATGAGAGAGAAAAGTCCCCCCCTTGGACTACCGTACACCACCCACGCCCAAGAGGCACACAAACTCCCACGCTCCCAACAACGAACCAATCTGCCCGTGCTCACAACGTGTGTCCATATCCATTCGTGCTCGCCAGCGTGCCATAACCACTTGCGCTCAACAACGATCTAATCCACCTGCACACAGAAGCGCAATAGTCATTCGCGCACCCCAGCTCACAACTCATCCGTGCATCATCGCGTGCCCGTTGCGCTTAACAGTGCACTATTCACCCACGCCTTACTGTGCGTACCCACATCCGTGCTCTCATGCGTGCACACACACATTTACCTGCACGCGCGCTTTAATGCGTATATGCCCGTCGTGCTTAACTGTGCACTAATCTGTCAGTGCTCTCACAAGTGTCCGCGCTCTAGCTCCCTTATGCCGACGACTCATCGACACACTACAATACGTCAGAAAAGTCTGGGTCCTTACACTGGACTACCTACTAATCAAACAAACAAATAAAAAAAGGGGAAAAGGAGAAATCATGCTTGGTCACATGCACTGTCGTGCAAGACAAAAGAGAAGGAGAGGGAAAGATAATGCCCAACAGTGTGTGCTACCGCACAGGATAGAAAGAAGGAAGAAAGAAAGGTCATGCTCGGCAGTGTTCACTGTCGTGCGAGACAGACAGAAGAAGGAAAGGAGAGAGTCATGCTCGGTAGCATCACTGTCTTGAGAGATAGAAAGGTGAGAAAGAGAGGGTCGCCCCCGGCAACATTCACTATTGTGCGAGACAGAAAGGAGAGAGAAGAAAAAGAGGGTCATGCTTGGCAACATTCACTGCCATGCAAGATACAAAGGAAAGAGAAGAGATAGAGAGGGTCACGCCCAATAGTGCTCACTACCATGTGTGATTGAGAGGAAAGAGAGAGAAAACTGTGCTCGACAGTATTCACTACCATGCACGATAAAAGGACATAGAAGAGAGAAAGAAGAAAGAGAAAGAGGAGAGAAAGAAGAAAGAGAGAGAAGATCGAGAAAGGGAGACAAAGATGAGAGAAATAAAGAGATAAAGAAGAGAGAGGAAAGAAGAGAGAGAAACTCGCGCTCGGCATTATTCACTACCATGCACGATAGAAGAAGGAAAGAGAAGAAACAAATAAGAGAGAGAAAGAAGAAAGATAAAGAAGAGAGCAGAAAAGAGAGAGAAAGAAGAGAGAGAAGGAGGAGAGAGAATAAACAAAAAGAGAGAAGATCGAGAAAGAGAGAAAGAAAGGTGTGAAAAAAAGAAAAGAGATAAAGAAGAGAGAGAAAAGAAGAGAGAGAAAAGAAGAGAGAGAAACTCGTGCTCAGAAGTATTCACTGCTGTGCACAATAGAAGAAGGAAAGAGAAAAAAGAAAGAAGAGAGAGAAAAAGAGAGAAAGAATAAAGAGAAAAAAGAGAGGGAAAAAGAGAGAAAGAAGAGAGAAAGAGGAGAGAGAAAGAAGAAAAAGAGAAAAGATCGAGAAAGAGAGAAAGAAAGAGAAAGATGAGAGAAAAAGAAAAGAGAGAAAGAAGATAGAGAAAAGAAGAGAGAGAAAAGAAGGGAGAGAAACTCGTGCTCGACAGTATTCACTGCCGTGTAAGATAGAAGAAGGAAAGAGAAGAAAGAAGAGAGAGAAAAAAGAAAGAGAAAGAAGACAGGGAAAAAAGAGAGAAAGAAGGGAGAAAGAGGAGAGAGAGAAGAAAGAGAGACAATATCAAGAAAAAATGAGAGGAAAGAAGAGAGAGAAAACAAGAAAGAAAAAAGAAGAGAGAAACTTATGCTTGACAGTATCCACTGTCGTGCACAACAGAAGAAAAAAAGAGAAGAAAGAAAGAAGAGAGAAAAAGAAGAGAGAAAGAAGAAAGAGAAAGAAGAGAGGGAAAAAAGATAGAAAGAATAAAGAGAATGATGAAGAGAGAGTAAAAAAGAGAGAAAGATGAGAGAAAAAAAAGAGAGAGAAAAGATCGACTCGGCAGCATTCACTGTCGTGCACAATAGAAGAAGGATGTAGAAGA
Organism: Amborella trichopoda; assembly: GCF_054954075.1. Lineage (NCBI taxonomy): Eukaryota > Viridiplantae > Streptophyta > Magnoliopsida > Amborellales > Amborellaceae > Amborella > Amborella trichopoda. The sequence continues at coordinate 25,870,090 of NC_142348.1, read as the reverse complement.
GAGGAAAAGAAAAGAGAGAAAGAGGAGAGAGAAATAAGAAAGAGAGAAATAAGAGAAAGAGAAAAGAGAAAGAAAAGAGAGGGAATGAAGAGAGAGAAGAGAGAAAGATATAAGAGGAGAGAGAGTTACCTTAAGCTCAAAGGTACCAACCAAAAATCTTCTCTCTCCTTTCTCTCTCTCAAACGTGACCCAACAATAAACAGAAGATGGAATTTTTATTAAGCAAAAGTGTCTTTACATGTAGATGGCACGTTGCTTATATAAAAGTGGTACCCAAACATGGGTGTATAATCAATTTTTGACCTAATTATTGAAAATTAGGTATTAAAAGAATAAGGAAAATCTAAGACAATGGGGTAAAATGACGATTTTGGCCCTGCACCAATAATCTGAGTAATTCCAAATCAATCTCAGTAATGTTCATTCAATCGTGCAAACTTTTTATGGCTGATTTGAGGCTTTTCCAATCACCATCCGACCAAAAGATTACTGTTTTCTTGATGAGCGCGAGAAGACGATCATTTTGGTACCAATTTCGGGCCATGGATCTGAGTTTCGAACCAGGATCATGACGTGGCAAAACATGAAAAAACGTGCAATCTTATTTTTAAGATTCAGCTCGTTTCTTAGTGTTTTTCACTGATTTCTTCATTGTAACATAGTTAGCAAGTTGTAATGATCATTCTATAAAAAAAACGATTCGATTTGATGCTCGTATGATCATTTATCAAATTGGGAAACTTTGGCCGGAGTTTGGATTCTGGTGGCCAGAATTCTAGCAACTTCAGACTCATCGTGCGTCAAATCGGACCATCCATCACATGCGAGGTTCGGCTCAGATGAAGCCTCTAACCTTGTACTCATAACGGGAGGTCGATTCGTCGTGCGAGCGCTGTGATATGGGAGTTTGATCGGCGAGATGCATGGCTGGAATTTTCTTGTAACTTTTGGATTTTTTTAGGCAAACTTCTCTCTTTGATTTCTTCTGGATCGGGCCATGTCACTATGCGTGTCACATATCAAATCGATCGGGTCGACGGGACGAATGTGTTCTCAAAATTTGGACTCGATCTGAATGGGGATGAAGAAGATATGACCGTGCAAAGTTTGCCCCCGAATTGGTGATGCACAGTTTCTATTAATGGAAACTGGTTGGTTGAAGGTACGCCGTAATAGTGTACGGCCTACCTATTTTGGGTAAGTTGGTCATAACTTGCTCTAAAAGTGTCCAAATACGTCGAAAATTGGTACCCAAGGGTTTTCGACCATTTTGAATCCAATGGCGATGGTCTGAAGACCATTTGATGCTCTGATAATTGTGTTATAGTTCATAGAACATTTTCAGCATGATAGATGCAGGATTTCCTGAAACTGTCTTGTCGTCTGCACTGCCTTAAACTTATCAGATTGCAACAAAACTTGGCAGGTGTTCTTAAGAGACCTTTAGCCACTTTCTTGAACGTTCTCTGACCATTCTGAGACTGTTGGAGTTTTCACTTCAGATCAATGCTTATTGTCTTATGGCTTCCATAGTCCATAGGCATTTTGACACCTGCGAGCCTAGGTCGCGAACTGCTCTCTTTATTCGTATCGGGGATACAAGTGATGGCAAATGACCTCAAACAGAAAGAAAGAAGAAACAGGTCTAGAGAGGCGATTCCGAATTGGCATTAGGCCATGGGGCATTCCTTGTGATTTAAGAGGGCAACCACACGAGTAGCCTGAGCATTTCACAAACCCACATGAGGTAAGTCCCACCTTACGACCAAATTCCTCTCTCATCGGTTAATATTTATGCCCGTGTCTTCTTCACGTGGTTCTCAAGAGAGCGATCTCCTGTCCCAGACTCGACGCGAATCCAGAGCCACGCTACCAGATCATCCCAACTTGGAGGGCAAGAGTGAGGCACCTAACCATGTATCTCTAAAATGGGGAGAAGATCCACAATATAGAGCTCCAAGAGGTTGCGAATTTACTGCTGAAGTGGTTTCATGCACCACCAATATTCGCCTATTACATGTACCACCCTTAATCTTAAGTGTTGTCACCATCTGCCAATGCAAGTGTACGAAGTGTAAAGTACGTCATCAAGCGCTCACGTGTACGAGTTATGCTATCTGTGCTCCACACATGCACCATCACTCTCATGTTTGTTCTAAGAACATAAGGCTTGAGAATGCCTACACTTAAATACCACTCAATCTTCTCATCTTCAATGGCGAACTAAAAACCCACATATTTCTTTCTCTCCCAATTAAACACTTAGGAAACCCATACAAAATATGATGTTATTTTGGAATGCATACAAATAATTTTACAAAACCAAAAATACTAAAACCTAGCCTTCGCCAACCCTCTTGTCTATGGGTGGCCCTATCCTTGATGGTGCAGTATTTCTTAAATATCGGTATTTATTTCCTAACAATATCCTCTAATATAGATCTTATTCCTATGATGATATACATAGCCTCTAATATATATCTTATTCCTATGATGATATACTTCTTTTGCTAATTTCTATGTACGTAATTTGATTTTTTTTTATATTTAATAGTTCTCTCTCTCTCTCTCTGAACTCTAATATGTTTGTGTATGTCCATCTTTATATATTGACAAGAACTAAAGAAAGGGTGCGGTTTGTACAAGGTTGCAACCTTAGACAACCAAATTAAGGTCAACTACGAAATTTATCATTGGATACAATTTTGGTGTCAAATATTTTTAGGATGATGCGGGAATATATTTTTATCAATAATTATAAAATTTTAAACTTCAAAAAGATTCAAATAAAGTAGATCTATAAACACATGAAAATCTTGAATATGGACGGTTCGAATAATGTGTTGCAAGATATGCAATTTTAAGGAATTGAGATCCCTTTTTTTCTCCAAATCTGTATATCTCGATATTGAGATGGCCAATTAGATGTTTTCCAACATCAAACAACAAAATATTTTAGATTTGTACCTTAATTCTACATTTTGAGGTGTCAACCTTGTTTAAACATTTTTGTTAAAGAAATTTTCAAAACATCACCCAATAGGCAAATATACTTAAATTTGTTTTACATGTCAATACTTTTCTCTCTCCATCTCTTGTTCCTTGGGATATTGCGGGATATTTTTTACAAGGTTACGGTGTTATATGGATTAAAATGATACATCTTATGCGATCTTATCATATTATTGGGAGATGCTTTAATACTCATTTTAAAAGATAGAGATCAAAATTAGGTAAGCTCAAGCTTGGCCCACCTTAGCAATAGGGCTTGATTACAGGCCTGCCCCCATCCCAAAGACGAAAAATGAGGGTTGAATTTCGGCTCTCTAGGGTAGTTCCAAGCCAATTGGCATGTTACCATCCCTTCCTCCTTTGACTACTAAACTAATTATCCTCGCCCACGAGTGCATGCAGCGTGCTCCTATAGGAGCATAGTGTACACTTGCTCCCTCAAATAAAAGACCTACCAAGGATTATTTTTTGGATGTAAAACTGAATATCAATATTAGAATTATCATGTTCAAAAAATAAAATTTGAATTTGAGAAATTTATGAATAATCACATTTTATTTTGATATTTAAAAACGTCTTATATATTTTATATTTTACAATAAACTCTATTTTTTGAAATATAAAGTACCTTTTAATAAAAATATATCTTTTTATATTTATTAGATTAAGATAAAAGTTGGTATCATCATAATTCTTGCCATCTTGTATCTAGAAAAATTACTTAAAAATAATTTAGAATAAATAAAATGACCAAACTACCATATAAGTGGTTTGGTTATTTTATTTATTATTATTTTTAAATATTTTATTGGTGTATAATGGTGGAAACTATGGACATACTAAATTTGAGCTTAACCGGATATATTTAAAAAGATATAAAATTAAAATATAGGAAACAATTTATATACAGTTGTGGCTCTAAAGCATCAAATTGGAGCCCACCCCAAAAATTTCACTAGAAGAGGTTGTTTTGGTACCCAAATATCCTCAAATTGATCACCTCGACATCAAGATGCTTGGACATGAGAAAAAAAATGGATTTGAAGTTTTGGAAATAGGGCATCTTGTAGAGCATTTTTTAACCGTCAATTTTCAAGATTTTCATAGATCTGCTCGATCCACAATATTTTTGAAGCTTTAAATTTTATGATTAAGCATGAAAGTCTATTTTAAGGCTATTACAAAGATTTCCAGTATTGAAACTACATTTCTCGACACTATTTGAAGGTGCACTTTACTTTGATTGTTTAGAGCCTCGGCTCTATCCTAAAATATACTTTACCCTTTAAAAAATAAGAACTGATTGCAAAGTATAAATATAATTGTGTGAACTATGGACATACCAAATTTGAGCTTAAAAATAAGACTAGATTGTAAAATATGAAATATAAATTGTGTGAACTATGGACATACCAAATTTGAACTTAACCAAATATATTTAAAGGGTGTAGTTTGTATAGAGTTGAGGCGCTAAACAATCAAAGTAAAGCGCAACTTCAAATAGTGTCAAGAAATGTGGTTTAAAAAACTGAAAATCTTTGTGATAGCCTTAAAATATATTTGCATATTGTAATTATAAAATTTAAAGCTTCAAAAATAGTGTAAATCAAGCATATCTATGAAAGTTTGAAAATATTGAAAATTCATGATAAAAAAATGCGTTACATGATGCACTATTTCCAAAACTTGAAATCCATTTGTTTCTTTCTTCTGTCCATGCACCTTGATGTTGAGATCATCAATTCGAAGATATATGGACATTAAAACAACCTCTTCTAGTGAAATTTTTGAGGCGGGCTCTAATTTGATTGTTTAGAGCCTCGACTCTATATAAAATTTTTCTATATTTAAAAAATAATAATATAAAAATATACTTTACATTCTAAAAAATAGGACTGGATTGTAAAATATGGAATATAATATAAAAAATTAAATGGGATTTATATGTAAATTTCTTATGAATTTTAAAGATCTTCTATTCAGTTTTAGGACATTAGTTTCTCATACACACATGAAAAAATACATTTATTTTTTCTATTTTGAGAATATGTACTATAGGTTGTGGTTTGTATAGAGCCGAGGCTCTAAACAATCAAATTAAAGCCCACCTTAAAATATTGTCAAAAAATATGGTTTCAGTACAGGAATTTTTTGTGATAGTCTTAAAATATATTTTCATCATTAATTATAAAATTTAAAGCTTAAAAAATAGTGTAGATATAGCAAATCTATGAAAACTTGAAAATCATGACAATTGACGGTCCAAAAATGCGCTATAAGATGTACCATTTCCAAAACTTGAAATTCATTTTTTTTCATGTCCATCCATCTTGATGTCGAGATGATCAATTTGAGAATATTTAGGCATCAAAACAACCTCTTCTAGTGAACTTTTTGAGGTTGGCTCTAATTTAATTGTTTAGAGCCTGAATTCTATATAAACTTTTTCCTATACTATAAGGTATGTATATTATATACGAGGTCACAATCACTGTTAAAATTTTATCCCCTTTGCTCTATCTAGGATGGTATCTAAGGTGCATTGGTTAGTTTTTTTGGGTAATTCAGTGGGGAAGAAGGTGCATTGGTTAGTACTAATACTAACACGGAATACTGCTTATAATGAAGGTTTTTACAATATGGCACTTTATAATCTTTTGCTGCACTTAAATGTAAGAACACTTCTTTCATTTGGGATGGACTGCATTATGCAATGATGTATGTAAATAGGTGGTCTATTTAAAACCAATTGTAACTCAAGGGCCAAATGTTTTTTTATATAATATCATTTCTATTTTTTTTTTATTTTTTTTTTTATTTTTCTTTATTTATTTTTATATTCATGATCTTAGAGATTATATATTCTCTATAAATTAGGTTCAAATTATATTTAAAAATATATTTATTGTCAAGCCTGCATTTCTACGACATGCGGGCCAGTAGAAATGAAGGCTGGCCGCATGCTAACCGCGTCCTAAATGTAAAATTGCATCGAGTAAAATGTAAATTGTTGCGAATATGGGTCTCTCCAAATCTCCCTGTTAACACGGCGCTGGCGATGCTTTTCTAAAGGCATTTTGCCCCCATTCGGAACCAATCTTGGAGGGCGCAGCGCGAACAATCGCCCAAAGAAAATCAGGTGCGAAACTTTTTGTATGTACGATCATTGGTCTTTGTATTCAGATCTCTTCTTGTTCGTCTGCACAGGCATATTTCATAACAATTTCGTTTGACATTGCATACCAATTAGAATATCTTCTCAAATCACTCTCTGAAGAATCTGCGGATCCCTCACAATTCAATTAAGTGATCGCCTTTTGTGTTAGATCCTTGTATTTTGTCATCTATTATGGATTTTGAATAACCAAAACTCACTCCAAGCTGAGAACAACTTCATGAAGTTTTACACAGATAAATTCTGTGTGTTTTCCTAAACGTTTACTGAGGGATATTCCTTTTCCTTTTTATTTTCTGCTCTGTGAATTTTTTTAATTTAAATCCCTGAGTACACGTCTGTTTCTTTATCCTAATGATGTCTTTGTTGCTTATGCTTTTCGTCTGATACTTTCTTCTTGCATTTGTAAGTAATCACGCACAACCTGCTTACCTGTTGAATGGGGGCTTTTGATGTACTTTTTATTTAGGAAAACAGGGAGCTTCAATGGATACAGTATCATCCTATTCAGAATCGTCATCGTCACCATCAATTACTCCAACTCCTGATAACACACATGCTTCTGCATCCAGTGAAGATAGCAATGCGAAAGAAAACCCATCAAAGTTATCAGCGTCTGCTATATCATCGTGGGCTAGAAGTCTCAGGATAACGCAGCCCGTGCTGGGAGATGAAACACAATCTAATAATTCTGGGAAGTTGACTTTCAGTCGGTTTACGAGCGGTTTTGGACTGCGCACATCACCCAAAGCTTTTGCAGCAGATGAGGGTTCTGAGGGCACTTCAGCAACAACTCCAACAATGACACAATCTGGTGTTTTTGGATCCATCACAAAGGGATTGGTTGATTCCTCTAGAAATGCTGTCAAGGCTGTGCAGGTCAAGGCACGCCACATTGTGTCACAGAATAAGCGGAGATACCAGGTTGGTGATGTGGTATTCTTTCAATATATTTTTGTGGCTGCTTCCATTAGTTTGGAGAAATGGCTATATTCTTGTTTTGGTTTTTGTTTCAGAATTTAGAACATAGATGCGATCAATAGAATGATATAATCTTATGGGAGAAAATTTTTCCTGTTCCATTTATAGGTCACTTCTGCTGCCTATGCATGTGATCCTTGTATTTATTGAAATAAGAACCTTGTTTATCTATTTGTTCGGGCTGCCACCTATGCTGAAGGTGGATATTCTGGTTACTGATTTTGTCCCTCTGGTGCAAATCTCTGTTGATTTATTACTATCCAATGTCCTTCCATGAAACAACCTCCGGTAGAAATCTCTGTTAATTTATTTATAACTATCCAAGGTCCTTCCATGAAACAACCTCTAGTGCAAATCTCTGTTGATTTACAACTATCCAAGGTCCGAATGGCCAACGTTTGCAAATGTGGAGCACTACACCCATGTTGGCTCCACCAATTGGCTGCAAATTGATTTTGAATTACAAATTTACAATTGTTAATTATGGCAATCACAAAAACCCTTCGATCCTACCACAATCATAAAAAACTAGTTTTTGAGGGTTTTTCTCTTTTTAAAATAGGCTCTAATGGGGTTTAGGTTTCATATCCCCTTTTATATTGAAAAAAGACCTCAAAATTCCCCTGGGCAGGACATTGGATGCCCGCCTAAGCGGGTTCCCTGACGCCTAGGCGGTCGCCTAGTGGCAGGCCACCTAATTCGGCTGTCTAGGCCTTGGTGAGGTGGTCTGGCTATCTGGACCGCCTAGGCGTTGGGTGTCCACATTTGGAAACAATAGCCATAGAAGTGAGGATCCTTGATTGTATTGGGGATTTGTTTTATGCCTTTTTTTTTTGACGTTGTGAGTGGCGCTTGTGTGTGGTCTAACGGGTATAAATTAAATAAAGTGAATTTTTTTTCAAACTGTATATACTTGGCTATAACCTTGTTGCTACCTTTCAGTGGCCTTATGTTCCCATGATATTACACGGTCCCTATTTCAAAATTAGACCCAAACATCACTGAATGTGTCACGTTCCAGCCAGGAATGGTAAAGACTTTTTGATGTCTCAGAACTCCTTCCTTGCTAGTTTATTGCTTTGATCTTATCCCAATGCTTGGATATGCGTAACCTTTTCCTGGGAAGGTCCTTCAGTTACATTCAAGATAAAGCTTCATACGATCAAAAGGATGGCTAGTCCTCATAGGATGACACCCTTGGGTGGATAGGAGGTTATTAATGCTCAAACAACTTTCCTTTCACACTTCCTTCAATGGCTGTATTTACATTCCTCAGAGGGAGCAGTTTTTTGTTCTGCGTCCATTAGCTACCAGTGATGAAAATGTCAGCCACTTGGCCGACGATCCACCTTGGCACAGCCTAGGTGTGGTGGTTCAGGTGAACGTAGGCGGTAATGCCCAAGGCGTCCGCCTAGGCACCCAGCGCCCATGGGAGGCACCTAGAGGGGTCTGGGTGCCTGCTTAGTACCACGCTTTTCAAGTATTCTCTCTCATGGCTTTATGGATTTACACACGTGCTACTACTTTTTATTTTCTTTTGACAAGCATGTGATATTGCTTTCTATTAATGTGTGGGTTCATGTGGGACTACCAGCCAATGGTTTAATTCCAACAAGCCAAAATATTTAAGGCGCTGCTTCCAAGCAACCTACACGTCGAATGCTCTCCTTTTCTTGATCATAATTTATAGTCATTATCACTTTTCTTTTTCACCATTTTTAACTTTTTGACTTTTACCACCCGTTCACTTTACACATGGAGCACTCTTGCATTGCCACCTAATCTACTCATCAATCGATGCTGTATTTTTTTCTCCCCTTTTGGTCCCAAGAAAACATCAGTTTTGCTTTTATTATGTCATCCTTTCCGCATGTCATAACGCTGTCTCTCTCTCTCAATTCAAATAACTCTCTCTCTCTCAGGTCTAATATACTCTCTCATACATAAATACATCACATAAAAAAACCTCTGCCTCTTCTTGGTGCCCACAAGAAAAGGGCTCCCCAGGTATCTGGGCACCCACCTAGGTGGCTGCCTCCCCCTTTTTGAACATTGTTAGCTGCTTTGGATAGCAAATTTCCCTTGGTAGCCCTTGGCTTTAGCAGCATTCTGAGATCAACATCCCTCTTGGTTGATCTTGGTGAACTTTTTGCATTCCAATCGTCATTTATAATTTTCTTTTGGTTTCAAATGATGACATAGAAACATGACAACATCTGTGAACTCCATTGGTGGCATCTCATCCCTGCAAAGGCCTTTAATTACCCTAGAAATGATGCATAAACCATTTTAAACAAATTAAGTGTACCTTCCCCAATTGCTGATGTTTTTTGGACCAAGACGTAATGAGCTGTCTTCTTTTTTGCATTGGACACACATTTCAACTAGCATGAAAATCTTTGCTAAATATGAAAAATATTTTTTTACATGATATTTATAAATCTTAAGTGTGATGGATGATCACCTGCTCCTATGTGTAGCAAACCTTTAGTTTCTCATCTAGCCCCTCCCTAGACTAGAAAGCCTTGACAACCATTCATACCCCAGCAAGGGCTTGAGAAGATTATTACCCAAAAGTTTTAGACTTTTAAAATGGATTAATGGAATCTCAAAAGTTTGTTTATTAAAACATTTATGAAGAAACAAAAATTATTTTGAGAACGGTTGACAATGGTTTTCGGGATATTTCATTCAATTTGTCTTGAGAGGAGTCACTAGGAGCTCTTTTGGGCTTCTAAAGAAGTTGTTGAGAAAAAGCAGAGGATTATAAAATAGGCAAGTTCTTCACTTATCATTCTTTTGTTGTAGAAGTCAGCCCAAGATGAGGTTTTCGACAGGATAAACTAATAGAAACCATATTTTAGAAAAAGGAGATCTGTAAAGGGAAAGAAATAATTGTTTTAGAATGAAAAAACATGTTTGAGAGAGTTAAATTTGGGTCTTCAAGAAGAGTTTAAGAGGGCTAAGTTTATACCTTTTAGAGAATGGTACAGATAGCATATGAGGTTTACATGGGATGTTTGTTTTCAGGTTTCTTTGGGTCTTCTATACTAGTGTTGTTATTTGACACTTGTGGAAAGGCCTTCCTTTTTCTCAATCATGCAATTTTGTTCTTCTGTTGTGTGGAAGATCTTCGCAATATATTTGTGGTGATTATGAAATTAAAAAAATGCTTAAATTTCTGAATCTGGTGGACCTCTATATGCTATGCCGATTCATACAATCTTTCACAAGTAATATTGATATCTTCAGTCTTGAAAGCTTCCTCTTTTGAACTTCTTTTTCAAGGAGTTAATCAAATCCCTCGAATCTCATATTAATCTTACTCTAAAGAACAAATCAATGACTAGAAAGCAACACTTGTTATCATCATCAGCATTGTCATCCATGCTCCATGCCAACTACTTCGTCGACGACATGAATTCCATCTCGTCATTTTCTCAATCAAGGTCCATACCCTCAGTCCACCCAAATTTATCAAGTTTTTTTCACTACCATTTATGTTCTTTTGGACTTTTCCTTGCCTTTTAAGAACCTTCTATGTGAACCAAATCACCCCTCCTAATTGGAGTTGTTCTAGGTCGACCATGCACATGCCCTGACTACCTACGTCTACTTTCCCGTATGTTATTGCCTATTGGAGCTACCTCTAAGTTCCTTTGAATGCATACATTCTGAATTCTATCTTTCCTTGTCTTGCCACTTATCCATCTCAACATCCTCATCTTAGCTACACTCATTCTATGGTTTATTGACTGCCCAACATTCTATTCTGTAAAGCATGGCTGGTCTTACAACCGTCCTATAAAACTTCGTTAGTTTCATTGGTATGCGATAATCACATAAAACTCCGAAAGCACATCTCCACTTCGCCCACCCAGCTCTAGTTCAATGAGCGACATCTTCCTCAATCGCTCCTATCAACCAAATATATCAAAAATAATTTCTTTTAAGTACTTCTTGACCATCAATCTTAACTAATTCCTTTTTATTGCTCCTATTATTACTATTTACTAAAATTACATTCCACATATTCTGCTTTCGTCTAGCTAACTTTTAAAACGGTCTGGTTTGTATAAGGCTGGGGCCCAAAAGTCTTATCTTCAGTGTCGAAAGATGTCGTTTCAATATTGAAAATTGATTTCCATGTCTTGCTATAAAATTTAACGTTACAAATATAGTGTAGATCAATAAGATCTATGAACATTTGAAACTATTTAAAATTGGTGGTTTAGATAATGCATTACAAGATGCACTATTTCCATGACTTGAAGTCCATTTTTTTAATTTTTTACATCCATGTATCTCGAGGTTGCAATGATCGGATTTGAGGGTTTTCTACATCAAAACAACTTCTAGTTAATTTTTGAGGTGCGCCTTAGTTTGATTTTAGGGCCTCAACCTAATATAAACTAAAGCATCCCACTAGAGTTCTAGTCTCATCAATTAAAATAATGTCATCTGCAGATAACATACACCACGTGACCTCATCTTGTAGATGCCTAGTTAACTTGTCCATAACCAAGCAAAGAGATATGGGCTCAATGCTGACCCTGATGTAGGACAACTGTCACTGAAAACTCAATTGTCTCTCCACTAGTTTTCTTCATATTAGTTAATACACCCTCGTACATGTTACTAACCATATCAATATATCCTCTTGAGACTCCTTTCTTTTCCAAAGTGCACCAAATTCTCTCTCCCCCTGTCGTATGCTTTCTCTAAATCAATAAATACCATGTGGAGGTCTTTTCTCTTCTCTATAAACTTCTCAATCAAATGCGTAAGTAGAAAAATAGCCTTAAGGGTTCCCTTCCATGGCATAAATCCGAATTGATTTTCTGATACCCTCGTTTCATGTCTTAGTTGTTACTCAAGCATCCCCTCTCATTTTGCTAGTTTGAAGTCATCTTTTTCACCTGCTTTTTGCCCCAATTTATTGTTTATGCGTTCAACTTAGCCTTATTATTTTCTTAATGTTCCTCTTGGAATTTCTATCTTTTTCTAAATTTTGGTCATTTCTATTCGTATGCAAGATTTGTAACATGATTGTTTTGTGCTAATGGCTTTTTGAACTTCAACATTCCACCACCAAGTTTTCTTACTTGAAAGTTTTTTCCCTAGAGGTTCTCCTAACGCTTCTGTTGCCACTTTCTTGATATAATAGCCATCTCATCTCATTCTACGTAACACTAACTTCATCCTTAGAATTTTATTTTCCTTCCTTCATCGATTTATTCTTAAATAAGTCTATTTTTCACTTTTTAAATTCTACCACCTAGTTCTTGGATACCCATTAATGCCACTCCATTTCTTCCATCTCTTAATGCAAACATCCATAACCATGTGCCTATGTTGCATGGTCAAACTCTCTCCTGGAATAAGTTTACCGTCTTTCGATGATGATCTTCTCGTTTCCTTGATTAGAAAAAAGTCTGGCTTTTATATGATATGCTTTTGCAAGTTATTAAATGTTCATATTGCTTTTTAAAGTACGTATTTGCTATTGTTAGATCGTAAGCCATAGCAAAATTAAGAATATCATCACCCATCTCATTTCTTTACCCAAATGTACATCCTCTATGTACTCTGTCATATCCTCTACTCTTTTTTCTTGCATGACCATTTAAGTCTCCTCCCTTAGATATCCTCTCCCCTTTTAATATTCCTTGGGCTAGTCTATCCATGTCCTCCCAAAATTTTCTTTTATTTCTATCATCTAACCTTACCTCTAGTGCATAAGCACTAATTACATAATTATCTTCTCTCTTAACATAAGTTTAATTAACAAGAGCCTATTACCTACTCTCATTTGCTACTTTGTTTTTAAATCTTTGTCTATCATTATACCTGTACCATTTTTACTAAAGTTTATATCCTTTAATTTCTTTAGCTTTTGCCCTTATCCACTTAGTTTTTTGGAAACAAGCTATGTTAACTCTCTTTCATCTCATTGTATCCAATTCCATTCACTTACCTGATAGAGTTCCTCCATTTCATATGGCCAGACGAATCTTGTTCTATCAGCCTAGTTGCTTTACCTGCGCTCATCTAGAAAGACGCAAGAACTCTTGCTTACTTATCACTACAACTAGCCACCGTTGCAGTGTGTCGCTTCTAGGGATCGCCGTTGTTAACCCTTGCTCAATTCTCACTGCATGTGTGTGCCGGTACAGCACATCGCTTATAGAGAAAGCCTTAGCATGAGCATATAACGTGGGATCAAGATTCATGATACGGATGTGGCAAAAGTTTTCTTCTGACCGCCAACTTAAAACAACCCTCCTTTCTCATCTGGGCTTGGGACTGGCAATGGCGGAATTTGAAAGCACTATTTTTTAGGTTGCTTTGAAAATTCTAGCCACTATGACTTTTTGGTGAGCATTTGTGATTCTTAGCTATTTCTATCACATCGCAAAATGATAATAAGTTTACATGAAAGTTGACAATTATCTCAATTGAAAGGGAAATGCTTGCTGCAAGTTCATTTAAAAATTTCTCATAATTCGTTTTGTGTTTAAGATGCCTGGAATCAAGTTTCAGGCAAATCTACACTTTGTTTGAAGAGAAGCAATTGAAATATTGACCTCCGTTTGACACGTTCAATTCTCTTTTTGGTTTCGTGTCAGTCCTAAAGCTTGTGTACAATGTTGAAAAGCAATGGTATTTGAACCAGACCAGACTGACCAGCTAGACCGGATGAAAACCGGTGGATTGGTGGGCATGGACTTGAATGTCCACTGAACCGCTCATGAATTGGTGGACCGGCTCGTCCATGGGTTCAGGACCAATCCGGCCTGTCTCAATGATGTTAAAAGTTAACATTTTCACCCTTATTTTTGGTCATTTTCTGCCTCATGGGTGGTTTTTTTTGGTCTTTTTTAGTCTTTTAGGTGCATTTTGATCATTTGACTAAAATGGGTGGGATATGGGGCTCTAAAACGCTTTTTTTGAGAGAGAAAGAACCATTTGGTAATTTTTTTCATCTCTCTCTTTCCTCCTCGAAAACACCCCACACCCCAACCCTAGCCCTATTTTCCAGCGAGTTTCAGGGAGGATTCCAGCCATCATTCTGCCCAATTTGAAGCCCCAAGTAAGTTTATTATGACTATTGTCTTGTGTTTTGTCCTTCATTTTGCCCGATTTTGAAGCCCCATGTAAGTCTATTATCACTATTTTCTTGTTTTTTATTTTATATTTAGAAGATAGAAAATGCTTTGGAGTTTTGAGGGTTTTTTCTGTACATGAATTTTATTTTTTCTCCAATCAATGCAAGATATTGTTTCATTTGTTCTATTTAATGATTGCTTCACATTTTTATTAAGTTTGTTGTTGTATATTTGCTTTTTAGGAACCTTATATTGCATTTTTGAAAAACGGATATTAGGTTTTCTTTTTTTTTATTTTTATTTTTTATTTTCATTTCCGGTTTTGTGGTTTTCTAACACTTCAATGAAACTATGGTGTATGGAAAATGTTTATACTGGATAGATGTTACTTTAGTTTCAGTTTTCGGATTTTGTAGTTTCAGATTTTTGGTTTATTCTATTTTTAATTGACTTTTTTGGTGCTTTTTTTGTTCTATTAACACTCAAAGCTACTATGCTAGTCTTTTTTATGCATTTTATTTTTGTTCCTAGTAAGTTTCTTAATTTTTTTTACTTTCGTACTCTTGGATTGTGTCATGTTCTTCTCTATGTTTCATTCCTTTTTGCAGTTTTTTTTAAATTATGTGACTTCTCTTACCGGTGAACCGGTTCTGCCCATCCAATCTGACTAGACCGGTGCCCTCACCGGTTTGGTCTCTGGTTTGGTCCTGATGGCATTGGTGATAAGGTGCTGATATCGTCCCAAGCCCACATCCTTAGAGATTGGTATGATGTGTAACACTTACACGTATATGCTTTGCAACTTATTAAATCCATCTGGAATCTCCTCATTGCAGATGTCATTGACCATTAAAATTTTCTAGTACTTTGATGCGAATTAAATAATATAGGTCAAACCTCCCATGATTTGATGCCTTTAGACCATGCTAATTATCATTTACCTAGCTAAACCATAGCATATGAAATGTCAAATATTGGTTTCATATTGGCATTCTAAGGTGAATCCTAGCTGCTATATTAAGTTTGTCAATTTTGGGAGTTCCCTTAGGATATATTTTTCATTACCTTATGTGAAAGACCTCACTTTATAGTCTGAGTTACATATAATAAGGTTTTGACTTCTGATATTGGGATTGACCCTCAGTGATAATTGTCAAAATCATATATACATGGCGCCCCACTTGATGAGTTACATTCATACCCTTCTTCTTTGCCAATGGACAATTTGAACCCTATTTCTCCATTTGCTTTTCATGTCCTAGAATATGTCTTGCACATGGTTTTGAATAGGAGTAGAATGTCATACGGCGATTTCCAAGCTAATGGACAAAAGAATAGGGTGATTACCAAGCTAACGGACAGAAGAATCCATGCTTATGGACCTCTCTAATCTTTGTAACAAGTTCAAAAATAAAAAATATTTGTTAATAGTACTATCGGTAAATGTTTATTAACTGTTACCCTATTTCTTCGGTGGGTCAAATGGATTATGCATGGTAATATGTGTTGCATTCTTGATTGTATCTCAAAGTAAAGAATCCTTAAAACTGTTAAGAATTGGTAGATTTTTGTATTGTTTCTCAAAGTATAGAATCCTTACAACTCTTAAGAATTGGTGGATTTTTGTATCAATGATTCAGCAGTGGATTGCATATTATGTAAATGGAATCTCATACAATATGCTTGGCTTTTCAAATGTGATTCTATTGGCTCTTGTTCCTCTCCTATGGACCTTTTTTGGTCTTATTTCTCTACTTCCATCTAATCTGTAACTACTTTTGTTGTGCTGCATTTCGTGCAATGCTCTTTGTATTCTAGAAACTCAGAGTTAAGGCTTTAGGCCTGTCTAAGCCATAGAGATAAGGTTCCCTGTATTATTGAACCATGGGTTTGCCGCATTTCCTGTACTGCATGCCAGTGTTCGCTATCCCTGAGCCATGGAGAAATATGATTGTTAATCACTGCATTGTCAGTTGATGCTAGTAAAAATATTGGCTTCTACATTGGAGATATGTTGTGATTAGTTTTTGTTAAAATTTACTCCATTGGTCAAGTAGCAGCCAATTTTGGAACTTTGGTGTTGTGTGCAAGCCTTTCTGAATCATTTCTCCAGTCCTATCTTTATTTTCTGTTTTAGAAGTTATCACTGGGTTAGAGTTCTAGATTAAACTCTTTCGAATATTTTAGTATCTTGCCTCAATTACATTTTTAATGTTCTGCTTTTGCATTGTTATTTATGTGATTAATGTCTCACATTGTTATTGTTCAGGAAGATGGATTTGATTTGGATATGACGTATATTACAGAGAACGTTATTGCTATGGGTTTCCCAGCCGGGGATTTGAGTTCTGGTATTCTTGGATATGTCGAGGTACTCGGAGTTTAGGAATAATATTCTCTTGAAAGCCAAAAACATGCAAATTTTCTTTTGAGATGCTTCTCTTATTTCTTTGTTCATAATGAGGTAGTTGCATACCAGTGTAACAAGTCCTTTCTTGCAGGGATTCTATAGAAACCACATGGAAGAAGTTATTAAGTTTTTTGAAACTCACCACAAGGTAAGTTACATTCATTCCTTTCCATTCTTCCTAGCATACAGGATTTCCATGGATGGTCTTTTAAGCAGAGCCAGCATACATCTTACCTTGATTGCACTTTTACTACATTGCTAATCATTTTAGCATAGCAGTAAATCTTGAAATATGAGTCAAGGGATTTGCTTTAAAGTTCTTTGCACCATAAATAAATAGATAATAGAGAAATATGACAATGTTTCTCATTTTTTTTTATCTAACTCTAATTACTTGTCTGAATGCTGCTGCAATATCAGCAGAGCTCATTTTGTCATATTCCATGAGGGTATCACTGGCAACTTGGTTTTACACTTTTTACCCTCATTTGTGTGGCACACCTAAAGCACCACTATTTTGCATGAAAATATTTGTGTTTAAGTCGTGCAAAGTGACATTCTGTCTGTAATTTAGAAGAATGATACCATGTGTCTAAATGTGGGACATGTGTAGCCAGAGGTGTGGACACTTCATGTAGGACCCTAACAATTCAAAACACATTTGGATCACATGTTGGATCCTTGTTATGGCACATTGACACAAGTCTATATGTTGACACATAGCGCTACATAACACAAGGCAAAAGTTGGATTTTCTGTGTAGCACTGCGTATAGTTGTCGCAGAAAATTATAAATATGACCTGATTGGCAGTGAATTTTTAACAACATTGTTGAAGATTTTAACAATTCGAATTATATGAGCAAGGTAAGAATTCACTATTGCAGCATGGTGTTTCGGAGTCACAGCATGGAGTCATAGCATGGTTTTAGTTTGTAAATGATCTTATCATCGAGGCATATTTTATGTGAGCACTGTTACATTTTATTTTAATAGCCGTCTGATGCTTACTTGAGAGAAACTTATTAGTGTGCATGTATTTATTAAGAGGGAAGATAACTTTATTTTACTGTTTAACTGACCTAAAAGAATCTCTAAGTTGAATTTTTCCTTTTTAGGTATGTCTCCAACTAATTATGTTCAAGGAT
Organism: Amborella trichopoda; assembly: GCF_054954075.1. Taxonomy (NCBI): domain Eukaryota; kingdom Viridiplantae; phylum Streptophyta; class Magnoliopsida; order Amborellales; family Amborellaceae; genus Amborella; species Amborella trichopoda. The sequence goes on along the minus strand of NC_142348.1, from coordinate 25,852,256 downwards.
GTTGCTTATAATATATTGTTTCATTCGTGATGTCTTAAATGTATATTACAATATTATATTTGGATTTGTTGATTATTTTATTGTTTTGGGTTCTGAAGCCTGCCTGTAAACATTTTTAGATCTTGTTCAACTATTAATATTTCTAGGCTGCATCTGTGAATTATGTCAACGATGACGGCACCTAGATTTTCAGCAGCTCACATCAACCTCTTTATTGTCTTCAGCGCACCAAAAGGAAACATGCAGTAGCACAATTTGATATAATGTACATGTTCATTGTTGTTTTATGTGGTTTATCATTCTCTATGGCCATATCTACTTGCAGGGAAAGTACAAAGTGTACAATCTTTGTTTGGAAAGGCTGTATGATGCCTCACTATTTGAGGGGAAGGTGTGTTCCTGGTTTTGAATTCATTTATTTCTTTACATCATTTTATTCTCTTGATTCTATCGCAAGGGCTGCAATTAAATAAGTCGAGTTCACAGATACTCATTCAGCTCATGGGATGCACAGGCATGTTTGTTTTGTTTTGCTAGTTGTGTGGTTGTAGCAAGCAGCTCATGGGATGCACAGGCATACTCGTTTTGTTGTGTACTTTTTGCTGTTTGTTTTTTTATGGGGGGAAGGGGAGGGGGAGGGGGAGGGGGAGGGGGAGGGTGACGCAGGGGCGAGGTGGGCAGATGGAGAGAGAGAGAGAGAGAGAGAGAGAGAGAGAGAGAGAGAGAGAGAGAGAGAGAGAGAGAGAGAGATTTGGTTTTTATTGTCAGAGAAATAAAAGTTACAATCTCTTGGATATTTATAGACAAAATATTTTTTAATTCAAACTAGACTATTTTCCTATTTTTAGTATGATGTGAAAGGTAGGAGTTGTTTTGAGTAGGGTTTCTTTTAGCATTTTTCCCTAGCGGTAATTTGGCAATAAGATCTACACACAAATATCCTTCTAAACTCTCTTGATAATATAGCATACACTGTCCATTTTATTAGCTCAATCTATGCGTTCATATAATGACTGTGATTCTTTGATGTTTGATATGCAATAAATGAAACTAAGATCTTTCCGATTGTTCGGGTCCATCAAGGAATTCTAGCTATTAGGTTATGATTTGAAGTTTCTCAAATGATCTTTCAAGGATTTTGGTGCTAAACTACGAGGAATTTTGAGTGATGCTTGGCTCCCATTTGGTATTTTCAAGTACTGATTGTGATTCATTCATTTTAAGCTAGATGCTTCAGCTTAAATAGCATAATTTGGCTCCTTGGTGGATATATGGGGTACCTGAGGATGATTTGTAATTTTGATCTATCATCCTTTGTGATCTATCCTCCTATAGAGCATCATATTAGATCTTACTTGTGTCTAACTACTTTTCCAATATTATCTCTAAAAGCCATTGTTATCGGAATCTCTCATCTAAGGTCGCGATCCTGATTTGGAATCCTGATTCCACAATTCTGACAAGGAATCTTCATGGCATCCATTTTCGTGAAGTCAGGAATCTCGATTCCCTATTTTAAGAATCTCGATTCAACTTACGGAATATCATTTCTAATAGTTATTGATTCTCAATTGTACATTTCTTAAATTTGGATTCCACTTATGATGATACTCTTTCCATCAAATTAAAAACACACAGTGCCATGAACTACAAAATAAATAATTCAGAACCTAGGAGAAGCATCATAGTAGAAACCCGCTTCCAGTGATATCGGAATCTCAATTCTATATATAAAGGAATCTAGATCCCTATGGGTCGATCCCAAATAGGGCAGAAACTTGATTCCATAGAGGATGGAATCGGGATTCCATATATGTAGGGATCTCGATTCTGTTGGGTTGAATCTTGATTCCTATAAAGTAGGAATCTTGATTCTTATAATTCCCCTCGTACGGGCGTAGATTCCAAAACCATGATCATCGATTCCGAAAATATGAATCTTCTAGCTAGCTGCGATTCTGCGATTCCGATTTCTAAAACAATTCACAATCTCACGTGTTTCCAACAACTATGCTCAAAACCACTGCTTGATACCATGATTCTTCAGAAAGTCATTGAAGTGGTCATGATTATATACCATTTCTTATGATCTTGTAGTGTTGGTAGCAATTAATTGATGGTGGCCGCAACTTGGTCTTTAATTATGCTTTTTGCTTTTTGAATTCATGCTTCTCGATTTATTAAAACTGCTGAAACTATTTGATACATTTAAAGTGAGATTTGAAGTTTGTGGTCTGCTAGCTTGAAAGGAAGATACTTATAAACGTTAAGTTACTTAGTTTTAGAATTTGTGTGTAACCACTGACTGTCACTAGTTACCATCTATGTTTTTCTTTCCTGGGCCATGATTTTTTCATCTGTAGGTCACTAATTATCATCTTTTTTTTTATCCTAGTTAGCTCGAGGGCTTAGATCTGTGAACTACTGTGCAAATTCAGCATGGTGTATATATATATATATACATATATATATATGTATATATATGTATATATATATATATACATATATATATATATATATACATATAGGAAAAAGCTGGGGTTAGCCCACTAGCTCATATGAACATATGAGCCCAATGGCTCAGATTGAATCTGGGCCGATCTAACGACCACGGATGTCCGTTAGTGTTTAATTTTTTTATTTCTACAAATCCAAATCACTTGAAATTTTAAGCTTGTGTTCATCAAAAATAGGTGAATCTTCAAAAAATATCAAAAAAATATTTTAGATGAAATAAATTGACCAAAATACCCCGAAAAGTTTTGGGGGGTATTTTGGTCATTTTTCCTTTCACAAATAATTTTTTAATATCTTAATAGGTGCACCTTGATGAGAAAAACACACACCTAAAATTTCAAGTGATTTGGATTTGTAGAAAAATAAATAAAATTCAAGCACTACTGGACATTTGCGATCATCAGATCGGCCCAGATTCAATCTGGGCCGTTGGGCTCATATGTTCATATGAACTAGTGGGCTAACCCCAGCTTTTTCCCTATATATATATACATATATCAATTATTTAGGGGAGAGAGTGAAATTTAGGATGCTATGAATGTGAATTTTCTTGATCCCATGTAGCATGAAGTAATAAAGTTTTCATTGGCAATTCGTCGGAGTGTCTTCAATGAAAGTGTACTGCCTATCAGGAAACTTGTCATTCTTCAAATCTAATCTAAGAAGTTATTGTGTTACAGGGCTTTCAAGTTTGTACCTGTAGCTTCTATTTCCCAGATTATTTATTGATTATGTAAAATATGCTGCAGGTAGCTTGTTTCCCGTTTGATGACCATAATTGTCCTCCTATTCAACTTATAATTTCATTTTGTCAAAGTGCTTACTTATGGCTGAAAGAAGATATCGAAAATGTTGTTGTTGTTCACTGCAAAGCTGGTATGGCAAGGACAGGTCTAATGATATCAAGTCTTCTTTTATATTTGAAGGTGATATAAAAGTTTTCTACTTTTCTTCTTTATATTTTTGTTTCCATTTTAGAAGTGCTTGGTAATTTGCTGTATTTCCGTCACCAATTCAAGTGTGTTACTTGGTATATACAGTTCTTTCCCACAGCTGAAGAGTCGATTGCATACTACAATCAGAAACGCTGTGTGGACGGGAAGGGGCTTGTTCTCCCTAGTCAGATTGTGAGTTCATCCTTCATTAGCAAGCACAAAGTTTTGCACAAATAAGATGCTAATTTTACTGATTTTGTTAATTCTTTCTCTCTTGCAGCGTTATGTAAAATATTTTGAGCGCATTTTAACTTACTTCAATGGTGAAAATCAGCCTGGGCGAAGGTATACTTGCTATTGGATTTCAGTTACTTATTTATGGATCACTGGAGATATTGGTTCCTGTTTATTGAAGTATGAGTTTTACATTATCTTATATGTCTTCAGGTGCATGCTTAGGGGCTTCCGTCTTCATAGGTGTCCATACTGGATTCGGCCTTCCATTACAGTCTCTGATCATAATGGTGAACTGAAATTCCTTACTGTATCCCATACTTTTGTTTTATGGTTGCCATAACCCTGCATCCTATATTTTGTGTCACATGTTACCCTTGGACCTACGTTTGATGCATTGTTCTCAAAATCCCCCGATCTAACCGTTAACCGCTCGGATAGCTCGGAAATGGCCACCGGCCAGTTCCGGTTTTGAGCGGTTAGGGTGATCAACCGGTATTTAAAAAAGAAATATTAAAGAAAACGTATATAAATTCTAAAAAATAAGGAATTTGATTTGTAATTTTTTTTTAAATATTCTTTACATTATAGTAAAGATTAAAATTTATTTTGGCCATTAATACTCACTTTTATATTTTCCGATCTTTTTTTTAAAAAATTTAAAATAGCCCTTGGAAAATATAAAATGGGTTAAAACTCATTTTTTTCATTAATTTTCTGCTTCATTTGAATGTGTTTTATTTTAATCATTCTTTATATGTTTTTCATATTTTAGTAGATTTTTTTTAATTTTTTTCAACACTTTTTTGACCGCCCAGGACTTGCCCGATTAGAGCGGTTGAATCGACCTGTTTACCGGTTAGGCCGGTTAAATCGCTTCTAGACCCATGTCTGGTTAACCGTTCTGATTCGATTTTGCGAACACTGGTTTGATGTCATGTCTTTATTTTGGACCTATATTCCATTTCATATGTTCTCTTGATGCAATCCTTAAAAATTGAATTCACTAGAAAAAAATGGAAACCCTTGCTTTTAGCCAGCAAGTTTGTGTAAACCTCAAAAAATGCCATGCATATTTTAAGTATCTCAAGACTGCTTTACATTTCCTGCATTAATGCATTCTCTTTTGTCATCCTTTTGTTCTGAAGTGCCCCTCCCTCTACCCATTCCCCAAACACCATCTCAAGAAGACCAAATCTCGCTCTCTGCCCAAACCCAATCAAAATCTCCCCCCCACCCCTCTTCCTCCCCATGCAAAAACACACACCTCACAAAGGTTCAAGAATCCAAATCAAACCCAAAAATTAGTCATTCTCTCTCATTTCTTCCTCTACAAAAGATCCATAAACATCCTTTGTTTTCTTGGCCCAAAACCTTTTGCTCTCTCTCTCTCTCTCTCTCTCTCTCTCACTCACTTTGTGCCCCCCTGTCCCCGCCCTTTTCTCTTCCATGTCATGAAAGTCGTAGCTCCCCATACCATGCCGAAATTTAAATCTGTCTCACACACACACATCTCTCTCTCTACATGCATACCAAACCCAATTCTTGAACTCTCTCTCTCATTACTGAATCAGAAAACCAAACGCCTCTATTTACTAACCGAACCCAGAAATCTCATTTCTGAATTCAGACGCGAGAATGTGCACCTAAAAACAACTATTTTGGTAGTTAAATGGTGTATTGATGGCTAGTTTAGACTATGGATGAGAAAGTTATAGTGTCATGCTTAAGATTCCAATAAAGCAAAACATTGTGACTGTAAATTGATAATGCCTGGCAAAGAAGACTGAAGTTTTGGATGATATTGCGGCCTTGGATATGCAAGAAGAACGTTTCACCTTTTCAGAAAAGGAGAATAAGACCCCATATGGACATCCTCATAGCCATATCCGAGCCTTATCATTTTCCTGCCATTGCAGGCAAATAAGCTGTCTTCATTGGCTGTAGACACCCTTGTGCAATATCCTTGTTTTTAGTTTTTTAGTTTTTATTTTTGAAGGAGTTAACAAATTTATCCTTGTTTTTAGATGATATGGCAAGATAGGTCTTTTATCCTTTGGCTCATCTTTTTTACCAATAAGTAGGGCTCCATTCCATGAGTGGCCCATGTTTTAAGTGTTCAAACAACCTGATGCACCACTTATTTGGTGCAAATTTAAGGGTGTTTTATTCCTAAAACCCAAAACTCTCCATGTTCAGTAGAGGCCTAAGAGTGGATCTTTCACAAAGAGTATTATGAATATAGTTACTGAAATGTCCATCCTAGGTAGCGATTTTGGTTAAAAATCATGATTTTTGCATTTTTGCGAAGGAATCGCCACATATCCTGACTCTTGCATTTTAGGAATCACGATTACACCTTTTCTGATTCTTGTTCTGGTATCTTTGGAATCTAGATTCCACCCCACCAAATTTTGTGATTCATAGGTGCACAAGACCGTGATTCGGCCAATATGAGACATCACTTCATTTTATAGAATGCTTGGAATTTTTAAACATTATTTGAAAGGTTTTGTTATTAAAATTTTTTTAATAATTGATATACGATGGATATTAAAAACCCTATGGGTGTTGACAAACTCTAACTCACATCATTTCAAAATTTCAGGAATTTTTGACAAACTCTAACTTACATCATTCCAAAATTTCAGGAATTTGTAATAAATATCTCGTGTTATTATGAGTTTGCGTGTTTTTGGCTTTGAAATTCTTGTTGGTTTTGCTATTCTTCAAATCTCCCCTATCAATTTAGTATCAAAGCACGGCTTTATCAAAAAAAAAAAAAAAAAATTTAGCATCAAAGCACGGTTTGAAAATGGTTAGAGATTGTAATGCTTAGTCGTGGAGGTCTCGGTCGTAGGGATACCGATTTGATCCAATTGCATAAGGAAATCAACAACTTGACAGTTAGGGTCACCCAAATGTTGCGCAAGCAAGACCATCAACAATGTGCCCTAAAAGAATAGGAATCTACGGGGATAGATCCAAATCATGAGAGTTTTAAGGAGATTGGGGCGAATCAGAGTCTGAATCTGAGTGGGAATCGACTGATCAGGTGTCAAGTTATGTAAATGCGTTAGATGCACTCTGGCAATGACAGGAACATAATTTTAAAGAACAACAATGATCCAATCTTCAAGTGGATTAAATATTCTGAGTCAGTGGATGGTGTTTTCTTTGATAGTGCTCTTATCTTTGATGGTAATCCTATATTCAATGAACCATTGGATGAAAACGAACTAATGAAGAACTTGGAGTTCCTATCAATGACGAAGAATAAGTTGTAGGTGATGGTGATGGTCGTCGTGATGTTAGTAATAATTGCGATAGTGGTGGTGGTGGTGAAGAGGTAAAAGAGGACGCAACTGGAGGTAGCGATTGTAAAGAGCTCTTGTCTCTCACCAATGGCGAGGTTGACCTTTCCTATTTCCAATTAGAGGATTCCATCACATTGGCAAGCTACTATAGCTTGGTGCACCAAAATTCTCAGCAACTTGTTTGAGGATCTTTTGATAAGGCTTATAACCCATAGGTCCCAGGATCAAGCCCCAATATCAAGCGCAATATTTAGGTTGATAGACACCTTGTGCTTAGAGGAGGTTACGTGTTAACCCATTTCAAAAATGAGGGTGAGCTTTCTCCAACTAGGGAAGAATGATGATGCGCAAAGTGCATCAAGTGGTCAGGGTGATAAATATCTTCTCTGGGAGTGGTAGATTCATTCTAATTCGCGTGCATATTTGGAGGAAACCCTAGGAGGGGTATCAAGAAAATAAGAGGAGCAAACAATACCTAGGTTGATTTTCTAGCCATTTTAATGTGATTTTTTTAGTAATTTTAATGTGGGGTTAATCTCCAATACTTAGTTTCTATTTCCTTTTATTTTCTTTTTTACTGTTCGTGGGTTACTATTCAAATGTACTGTTCGTAGGTTACTGTTCACAGGTGATATTCTCTGGAATCTTAGTATTGATTAGGGTGTTTATTTTTGAGTTACATTTGAGTTGGGATTATTTTAGTCATCTCGATTAATGTCAAGGGTATTTTGCACTTTTCTGTTGAAGTTAGGATTTTTTTTGGTCAAATGCTTAATTGCATGGACAATTTATTGTCCTATAGATATTAAACAATCAATACAAAAGGTGGGACATGAATAAGCTAGAGGCCGTCACATTTTTTCTTTTTTTCAGATTTGAGAATAGAGAAAGCCTAAGGCTGGGGAGGAAACTCTAGAATTTCTCCAAGTTTTGCATGTGTTTGGCTTGAGAGTCCTGCTATTTTTAATGTTCTTCATATTTCCCTGCATCAATACTGCTTGATTATTTCTTGACAAATTACATCATAGCTAAAAATGTGTGCTTGGTTTTCAACTCGGTTACAATTCTGTTTCTACTTTATGTGGAAACAAGTTTGTAAGTTGTTTAATATAATTTAAATTTATATATCTTACTATGCAGGTGTGCTCTTTTCAACCAAAAGGCATCCGAGGACAAAGGATATGATGGTACTGCTTCTAAATCACACTGATCACTAACTTTTTGTAGAAGCGATACCAACTGTTGAAGTGATAATCAATTGTGGCAGTCTACAGCTTTTAGTTATATTGCACTTGGAAGTTCTTGGATGGTCAAGAATCTTGGTGGATTTCCAATTGTTCCTTTAGTTTAGCAAGTAATTTGTAAATATTATGAACAATGCCTCTTAAAACTTTTGACTTCTTTTGATGTTATGTGAATATTAGGTACCATATCAGTATGGCCCTTCAGTTTCGTTTTTTTTAAGAAGGTTAACTTTACATATAAGATAAAGATTTATACAAGGACCAAAAGATGGCATCCCACAATTTGGGTGCTCTGTATACAAAAAACAAAACAGAGAAGAGAGAGAGAGAGAGAGAGAGAGAGAGAGAGAGAGAGAGGAGTGGGTGGAGAGAGATGTTGAGAAATAAAAGAGAAAAAAGAAAAAAAGGAAAAGATACTACAAAAATATGCGAAACAAATATTGAAAAAAATTACAAGAACTTCAAAAGGTGCTCATCGTCAACTACGGGTCTTCAAGTCAATCTGGCATTGTCTTCTACGTTGATTGTGGGTCTTCGGATCTTGCTAGCAGCTAAGCAGGATATGGGCAGGTGCCCAAGATGAGAAGGCTAAGGGGAAGAGAGAGAAGTGGATGAAAACAGAAAAGCAACAGGGAGAAAGAGGGGGCATCTGGGTGAGAAGGCTCAGGTGAAAAGAATTGTTTGTAAGATAAAAGAGAGAGAAAGATGTGAGTGGATAGTAGCAGAGAAAAGAAGAGCCGGAGAGATAAGCTCTTTACAAAACAGAGTAGAGAAGGGGAGGAAATAAGAGATTGACAAACGGTGGAAATAAAAGGAGCCTTCATAAACAGTACCTATTGCTCAAAATAATGAGGAAGAGAGTGATCTCCCAATAGCTGATGTTGCTACTTGATAGAAAGGGAAGGGGGGACGGGGAGGAGGGGGGGTGGGGGGGGTGGGTGCTGGTACAGCAGGGTAAGCTTGAGAGGAGACAAGGTGGTTTAAGAGGGGTTAGAAGAGAAACTTAATATGCAGAAGTGAGAGGGGCTTAGAGCATAAAGTTTCACAATATGGCAGAGAGATGAGGGAGAGATTGGGGAGAGAGGGGGAAGCAATGAGAGAAACTGTGTGGGTAGAGAGAGAGATATTGTGGAGAGAGAGGCAGTTGTTGAAGAGAGATGACAGAAACAAAAGACTAGAGCGGTATTTAAAATACTTCTACTGCAGAATAAATATTTTCGTTTTTCTTTTTCTTTCCCTTTATTTTTTATTCTTCTTTCCTTTTTTTTCCCTTTATTTTTTTTTCGCTTTTTTTTTTCTCCTTTACTCCTTTCCTACCCCTCCCTTTTTTTTTTTTTTTTTCTTGGGGGGGGGGGAGAATGAGAAGTGGAGAGGGGAGGAGGGCAGGGGTAAAAGAAATAGAGCGAGAGGAATGAGAGGTTAGAGACCAAGGAAGGAAATAGAAAGAGGGGGGATCAAGAGATAGGGGGTGCGCCTGTTACATTGAGAGCTCCTTCCTTAGCTAGTCCATCCGCCTGAGTCTTGGCCTTCCGAAGGATGTGCTTGAGTGTGACTTGGAGAAAGTGGCTACATAAGATTGGAGTGACTGCATAGTCCTTCGGTTTGGGGAAAGTGACTGCTATCCTATCATGAGATAAGGAAAGTGATTGCATGGTCCTTCAGTTTCAATGTATATGATAGCCATTGGAGTTTTCTAAACGTATTTTAGTTATGTATCAGAGTGTCGCATATCCTTTCCTTATCTCATGATACATTGATGGGGAATGGGCTTGGGAAATTAAATCCTATCCTTTGTCGATCTTAGAACAAGTGAAAAACAGCAACAAATCGGAGAAGTATGGCTACAAATCAAGCTAAAAGGGAGAAAAAAAACTCCTTTCTTTCATAAAATAAATTTGTCCCAGAATAACATAAGCTCCAAATTCGTATATGTCCCAAGTCCTTTTCAATACAAGCACTCCAAGATGAATAATAGAAATAGATAAAATTTAAAAGATACGCTCCCCCAAACTCGGTCTCCTCTCTTCCAATATGGGACTTTAGACTCACTGAACTTAGATTCTAAATCTTCTTTCTAGTCTCGTCTGCATTTCTCGCCCTAGATCCACTTTTTTGGCAGTTCTTTCTATCACCCACACATACTTCTTCTTGGAGTTCTAAGTGAATCCTTTAAGTTATTCCTGACTAACCAAAAGGCCCATGCAAGTAATACATTGTGTGCTAAATTTTTTACATTCCCTCTTGGCTTGTTTTTATTGTGTTGTTTTTTGGAATTTTTAAGGTCTTTTCAGTCCTCAGAAATTTATCCAAAGGCATGGGGATCCGTCTCTGCTATATTCTGATTTCAATTTCTGTGAACCTCGCCAATTTGTGCCTCAATTGATTTATCTTTATTTGTGTTTCAATAAATTCTTAAAATATATTCTGAAAGTTTAATCCCCTTTTGTCCCTCTCGCTTCTCATACCCTACCATGAAGTTCTTGGAGCCTCTTTTGTACCCACAATGACTGTTATATTGTTCTTCACTTACCTGAGTCTCTATTATTCTCCTCCCTTTTAAGATATTCTTTTGATTCTCGATCTTGTTGTAAATTTCACTTGCTTTTCATTGTCTGAAATCAGAATATGCTCTTCTCAAGATGTGGAATAGTTTTTGGAAGTTCATCTTTTCTTTCACTCATAGAACGTTTTTCCCTAGTTTGTTATCTTCCTTGCAGCTTGTGTGATCAACGAATACTATGCATCATTTTGTGTCATTATATTTAAAGGATTTGGATAGTTGCTCTTCTCAAGATGTGAAATATTTTTTGGAAGTTCGTCTTTTCTTTCACTCATAGAATGTTTTTCCCTATTTTGTTATCTTCCTTGCAGCCTGTGTGATCAACGACAAATACTATGCATCATTTTGTGTCATCATATTTAATGGATTTGGAGTACTATCCATGTTTTTCTTTATCTGAAGGGCTTTTTTTCGGCATTAGCTGGTTTTTAAAGAAGGCTAGAGTTACCTCTTGTGTGTTCGAGCTGGAGTGGAGATGTGAATATCTAAGCTGGACTGCAATCTTATTGCTTGGGTTTGGAGGGGCCACTGGCATGAGAATCTTTTTGAGTTATGTCTTCATTTTTTGATCTGACTTTGTGGATACTCCTATACAAGGGGCCAATTTTATGTGGTCCAATTGGAGTGGAGATGTGATGTCAAATGTTTACCGATTTCTCCTGTCAGTGCATTTGCAAGTTACATATATTGATTTTAAATTGTGTGTTTCCTCTAGTTATATCAGACGACTAATCCATTTTGCTTGATACGTCATCCACTCAGCTTCAGCCTTAGTCCTCCTAGGTTTGAAACGGGTGGTTAATGAACCCTAACTTCAAGGACATAGTGGTTGGATTATTGGGCTTCTTGTCAGTCGGAAGATTGGGCAGGCTTTCATCAGGCAAGCTTATGGGTCTTAAAGTGATGTTGAAGAATTGGAGCACACAAGTTTTTGCAAGGCTTGAAGAAAGGAGGATATTTTGCAAAAGACATCATTGTTGGAGCAAAAGGAGGAGATCTCGACCCTTTCTCAGGAGGAGGTTTTGTCTATATTGAACCATAAGCTGGAATTTGGGAAGATGCTTAAGCAGCATATTGGGGCAACATTCAAGGGTGAGATGGCTGAAAGAAGGTGATAAAAGTATTGCTTGTTTTCATAGCTAGCCTCTGAAGAGAAGGATCAATTCTATCTTTCGGCTGATTGAAGGGTTTGAGGACCAAGAAGGGATGGAAAGGTCCATTTTAGGTTCTTTTCGAAGTGCTATATACAACTCATCCTTGGGGTAGATTGACGGTCGATGGGTTGCAGTTTGATAGATTGATGGGGGAAATGATAAATGATTAGGAGGCTCCTTTCAAGGAGGATAAAATTTGAGAGGTGGTATTTCCTCTTGGAAGAGATCAAGCTTTGTGGCTAGATGGGTTTTCTATGGCATTTTCCAAAAAATTTCTTGGAGGTGGCGAGGCTTAACTTTTTGCTGCACTTTGAGGAGTTTCTATGAGAGGGGGAACCATTTGTTAGGGTCTTGGGTCCACCTTCATTACCCTTGTTCCAAAGGTGTCGGATGTGGTGAGTGCTAGACTTATCAACACATGAGCTTGGTTTGTAGTATATGTAAACTTCTAGCTGAGGTCATGGGTGCAGATTTGTGGGGTTGGTGGATCTTGTGATCTCTCCATCCTAAGGGTCTTTGTTAGAGTTTGGCAGATTGAAGGGAACGTTGGTAGCCCATGAGGGTTGTGCCTAAGAAATAGGGGGGATCCCCAAGGTGTATCATCATTGTCAGAGCCTTTGCACGACTAATTGGGGACGGTTACACGAATCTTGGTTTGCCATGCTGCTCTATTAAGGGCAATACCCTCAGCGAGGCCATAAGTCCCCATCGGTTCTCACTACTTCCAACCATATCCTTTTGGACTGCAGCTATCTGCATCTTCCATTTATTAGAACGGTGCGGATTTCACACCCAAGTTGAGAGGAAAACCAGGGATTCTAGTCCCCCGGTTTACCCAATTCTGTGAACTCTCTATCCTCTCTTCTCTCTTCCATTCCGAGTGAAATCCTTTCACCTCTCTCTCTCTATCTCTCTCTTTGTCCCTCTCTCTCTCTCCCTCTCTCTCTCCAATTTTTGACTAGCAAAATAAACCATGGTGAAATCAAAGCTTCCAATTCTCTATCTCCTCTATATATCTAATCTCCCTTTCATCCTTTTGGCAACTTCCCTTCTCTCCCTCTTTCTCATCGTCAATCATGTCCTCTTGCTTATTGCTCTGTGCCTTAGATGAGAAGGAACGGCATATCATCGGCATCAACATCAATCATGTGGATCCAATTGTCCACGTGTCTATGCATCTAATAGCATGCCAGTGACTCTCCCTTTCAGCAACTGTCCCCCAAGACTCTCCTCTCTTCTTCGTCTTCCTTGCAAGTTCAATTTCTCCACTTCAACAAATTCAATAGTTGATCCATATCCATTTGTTTCTTTTTTCTTTCTAAACCGACATCCCTTAGGAGCTTATTAATGTCTCCCCCCTCTTGCTTTGCTCCTTCAAGCTTGAGGCTAGTTTTTTCCACTTTTAGCTCCACAATTGATCCCCATCTCTTCCTTTCTCTCTACTTTCTCAACAACTTCGACATTTGATAAGTACCATGACCGGCCATAATCAATGTTTTCCCTTATTTCGAAAACCATCATTATAGAATCCCTTGATATTGCTTACCCTTTTCCTATCTTCCTCTACAACTCCGACATCGTTTCCATTTCAATGTTAGCCAACACTGGAGTTTATCCCCATCTCTTCCTCTCTTCTTTCTTAACTCTCACAACGTCAATTAATCCCCATCTCTTCCTTTCTCTCTCAACTTTGAACATTCTCCACTCCATTATATAGATCCCTGGAATCACATTCCTCTCTGTGGGATTTTCACAGTGAACACGTGGAAGAACGGTGAAACCATAAATGTTGGTATAAAGAGAAAGCTTCAAAAAATTCCACAAAGCAAAACGACCCTCCAAACCACAACAAAAAAAAGGGAAAAAATGATTGGATTGGGTTAATCGAAGAACTAGCAAGGCTAGGGCTTCTGGTACGCCAGTTACTTGATTAATATTTGTGCAACATGTGTATAGTCCAAAGGTAATGAATGGCCATACCTATTGTTATAAGGCTCGCCCAATTACCTCATTAAACATTTGTGCAAAATTTGCAGTGTCAAAAATAAATGGACAACGTTAAAGGCCTTGTGAAAATTATCATCATCATCAAAGCCTTATCGTAACTATTTGGGGTCGGTTATACGAATCATTTTCCACCATTTTGCTCTATCAAGGGCAATAAGATCATAAGTCCCCATATCGTTTCTCACTACTTCCATCCATGTTCGTTTGGGCCTTCCCCTTGCCCTTTTAGAGCCTTCAACTTGAACCAAATCGCATCTCAAAACTGTTGCTGATTGGGTTTATGCTGCACAGGGCCAGCCACCTAAGTCTGTTTTCCCTCATTTTATGGCCTATAGAAGCCACACTTAAGTACCCTTGAATGTATTCATTTCGAATTCTATCCTTTCTTGTCTTGCTACTTATCCATTTCAACATCCTCATGTTAGCTACACTCATCCTATGGATATGTTAATTCTTAACCGCACAACATTTCGTCCACTAATGCAAAGTTGGTTTCACAACTGTCCTATAGAATTCTCCTTTAGCTTCATTGGTAGCGACGATCACATAAAACTCCAGATGCACATCTCCACATCTTCCACAAAACTCTAATTCTATATGCGATACCTTTCTCAATCTTTCCATTTTCCTAGATTATCGACCTAAGATATTGAAAAGACTCTCTTTTAGGTCTTTTTTGGCTATCAATCTTAATTATTTCTTCATTTCTACTCCTATTCTTACTAAACATGCATTCCATATCTTCTATCTTAGTTCTAACTTTGTGGTGTCGCCACTTCTAGTCTCATCGATCAAAACTATGTCATCTGCGGACAATATATACCATGGTATCTCATCTTGTAGGTGCCCAGTTAACTCGTTTATAACTAAAACAAAGAAATATTGGCTCAACACTGATCCCTAAAGTAGATCTATTGTCATAGAAAACTCACTTGTCTCTCCACTAGTTGTCCGCACACTAATTAGTGCTTCCTCGTAGATATTTCTCACCATGTCAATATACCATTTGGAGACTCTTTTTCTTTTCCAACGCCTAAATTAAATCTCTAGGTACCTTATTGTAAGCTTTCTCTATATCAACAAAAACTATGTGGAGATCCTTTCCCTTCTTGAACTTCTCAATCAGTTCCCTAAGTAGAAAAATTGCCTCAATTGTATTCCTCCCTAGCATAAAATCGAATTGATTTCTTGATGCACTCTTTTCATGCCTTAGTCGTTGCTCTATCACTATCTCCCACAGCTTCGTAGTGTGCCTTATAAGCTTGGTCCTTTGATAGTTCGCACAATCTGTGTGTCTCCTTTGTTCTTGTAAATAAGTACCATGATATTTTTCCTCTATTCTCGGCATTTTCTTTGTTCTCAACACTTTGTTGAAGAGCTTGGTCATCCAGCATGTACCAATCTCCCCCATGCACTTCCAAACCTCTGTCGAGATACCATCTGGTCCTAAAGCTTCTTTATGTTCGTCCTTCTCAAAGCTTCTTTCGCTTCAGATATCCTAATCCTACGAATATATTTATGACCTTTGCCCTTACTTATACTGATGGGTCCTCCTAACGTTGTGTTTCCATTGTGTTTGTCATTTAGCAATTTTTGAAAATTAACTCTCGACCTTTCGTTGACGTCGTCATCCTTCACCAAGACCTTGTGATCGTCACTTGTGATGCATTTCATATGGTCTAGATCCTTACACTTAGAGGCATTTGATATAGTCTAGATCCTTACACTTCTGCTCTCATGTTTGCTAGTTTGAAGATATTTTTTTCACCTTCTCTTGTTCCCAGTTTATTGTGTAGATTATTTTTCTTTATTTATAAGAATATTTTCCTTTGTTTATTTATTAATATTTTTTGCATGGGCGCTCTATGGAGCTTCCTAACTTGGGAGCTTTTAGTAATCACCAGTCTTTCGCTCCTGCTCCGAACAAATATAGTTTTTATTTGTAAGGTTCTTTTCATTCTAACATGCAGCTGTTTATACAAACACTAAAAATATAATTGATGGCATTTGTTTATATATGAACTGCTAAGGTTTGATAAGCTTTATTGACATGAATCCCGAAGGGCTGAGTCGTGTCCAACAGGTTTTAGGAGAAAGAATAGCCATGATTATCCAAGCGGCACCCTTTTTGTTGCAATTGAAAGGCTTATTTGTGCCTTAAGACAAGATTGCTACTCATGCCGCATTCTTCATAACAAAGTTCTGCATGTAGGACCTCAAACCAATTGTTTTGTCAGTAATATAGGCTGGAGAAAATTACAAAGCCACTTCTAGGTATTGATTTGATAACATAAGAGCAAGGTTCCACTGCTGAAAGAATCAATGCTTGGTACATTACCTGCATGTAACACATCATCAAGCCTTTTTTTTTCCCCTTTTTTGTCCTAGCCAAAAAAAAGGAGAAAAACACTCGTACTTTTTCCGTTGTCATTGTTCAGCAAAGGACTTTCATATCAAAGTATTGAAAGATCTCCTTCCCTCTCCTCCACTTCTCCGTAAAAACCTACACATATATTTACTTGTACCTAAGGAGGCATGTAGACAATCATCAATGTTTGATATAGAAAATGCTTGTACCGAGATTGGGATCGGGAGTGAGAGATTGTGAAATGTTAGAAGATCCCTATGGTTTGGGAATGCCATTCGTACAATGCGCATGTGAGGGATCGAGATTCCAAATGGTAGGGATCGATTTTCCAACCTTTTGGGGATCTTGATCCTGACCATTTGGGATCTTGACCCCAACTTTTTGCGGATCTTGTTACCAACCTTAAAGTGTATGATAATCTAGGATTAAGTATACTCTTTAAAGTAAGGATTTCATTATTGATCGCAAGCAAGAAATAGTTGTGTTGCTAGTTGGCAATAAACACAGGAAATCATCAGTTTGGTTGTTGTTTTGGTCTTTAACGTTGGGATCGAGATCCCTAACAGTAGGAATCGGGATCCCTATGAGTGGAGTTTGAGATCCAAAAAATTAAAATCAAGATCCCCGAGAGATCCGTTCCGGGAGCGACAGAATTGAGATCCAAGAAGGGATCAACTACCAAAGTAGGAGATCCCGGTAACTATGAGCCAGTGTACTATGCTCTCTGCTAATTTCAATCAACAAGTTAATCAAATGAAGTTAAGGAAGACATGCATCTTTATTGGAAGTACCTAGCAGATAACTGTCATCTCAGTATTCTAGAGATATCTTAAGTTTTCAACTAATGATAATGCATCAACCCATTCTGCAGCCTGAAGATTTCTGGTTTAGTGCACCAAGGAAGGGAATAATGGTGTTTGCCCTACCTGGGGAACGGGGATTGACAGAGGTGGCAGGTGACTTCAAAATCCATTTTCATGATCGACAAGGAGATTTCTATTGGTACGTGATATTCTCTTCTTTCCATTCCTGATAATGGTGTTTCTTGCTCAACCTAAAGAAGTTCCTTACTGGATCTTGGATGTTTTGAAGGAATAATATTTATCATCCATATTTTTATGTGATTCTTTATGGTTCCGTTGTAAACTTCCATTTATTTTTCCTCCTTTTGTATCTCAGCTGGTTGAATACGACAATGATGGAGAACAGGAAAATGTTGACCACCCCAGATCTAGATGGTTTTGATAAGGTAAGAATTCTTTCATATTAATGAAGATTGTGAATGTCGGTTTATTTCTGGTGATTCAACACTTAGGCACATAATACCTATCTTATACAGTACACAAGGGGAATCCCCTGTCCCTCCCTAGCGGGTGGTGGAGACAAACTGTTGGATTACTTGGATGTCTAGTGCTGTCATAAAGCTGGAAGACTGACAATTCATTCTGATAGCCATCAGGGAGGATGGATGGTGGATTCCACTTTATGCATTGTGTATTATGCATTATGTCTATAGCATACTTTTCCTTGCTTTTATCTCCATGCAGTATATGGTTTATGTATGTGTTTGCGCTCATCAATACATGTGCATGGACATGTTTCCTGTTAGATTGGTTTGGTCTAAAGTTTAGTTCTCACATAAAAATGGACATGGGACGTCTTACTATGGAGATGACATTCCATTAACATGTCTGTAACTTACTCTAGTTCTTGTTCGCTACAATGCTAAATAGAATAAATGTTGTATATACTATTCACATTCCTGGAATGACCTACATGAGGCGTAGGTAAAAGTATATATTTGCATGTATATCTCTTGTTGAATATATGATTCATACTTCAACGTATTTGCATTGTAATTGCATCTTATTGATTGATCCCAGTCTGGGTCTTTGAGTCTTTATTGACCTCCTTGTTCGCTCGCAGTTCCTCTGTGGATAGGCCTACTTGGCCTGTTCCACATACCTCTTCTCTGCTTTGTTTGCAGCAAGTGGCATTTTTTCACACCCATTGACTCATGCCTACTGTCTGCAATTCCAGAAAAACCTTGCCGTGTCTATTGTATGTGTGCCTTTTAATTTCCACACATGTTTTCTGCCTAAATCTTGTGAAGTGCTTCACACTGCTTCCTTTCTGATTCGAGCATTTGATGATTATGTTTTTTTTCTTATTGTGTTCTTCTAAGCCTTTAGTACTCTGCTAATCTAGTCACAGTTTCCTGATGAGGATCTCTTCTATTTGCCTATTTCCGACATACCATGGTGGTTATCTCTTATTATTCTTCTAAGCCTTTAGTACTCTGCTAATCTAGTCACAGTTTCCTGATGAGGATCTCTTCTCTTTGCCTATATCCGACATACCATGGTGGTTATCTCTTATTACCCCTTCTTTAACACCTCTGCTCTGCTGGAGATATAATTGATACCCATCCCATCTCTTAGCTTTTCTTTCTTTTCTACATCACTACTTTTGTTACTTGAACATTTTTTGCACGTTCTCTAACTTGCAGCATACCTATTTTCTGGGAGAACTAGTAGGGACATGTATCTAAAAATAAGTTAATTCTCTACGCTTCCTATAAAACATGTTTAATTTTCAAATATCTTCAGATCATCTTCAGTTAATGTGAGGTTCAGCCTCCTTTACTTGAGACATTATTGTGAAATCCCTAATTCAAAATGGAAGAATTCAGTTCATTGAAGCACCCTGGGTGTCATTCAAGGTTTAAATGGGCAGCTATGTGAAACAGTTAAATATACGTGCGTAATGCAGAACTGATGGCATGTGACCTGTGAATCTGTTGATGATATAATTTCTGAAACTATCACAAGATAACTCCATATGGCGAGGCTTTCTTCTAATTACTCTGTCTTCACCTGGAAATGCCATTTCACTGGAGTTTCTTACAGCATTTGTAACACATCTGGAGAGAAGTCTATCTACTTTAGAGGTCTGTCACTCTATTGTCACACTACAATTTTGTCTTTATCATCAAATAGTCGAATAAAGAGCAAAGAATAAAGACCAATGTATCAATGCTAGGAGGACATTGAGTCAATTGACCACTTGATGATTCTTTCATAGTTCAAACATAAAGTTTGGGTTTTATTGTGGACCAGGTTGGTTTTGTGTGGTTCACTCCTATTTCAGTGGCTGACCTCTTGAATGGCTGCCATGCTCTTTAGTGCAATTTATGTATTTCAGGGCCTAAGGGTCACATAGAAGACATTCATGGGGAAGGTCCATGAAAGAGCAGTTACACAGGCTATGGACCGATTTGAATTTGGGGTATGGATGTACTGACCTACTTAGAGAATGGAGGCTTGTGGCCTTGGAGCCGGGAACATCCTTGAGAGGGCAACATGGACGGTCAAATGCAAATCCTAGCTATGCAGAGGTAAATTTGGATTTTGGTTTGGGTGGCAATCTGAGGCCAGGAGGCATTTTGTGGTTTCTTAGTGGTGCTAGGAGCTCTTTGTTGTGACTTATTTAGGCTATTTGGCTCCCCATTGACTTTTGTAATTTGTTGGGAGCCTCATTTTCTTGGTCTCAAGTTTTGATGTGCTAGAGTAGAGGGCAATTTTCTTAAATCTTATTGCATGGTCCAAGAGAGGTGTTCTAAATATTCATATGTTGAATAATTGAGGAAATATTTGATGCATGTGTGGATATGTGTATTTTTTTCACCATATGCTTAGGGTAGCTCATGCCAAGTAGGGTTGTCAATTGAGATGTTTTTAGATGGAGTTTCTGAGATGACCTGGGCATCCCTGCTTCTTGTCTGTTCTTTTGTACTTCCAAAAAGTTTAAAATATTAAACCCCCTTCACCCCCCGCAACTGCCAAAAAAAAAAAATAGAAGAAGGCTGCTGCTGAGGTTTTCATGGAAGGTAGCCATACCTCCTCTGCAGGGAATTTTCCACAACTCCATCATGGAAAATGATTTGAGTTGGTGAATTTATGAGTGCCCAAGGCTAATGTGGTGACTCCTTGTAACAAATAGGGATACGGCTGACTATGGCTTATCAGAAGGATGATTTCTGCCACTAAAAACATACCTATTGTTCTCCCACGGGATATTTTTTTTTGCCCCCTTAATTGTTTAGTAAGTAGTAAGACTATCTCAAATATCTCGTGGTTTAGATGGACCTGCTAAGTTGGAATTGCTGTGAAATTATGAGACGACTTTACCCATTATTGTAATGGTTTAGTATGAAGGAATCAATAGTTGGGCCTTTCTTCTTGATTAATACAATTGCCTCCATTTGAGGTTCACGATGTGTGCCGTGCAAAAGAACAACCAAGCTTCTGACAATAGGCATTACAAACTGGATTCATAAACTATATTGTTCTCATGGACTTAATCCTATTTCTCTCCTATTCTCAACCCACCCACATTCGTCCATCAGATCTCGAACCTAACCTAGTCAAGAAAAATGTAGTTGAGATTGTCTTTTGAAAAAGCATGTTATCCAGCCTTACCCTTGGCTTTGCCTCACATCTTTCAACAATCAAAGCCAAATGAGCCTTATCCACTTCCTTTACATGCATATGTTTCCCTCTCTAGATGATCGTGTTTTGGTGTAAGAGGTGCTCTTTACTAAAGAAGAATTTACTTGGTTTAGACATGCTATAATGGTAGGTAAAAGGTTATGATCCAGGATATTGCCCTGGACATGACTAGAACATCACATTTCTGTAATTTTGCACTTTTTTTAAGTATGATACACAGATAAGACACTCATTTTCATGTATCCAAACATCAAAGGGAAAAAGGAAAATCTTCCTAAGGAGGAATGTTAGAGGCTATTGGTTGAAGATTAGCAAATGACTGCTTCGCAGTTAAGTACGAGCTCCCATGGTCTGATCCAGCTCCAACGGACTATATTTTGTCTTCTGGTTCAGATTTTTTTCTGATATAAATTTTGGATTGAACCAGTAAGGGTGTTTTCAGGCCAACCCTCTCTCGGCAACTCATGTCTCAAAATAAATTTCCAGACCCCCCATTTTGTGTTTTATACGCGTTTTGACTTTTGTTGTGTTTCAAAACAAGCTATATCTTTTGGACCGTTTTATTACTTTAGTCTTCATGGTCTTGAGGACCATAGCTCAATATGGTCATGAGACCGTTATTGTTGGACAACACTTTTTATTTTTTATTTTGATCCATGAGTACTACACCAACTTTTTCATTTTTTCACTGTTTGTTCAATTTGGATGTGGGGGTCTTTAATTCACAAATTTAAATGGGAACCTTAATTTATGAACTTGAATGGCATTGACACATATTATGTGTTTGTTTTATATCACATCATTTGTAACATTTTACCAAGTTTTGACCTATGTCTTGATGATGTGTTGCCATAATTATAAATGTATATAAACCTCTTCCTCTTTTTAGTACATGGTGAACACTGAAATTTGTTCACATTGCAGAGGACTTCAAACAAATAAGATTTTTCGTTTGAATCAAACCAATGAATGTTAGTGTTCTACAATATTTATCTCCAATCGATGTCTATTGATATGGTTACCTATTCGGTGACAAATCAGTAACTGATGTGGTTTTAGACGGGTTATTGAGAGTCAAGTAATTAAAGAAGTGTAATATTGATCTAGCTATATACTGAGAGCGTACTTGCCAAGGCCGATCCCATCTTGTGATTTTTTTTGAGTTAGATGGCATTTAACACTTTGAAGAAAGAGAGGCCACCTCATGTCTCCAGGTACCTTGAATTTTTTATTGCATTTAATTTTAAATCTCTCTCCTTATGACTACTTGGGGTTTAATTAGACTAAAGAGTTTTCTTGTCCCTAGAACTCTCAACCTAGATGTAGACCCTCGGGTTTAACTAGAGTAATAGTATTCCAAAATACTTGTTGAAACTTGACTTCGATCACAGGGAGATTCTGTCGGAATTTCATTTCAAGAGAAATAGGAAAGATTAACAATTTCAAAGTGTTGAAGAGTTTATACATGAGATGGCTACTAGAAACTCACTTAAGGCCATGACCCAGGATTTTGTAAGGCTAAAATGTTTTGATGGTGTAAATTTTAGAAGATGGCAATCCAATGTCTATTTCTTTTTAAGGACCGTGAGGGTTGATTATGTACTGAAGAAACCACGTCCTAGTACATATGTTGGCTTTTTTGGTTAGGCATTTACTCAGATTGGAGATAAATAGATATATGAAACCATTATCTGGTCAGACACAGCCAATAGCACAATCTTCTGAATGTTAGAAGACATACAACATTGGAAAGAGGATGATTATATATGTAAAGTGCATATCTTGGATGCTTTGAGTAATCCTTTGTTTGAAATGTACTCGGGAACGTGAATAGCTAAGGGCTCATTGGAAGCTTTGGAGGGAAAATATAAAGAGGATGCTCAATGGAAGAAGTATCTAATTAGTAGATACTTGAAATTTAAGAGTATAGAGACTATAGCAAATGAATTTGCATCAAATGGCATCAAACTCACTGAATCATTCACTGTGGTGCTGTAATGCCTAAATTATAGCCCTCTTGGAAAGACTAGAAACACACTGATGCGTGAATCAGAGGATTTGAGCTTGAACTACTAATGACTCATTTGAGGAGATGAGACTCCAAGATTTGAAAGAGTACAAGTCCTAGATGGTCGCTAGAGCACATGTGATTAAAGATCTGGAAAAGGAAAAGCCAAGGACTGAGAAAAGAATCAAGATTGAATAAACAAAGGAAGAAAATAAACACAACAATGCTCCATGCCAAAGACAAACTCAAGACAAAGGAAAAAAATCTATGGTATGTTTTGCAGCAAAGCTGGTCACGTGCCAAAACCCTACAGGCCTTTGAAAGAAGCAACATGCTCAATCAATGGTGTCCGGACAAAGGAAAGATTTGTTGCCATGATCTTCGAAAATATGGTAGGGGGCACTATAGGTGGATGGACTCAAGAGGTACCAGACATGTCTCTAATAACCAAAACTTGTTTAGGATGTATGAAGTGGTGGACGCTGGATTAAGATAAAGTATTTAAAAGATTTAAGATTTACAAAACAGAAGTAATAAACAATTAAGTTTGAAAATGAAGGTTTTCAGAAGTCACAATGGTGATGAATATTGATGAAGGTTTGTGAACTTTTGAAGTGATCAGTGATGGTGATAAGTGTGTATATGCTAGAATTTGTAAAGGTCCAATTGTATTTTTTTGCTGGTATGTGGACGATATGGTCATACTTGGAAGCAATACTGCATATATTAAGAATGAAACAATACTGCATGCATTAAGAACACTAAGAAATTATTGTCTTTTGCTTTTATTATGAAAGACATGGGGCAAGCTTGGTGATACTTGGAATTAAGATGGTGAGGAAACTAGTTGGTTATGTTTTAACCTAGACCCACTTGATAGAGAAAATGCTCAAAAGATTTGATAACTTTGAGTGTAAGCCAGTTTTGATCGTTAAAGATGCTCATATCTAGACTCAGGACCATGATGGTCGTTGGTCGGCCCCCCCCACGGTTGCCCGCCCTGTGCCCCCTCGCGCGGGCGTGTGTGCAGGTGAGCAATACGTTGTGTCCGTGGATAAGCATGCAGTGCAGTGTGATGGCTAACCAAAAAAATTTAAATTGAGAGGTAGTACTTACCTCAGATGTAGGGTTGGATTAGGATGCATCCGGGCGCTTAGCCCTCTTAGATCCTAACGTAGAGTTGCTGCGGAAAGCCCTCCACCATCCCTCGACGGCTGTGGCTTGATCTTACTCCCTTGCGCTCTTCACCGCGTCGCTATCCCGAAGTCACGCGCTCATGACAATCAATGGGTCATATGTGCTCCTGAGGTTTGTTCGGCTTAAGGTTTGGTTCGGTTTGGGTTTGGTTTGGTTTAGATTGCCGGTGGCCATGATGGGCAGTTATGAGGTAGGTGGCTATAAGAGAGGCCGACAACAATATGACAGAATTCCGGCAGCACCTCCCCTAGGGTAAGGTAGACAACAAGAGAAAAAGGTGCTTGGTTACTAACTGAGACACCCTAAGGATCTGTCAACATGGTCCACCGAAGCCGAAACCCATACAGGCACTACTACGTAGGATAGCCCTCTTGTGCTAGCCTAGACTAAGTGGATTGGGTGAGTGTGGGAAGTGTAGTATGGTGCAAGGTGGGCAGTAGGGTAGAGTGTGGTGTTTGGAGTGTAGTAGGTATTGGCTAGGGAGTATAGTATGGTGGGGACTAGAGAGTAATGGTAGGTATGGACTAGGATATGGTGTATGGTTAGGTATTGGGTATGGTGTAAGTTGGAATGTGGGGTAGGGAGTAGGATAGGATATGGTATAGGTTGTTGGGCTTGGGAAGTGTGGTTAGGTTAGGGTTTAGCAGGCCCTTTGTAAGTGTAGAGACTTAAGCAAGGTGGGTTAAGGATTGGTTAGGCTAGCTAAGGGTAACTAACTTAAGGTAAAGGCTAAGGGGTAAGAACTTTTTTACGAAAATATTTCTCTGTCCTTTCAGAGTGATAGTTTCATTAACACACAAGGCAAAAAGAGATCTTTAAGTTACATGAGTTAGGGGTTTATATAGGGCTCCCCCTTCAAACAAGGGTGAATGCTCAAAACCCTAAGGAATTGAGTAAAAATAAAATTACAAACAAGACAACAGAAATTAGTGCAAAAGAAAAATTGACCAAAACGGCAGTGCATAAAGTTCAAAATTGCCAAATGGGTCCCTTGAAAAGGACCTTTTCCCACCCATATGGTATGGGGTCTTGGGTTTGGCTTTTCTGGCATCAGAACGGATGATCCATCACTGGAAGAACGTAGATCGTCTCGCCACTATCATTTTAGTATGTGATTTGCAAAGAACCATAGAGATTTGATGAAGTTCTTGATGATTTTGGATTTCCTGATTTTTATGCAAACTTTGCTTGTGTTCTCCGATCGATTACTCCAAAAATGCCTAGTTTATTGTGATTCCTGTTATTGGTAGATCGAAAGGGATGCCAATACGATCGTTTTGCATCGAGAATGGTGCAAACTGACCTTCGATTGACTAAATTATGATTCTAGCAAGCTGCTGGAAAATCAATTTTCTGCTACCTCAAAAATTGTGCCCACTTGCGAGCCTCGAATGGGCCTCATACAAGACTCCTATAGTGACTTTTGTAATGTCAAATCGAATATAGTTGAGTCAGATCGAAATGCACTAAATTTAAGCTTGATCCGACGGTCAAATATCGAATTATGATCGTTAGAGCGTGAAGAGGTCACGCAAACTGATTTCTGCACGAGCTTGGCAACTTGCAGTTCTCTCTTGAATATCTCTCGATCCAGTCGACGATCATATGCGAACTGTATACCAAAAGATCACGCTAGTCAAGGAGCACGACATATCTAAATTTTGGCTTCATTCGGCTTGCGGATAGAGAGATCCAATGTTCTTAGACTCGGCTGAGGTCATTCGGACTTGGCTGAGTAACTCGGCCTCGTCCAATAGGCGAGGCGAGTTTTGGGCGAGTCAGGTGTACAACACGTATTTTGTTTAATTATTATAATACATCAACTTCAAGACAAATGTGCTAAGAAGCCTTGCCAGTTAGTACTGAGGAATAAATTTTAACCTCGTCAGCTGTCAGGGTTCGAATCCCCCAACGCCACTTTTAGAAGGAGTCATTATTTTTTGAGTTCTAAAAAAATATAACCCCAACAGGAATGGAACATGAGACCACTTGCATAGACGTACATTTACATACGGCGACCTAACCAGTACACCAGTTTATTATTTAGTTGATAAAGGTGGCGCTAATATTATTTATAACCATTATTTATCTCCATTTTCTTTAAAAAAAAAATTAGCTGGACATGTGCGAGTTACTCGGACTCGCTCGAGTAAATCGCCTCGGCCAGGGCTTGAATACCTTGGCCAAGTCGATTTTTTGAGCACTGGAGAGATCTATGGACCCAGTTGAGGAAGTGTAGCAGGATTTTATTATGTTTGGAACTGGTTCAAGCTGTGAAATCCTGAATAGTATGGGAACAATCCATTTTGAAAAGGAGGGCTTAGAAAGGTCTGTTTGGATTGAAATTCAAGGGTTGAGGGTTTTTTGACGTTCTGAAGTTGTTTGGGATGGTCCGTTGGCCATCTGAGGGCGATTTCTAGGAGTTTTACTGTATTGTTTGTTCATACACTTGCGGAGTACAATGCTCCTTTATCTCACTTTCCTCATATCTCCTTGTAGCATTGCCCAATCGGGCTGAAATTTGGGGAATATCTTTAGGGTATTAGGGCCCACTCTTGTGCTTTGTTTGGGGTCAAGATGATGTCATACTGGGGTTCTTCAAAATATGGGCGTTATTACACACATGCTTTTGGGGCTTTCAAACATACTTGGTGCCGTAAAGCGACAGTTGCAACCGCCCCCTCTATTATTCGCATAGGGGGTGTGTGCGTCAAAAATACGCACAAACAATACTATTTCCCAATAGGACTATACAAGAGGTACTGGATGTGTAATGTATACAATGTTCTGTACTAGACCTGAATTGGCCTTTGCAATGGTAAACCGAGTGTATATACCATTAACCTTGGTCAAGAGAAATCGGATGAGGTATATTAGCCCTTGAGTTCTCTCAAAGGAGCCATATACACCATGGCCTGCATTATGTGGATGAGCCCACTATATTGGAAGGATGATTATGATAATGAATCCATACCTACTAGTAGATAGATCTTCACATACAGTGACGGTGTCGTTGCTTGGCATGTATTTGCTATCTCATTATGGAATCAGAGCTAATTGCCACAGAAGCTGCTAGGAAAGAGGTTGAGTTGCTAAGGAACTTGTTGGGAGACATAATACTTGTTCAAGGGTCCAAGCCTGCAGTTATAATATGTTGTGATTGTGAAGCCGCACTATACCAAGCGAAAAGTAATTTTTATTACAGAAAAACTATATATATCCCAATGGGAAAAATAAAAGGTCACTTATGTGATGTCTACTTTATGTACCATGATATTTAATTCATGGAAACTTGTAATTTTTACCTCATCCTTGGCTTGGTGGCAGTGTTTTAAAAAGCGGACCGCCCAGCGCCTGTGCGGCCGCCAAGGCGCTCTAGAAGGCCTGGGTGCATCGCCTAGGCCTAGGCAGCCAAATTAGGTGGATATCCCTGGGTGCCCGCCTAGGCACCCGGGAACCCACCTAGGCGCCCACCTGAACCCGCCTAGGCGCCCGCCCGGGCGCCCACCTAGGGCTTGCGCCCTACCCAAGGGCGGAAATGTTCCTCGTTGAGGGTATTTTTAGGTCATTTTTTTAATACTAAAAGTGCAAAATTGTGGGTTTTAGGTTCATTTGAAACTTAAAACCCATTAGAGCCTATTTTAGAGAGAGACACTCATTGCCCTGGTACGCATTTTTCATAACACTGTGGAGGTTCAAGTCTTTAGGACGCCTTTACTTATGCATTGTCTTTCCTGATTTGTTTAGAAAAGAGGCTAATTGTTTTGAAACTGGTTGGGATTGTTAAATTTTGTTGTGTTTCGAAACAAGCTATATCTTTTGGACTATATATTATTAGTTTTGTCTTTCATGATCTTGAAAACCATAGTCCTCTATATGGGCATTAGATCGTTATTGGTGGACTACACATTTTTTTTCATAGGATCACACCAACTTTAACATTTTCTCACCTTTCACTTTTGATATGGGGATAATTAATTCACTAGTTTAAGTGGGATTGACGCATATAATATTGTGTATGGTTTATATGACATCAGGTGTGATAGTTTACCTACTTTTAACGCATATCATGATGATTTGTGATATTTATCTCCAATTAATGTTTGTTGATATGGTTACCCATTGAGAGACAAAACAGTATCTGATGTTGTGGTTTGAGATGAGTTATTGAGTGCAACGAGTAAGTAAAAAGTGTAATACTGGTCTAGCTGTATCATAGGAGTATGCTTGCTGGGACTGATTGCATGTTAGGATTTTTACTAAGTTGGGGACAACATTTCGATAATCCTACAGACCTCTTGTAATTTTTGTTGAATTTAATTTTAATTTTTAAATCCCTCACCTTATAGCTTTGGACCCAGGTCAAAACCCTAAGAGTTTAAAGAGATTAAAGATTTTCTTATCCTTATAACTCTTTGCCTAGACCTAGACCCTCTATGATACTAGAATGAGAGTATTCTTAAATACTTACTGAACATTGAGTTTGGTCAAGGGGAGACTCTGTGGGAATCCTGTTACAAGGAAATAGGAAAAACTAACATAGTTAACCTTAAATATTTAAAGCAGAAAAACTTGGGTATTGTTTCTATTTCTATCGACAAAGAAAAGAAAATGGGTTATATGGATCAGAATCTGACTCTTGTGAATGATGAACACTAAGGCAGGATATGGTATATGTATCAGAACAACTCCCTTTAGAAGTACTCTTCTTTTCTTACAAGCAAACCAGCAAATCTTGTATCCTATTTGAAGCTAAGAACCAGATATGCAAAATAGCTATGTTTCGCACGCTAGAGCCTGCCACAAAATATGTACAAGAGCATATTCCTTGGTAGAAGTGGCAGGGGCTAACTTTTCACTTAGCCAAAATGTGCACCAATCAATGTTGAATGCAGATTCAGGCAGGCCAGCCTTCCGCAAACCCACAGAAGATGAATGGAGCAAAAATCGCACGAGGAACAAAGAAGTTATAGAATGGGCCGTAATCCACCTTTATTTCACTTTCCACACTTGTCTAGTCAGGGAGGCCCCTCAAGGTTAAGGGCAAGTGGTCTATATAGCCATTATATCAGCCCATGCCTAGGGCAGTTGCACATTTGGAATTTAAGTTCCCTCGCTTTAGGGTCAACACACCTGCTCAGCTAGACTGTCCATGATTTGACCAGCTAAGTCTCACTCTATTGGTCTCAGTGCTCCACCAAGCATCACAGACATAGCCATCTCCCCACACCACTAGACTGAGGCCTAGCACCAAGCATCTTTAGCTACTAGCCCTCTTGTGTGTGCTTGTCTGTTCACTAGGTTGCACTAGCCTAGCCTCCTACTCAATTAAGGCTAAACATTCTCAACTCTCTCAGGTTTTTCAATCTAAAGAACTAGCCCATTAGGAGAGATAGCTAATCAACAATTCCCCTTGTGTGTGCATGCCTATGCACTATGTTGCACTAGCCTAGCCTCCCACTCAGTTAAGGCTAAATGTTCTCAAACTCTCTCGGGTTTGTCGATCTAAAGAACTAGCCCATTAGGAGAGAGCTAATCTACAATTCCATGCAGGATGTCGCTCCTTTATAAGTTCCAATACTAAGGGGTTCTGCCCTCCTTGCTTAGCCTGAGTGGCTATGCTCCCCACCTTAACAATGATGTCCTAGTCGGATGCTTGTCCTGCATTGGGCCCCTGTAAACTACGGCTTTGCCCCCATGCTCATGCTTACCTAGTTGAAGTATCGTATTAAGTCCTCTTAAAACTTGGTCAAGTCTGCTGCTACCAAGGGGTCTCTCTACTGATGCTTACATGGTCAGCTCCTTCGCTACCATTATATGCCCATTTGGGTGCATGGTAAGGTCCGCTGCTACTTCCTCATGTGGCCCTCAAGTGTAAGGTCTCTTTTTAGCCTTATTAGAGGTTGAGCATACTTACAATGTTTGTGTCATTTGCTTAGTCTCCTCTTCTTTGCCCACTTAGGTTAAGTGGTTTCCCCTTGCATTGCATCCCTCTTTGGTCAAGGATGCCTTATTTGTCATGGAACGGAGTGACTTTGGTTACTGGGCCGGCCTCAACACAGAAGGTCTCCTGTGATGACTTGACTAGAGTCATCACTTTATTCATCTATCTCAACCACCTCACTGATCCTTTTGGCTTAGACTCCCTCTTAAGCCTGCAGCACACCAATCTCTACTGTACCAGCTGCATGGCATAGAACAAGTATAACAAGCATAAAAAGCATCACAAGCCTTCTTGTCACCTTCCACTAGTTAAACCACATTGAGGGTTGTTTTGTGGACAGTCTGTCACGTGGTGGTCATCCTTGCTTATGAAGCAACCTAATAAAGCTTTCTGAGTTGTCTCTTTCTCCTTTGTCAACCCCTTCTCAAGTCTGGTCCCATTACAATGCGCCACTCTCTTGCCATTTAACCTTGAGAACCCATTCTTGTGATTGGCACCACCTCGCCGCTGATATTGTAGTCTGTTGGACCATCAGTTGACACCATAGAGTAGGGAAATCGCACACACCTGGCCTCCTCAACTTGACCTAGGCCAAAACATGCAACCCTAATACAAAGTTGAAAACCAATTCTCCTTGGTCATGGTTTGAATGTGCAATGAGAGATGCATGCCTCTTCATGTACTTTCTCACTAATCCCATCTATCAAATCTTTCACAAAGCCTCACGAGCAACCCAAGCCACATTGCCTCGCAAGAGGAGATTATTTAAATCTTGTTTCAAGGCCTCCCATGTGCATACCTTGGGCTTTGAAGTGTCCTTAACCCGCATCCACCATGTTTATGAGGTAAAATGGAGCAAATGGCAATTTGATCTTCCTTACCTGCATAAGCAGTCTCAAAATATTGCTCCATGCCCTATATAGGGTATTCCCCAACATGGAGTCCCTCATACTTCAAACACCCTGGGCTTTGGCACCCTCACAGTTCAAAGTGTCTAGGTCCGCTCATGGTTTTACATGAAGCCTTCTTTACAGGGAATTACCTTCTTGCAGGGTCACAAGACACACCTTGAAGGAGTTCACAAAGGCTCTCAGGTCATCTATGAGCACATTGCCCCTCCATGTTGGCCTTGAAGACGTTGATCCAGGCCTCCAAGGGTGTGCTACGATGACTAGCTTGGATCTCTTGGATCATGATTTTCTCCAATTGCTTCTTAAGGTGGTTGACATGATCTTGGATTTTGGCCGGGACACCACCAGTCATGATCTCCAAACCACACTCTGATACCAGCTGTCGCGGAACCTAACTTTTTATCTAGCCAAACTGTGCAAGTCCAAGCTAAATTCGAACCTAGAGTAAGCCAGTCTTCCATAAACCAAGAGGAATGGAGCAAACAACACACAAGGCTCGCACAAGTTATAAAAAGGGTGTCGGCTTGCCTTTTATTTCACAATATACACTTGGTCATAAAAAGTTATAGGTGGTGCCCTTCAAGGGTCTGAAAAAGTGGTTAACAGGCCAGGGTATGCACCTGCAAACTCATCCTCATTTACTACCCACCACCCGGTGTGGCAGTTACAACGGTCCATGCCCCGCAATCAATGACTACCCACATAGGTTGTTAAGAAGGGGGAAGAGAAGAAAAAAAGAGGACAGGGGGGGCGGGGGAGGGAGCATTGGGGTTTTACAGGTCTTGTCAAGCTGCTTCAAGGGTTATTACTGCTCATGCATACCACTTTAAACATGTATGCTCAATACATAGCTCATTATGCCTCTCACATTGCTTGTGGCCGTTACATAAGCCCATGCTTGGGGTAGTTGCACATTATGGCTTAATGGTCAACACCTCTTCCCAGCCAGGTGTATGGTTAGTTGCCTCATGTTAACGCCTATGTCATGTTAGGTTAGGCTGCTCATTTTTCAACCAAGACTCAGTTATTGGTGTTGGTGATCTACCAAGTCCCACTAACTTAGCTATTTGTTAATGCCACTTGCCAAATGCCTTGCACTGAAGGCCTTTATTCTGCTACCAACATGTGCATGTGTATCAGTCGCAACATGACACATGCCGCTCCTTCCTCTCGGTCAAGGCTGAAGGTTCCCAGCTTCCTCATTTAGGTTTGTCGTTCTAAAAAATTGACCAACCAAGACCTAATCAGTTTCACTCTAAGGGTTTCTGCATGCCCCACGTGCCAAAGAAATGGGTCCATTGATAGCTAATATAGTTGCCTTAATTGTTCTTGTTATCTTCATCTTCATATGTTGGCCATTCCTCCAGAGGTTGAGGAATGGAATTGTTCATCCTACCTCAGTCAGAAACGTTACATTTCCCAAATCCAAAATGGTGATGAATGCTCTTGTCTGAGGCAAATTTGATAGGGAGGATTTATTTGCAGTCATGTCTAGGCTTCCCTATTTGGAGCTAAGCTTGGATCAGCTGCATTAATGTGCGAAGTATGGTAGTTTTATTTCTAATTTGGTCCTTTAGGTTGCTCTAATTCATAGTATTTTTTTTTTAATTTCTTCTTTTCCCTTTTTTTTTTGGGTGAGTTAGTGGGGGGAGGGCCCCTACCCTTAGTAGGAATTGAGTCTAGAACGTAGTGTTGCAAATTGTCAAGCATTAACCAATTAAGCCCAAGATCTTTTTCTTCTTTTCCCTTTCTCTTGCTCTTTCAGCGTAATTGTTGATTGTCATTCTCGTGTCATGTTTTTCAGTTTGTTTACTGTTCATGACACATCCCTTCATTGTCCATTCAAAGCAACATACCTTTTTTCCCCCCCTTCTGGTAGCTCAGTGGTAGGAATCGATGTAATGTTGCTAACATCACCCACTCATGCCCAGGCCCAATTCCTCAAAGCAATATGCCTGAAAGAGTGTACGTCAATAACATACTTCCCTAGAAACCGATTTTATGCTTAGAGGTTCCAGAAGTACCCGAATCTTCTGAGTTTCTCGCTTTGAACATGTCTGTATCCAGCATTACTATCAGGAATAGTGCTGACAGAAGATCTTGCTACATAATATATAGATGAATTCTCAATGGGGCTACCAGTCTTTACTGCTCAAGACTAATGGAGGATATATTAATAATTGATGGGATAGATTTTAACGTTTTTTATTTTGTATTTGTGAAAACTGAAAAGTCCGATGCTTGAAAATAACTACACAATGGGAACAAGAATTTCTGCTGCTATGCTGACTTCTGAAGTTGTCGTCCATTGGTTATTCACTCTTGGCTATCTGCTTGACTCTAAGAAATGGGTGTTTTGGCTTTATGATGGTAATGGCTGATGATGATTATAATGGTATGATGCCATTTTCTAGAACTTGTTTCTCAGTTTTATATGATGACCTGCTCTTTGTCGACTTGTGCTCCTTTTTTTGGTGTAAAAATTATGGCTTTATTCCATGTACCCTCTTCATCTTACATTATGTATTGCAAACCAGCTCTACTTTCATTACTAAAATTTGTGAATTATTGCGATTCTCTTCGACAGAGGAAATTGCCTTCACCAGGGTTTCAAGTAGAGGTTGTATTAATGGATTATGATGCCTCCATCCTTGCAAACCCAAAAGCGGAAAATAACACCAAGGAATCAGATAGTAACACGAACATAGGGTCAGGAGGTACTACTACTAGTTCTACTACTACAACTGCTACTCCACTTGGGGATGGAGGAGAGCCTATTCCAAACCTGAGTAACGAAGAAGCTACCAGAATGCAAGTGAAAGACGATATTTTTTCAGATAGTGAAGCTGAAGAGATTGGATCTTCAAAGGGAAGGCAATCACGAGTGGGTAGACAAGAACGAGGGGGCCCTGCTGCTCCTGCAGCTCGACCCTCTGCTGAGCTCCCTACCCAGAAGGAGACTGTTGCAAATGTAACAAATGCAGAGGGAACCAAGCAATCTTTGGTGAGAAATGAAGCCGCAGTCCATGTTTCTAGTGGGGAGCCTAAGATGGAAGAGAGTGTGCCTTTTGAGGCAGCAAAAATGGATTCTGTTGAGGGAAGTGATTTCAAGGCAATGGCAGCTGATGCATCTGTTTTCACTTTTGGGGATGATGAAGACTATGAGAGTGAGTGAGTGTGCTACTCCCGGTGTACCATTGACTTCAGAATTTGTTCTATTGTTGAACTTTTTGTACATAAAGAAGATTTGATTTGTTAGGACTTTGTTGTGGAGAAGCTCATGTTGCTTGTCTTCTTAGGCAGCGCAAGAGAAGCATGGGATTTATCTGCAATGAAACTTGTGAAAAATTCATTTTAGTTCTTAGCCATATTTTGTTAACTGTGCAGCTGCAGTATGAATAAGGCACTGCACAAGTATACCATAGCTGACTACTGTTCACATCGTCTTTCTCTGTATTCTTTATTTGATAATATTGATGAGCGCGTGTTAAATGCTCCAGCAGGAGTATACTGTGTATTGTCTTCATCCGGCAAAAGAGCTTCTTGGGAGGATTTTTAATTAGAAATTTTGGGAGCCATCTATAAGCACAATGATTATTTTCAATTTTTTTTTTTTTAGAAATTGGAGTTTTTCAATGCTTAGATATTGCCCTCCAAAAATGGGGCAGTCCTTGTTTGAACCTTGGAATGTTCGTTTTTTAGGCACACAAAGTATTTTTGTTATGTTTTTGAGGTTTTTTTTTTTTGAAACATTAACGCTGTTATGTTTTTGAGGTTTGTCCTCCTAAAACACTCCTAAGTTGCGTTTTGCCTGAGGGGGTAAATGGATAGTGTGCTCCGACGGGAAAAATCATCCCAAAAGGTAGCTTTTTTAAGCCAGTTAGGGCAGCTAGTGGATTAGATTACATATAAACTTAGGCACGCGATCCTTTTGGAAAGAGTAGGTGTAATTAACTAATTACATAAATCTCTTATTCAGTTGACTTACTGTAGAAGTATTGGGTGTATAAACTCCATATGGTCATGATGAAGTCATGACCATGAGGTTAGAACCATCTGACAAGCAGGTTGGATGGTGATGGAGAGGCGCTACCAAACATGTCATATGTTTACTTCGCACCATCACCTTCCAACCCATTTAATTGGATGGTGATATTTTACATAGCCGCTTTGTTATTACGATCAACACCACCCAATTGAATGACCATCAGCTTCCAACCCATTTAATTGGATGGTAATATTCTACATAGCCACTTGGTTATTACGACCATCATAGTCTTCCATATGCTACATGGGCAATAAACCGTTGAACTAGAAGTATGGGGAACCCCAAAAATAGGGTGAGTCTCGCTCCATCTCAGGAGATCGTTCTTCCACTCGGGCGACTTTTTAATGGAATCTGGATCGGGACCCTAGCAAGTTGGTCCCCGAGTTCCTTATTTTATACACTACTGTAAATAGCATAGTAATTTTAAACACTAGTATATACACTACCATGACAGTAGGGAAGGTTTGGTGCACTTATTGAAAGCATAAACACCCTGGATGATAGTTATCAAGGCAAAAAAGGAATAAAACTTAGCGCCTACTATGGTTGAAACATGAATTGCCCTACGACTTGATCGTCTAATGTATCAAGCCAATCGGCAGTCCTAGTCTACCGGGCCGATTCTACAAGGTATAACAAAAAAGTTGAAAAATATATTTTGAAAAATAAAAACTTGAGTAAGACGATTTTTTGGTTCCCTAGAGTTAGATGCACAATTTTTAAATTGTGGTTGTATGTTTCACTTTAATTCTTCTTGAGGAGCTTTATCAAAATATACTTATCTTATCAACTATTTAATGTTTTATTTATTTTCAACTAGTCCAACACAAAATCATGTATGCAAAACACTTAAATTAATCACAAGTGTATTTCAACAGTATTTCACATAGCTCATCACTGTTGATAGTCCACCAAAACGATCACGATTGTTTGGTAGTCTTTGAATTTTTATTATTTTTTTACAAATCTGATCAACCTTTAAAGTGGGTATGGCGCACCAAAATAAAATATAAAAACATAATTCAAGTTATAAAATAACAAAATTACTCCTATGAATATTACAAGGGTATTTTCATCATTTCATTTTTTTAATTATTTTTTAATATTTTATTGGGAATGATCCTATGAATTTTCAATATGTGATATGGTGAGTAAAAGATTCTATACCCTTTCTTTTGAAAAATTCCTTGTTTCTCTTTTCTCATTCTCCCTCTATTAATCGTAACAAAAATAACCTATCAACACCTCTTTTTTCTCGCTTCACTCTGTAACTAAGAGCTCTCTCTTATGCGACATGCAATATCTCTACAAAGCAATGTTAAAAGGGATTGTATACGACAAGACCATTTACCTTGTACACAAAGAGGTCACAATTACTTATAACTATCCCATGTGAAATTTGATAACTTGGATGTGTCATAAAGTTTGAGAAAATTTCTTTTGAACTTTAAGATTGGTCAATAGAATAAAAGTAGCCACCCAATTTTACATCGAGCGGTCAAGATTAATTGTGGCCACCTTGTACCAAAGATAAATGGTCTCATTCTATACTTTTCCATATTAAAAACCCCTTAAAGCTATGTTGAAAAACCTATATATTTTTTTCTACAAAACCCACACATACATCTGCTAAAGAAATGAGCTACCCTTCTTGATCATTCTCTTTCTTCCTCACATCTTCAACCATTAAAAGAACGTAGGTGTTCCACCCTCTTTTCAACATGCTGGCCTTTTTCTCAACGTCATTTTGCCCCTCCTTTTGAAGTAATTATAGGTTGGGAGACTATCCAGTTAACCTTATGTTTTCTCTCCCTTGTTGTGCACCATCATTGAAAGAGACACTCAAGCCCCTCCAATTTTGTGTTTCCACTTCCTTTTCTTCTCCATAAAAAGAGAAAAATAGAAGAAAAAGCTTCTACTAGATCTCTGCTGATTCCTCTTCCTTGACTGAGCATCTCTATGATTCATCACTCAAGTTTCAGGAAAGCAACCTTTAAAGTTGCAGCACAAAGAAAAACCATTGCAAGGGATAGCGTTAAAGTGCTAAAAAGAGAAAGGGAGGAAAGGGACGAATGAAGGTTTTAACGGGGAAGAGAGATAAAGGGCATTTATTCCCTTTCATGCCTCTACTCAAGAAGGAGAGACCTCCGTAGATGGATCTTTGGAACCCATAGGGGGAGAGAGAGAGAGGTCACTGTGGGAGAAAGAAGTAGTTTGAATGGAAGAGAGATGGCCAAAAAGGTAAAAATACAATTTGAGTTAAAAGATCTTAAAAGTTATTATGTTTTGATATTTTATTAAATGGGGTGAGATTAAGATGGACGGTCAAGAATTCACATACACAATATCAAGGTGTAGTGAAAATACACTGGATCATTCCTCTATTTTATTTAGGTGCGAGTTATTTAGACGTACATATGCGTTTTCAAAAGAATCTGATTTGTAAATGTTAAGAAAAGAAGGTGACGAACTCTTGAAGATCCCAGGTATTGGTGGGCAGCGTCGTTGGCTTGTCCATAACGTTTTAGAACTATTTATTTTTCTCTTCATTTTTTCTATGAAACCCTAATTTATATAAAAAATTAGGGTTATATGCTTTGAAAATATCTATGCCCTTAATACCTGGGTCATCAAAGTTATATGCTTTGAAAATATTTGTGCACTTAATCCCTTAGAACTGGGCTCCATTATTAATTGATGAGATGGTAGCTTGATTATTACAACTTGAGAATATGAATTTTTTTCCATTTCAGATTTATCACTATCATTTGATAGACGTATTTTCTGTTAAAATTTCAAGCCTTTACAAATAGTTGTATATATAGGCTTACAATTTTCCATCTTAAATTTCATAATAATATTCCTGAGATAAATATAGGAGCCTTGAACTTCTAGCTCTTGTTATCTTAATGCCTAGTACATATGAGGCTTCCCCCATATTTTCCATCTCAAAGTAAGAACTTAATCAAGATTTGATATGGTTAATCATGCTAATATCATTAACAGTTAGCAGAATATCATATATATATAAAGATAAGATAACAAAATTGGCTACATAATCAATTTTATTGATTGAAGTACCACCACCTAGAAGACTGTTTTAGATCATGTAAAGATTTATTAAGTTTATATACTTTGTCTTCATAGCCTTTAATAACATATCCTTCTGGTTGCTTTATAGAAATATCTTCTTTTAATTCTCCATTAATCCATTTGAAATAGTTTTAGATCATAATATACAGCTAATGTTAGGATGAACCTAATAGATACAATTTTGGCTACTAGAGAATGAGTCTTTACATAATCTATAATCTTCTTTTAAGCAAATCATTTAGCTACCAGCCTAGCTTTATATTTTTCTAAAGATCCATTTGCATTAACTAGGTTTTTTAGAACTATTAGATAACTGAATAACGGGATCTTCGAGTATTTTATAAT